>NW_024375256.1:1297661-1384403 GCF_014805655.1 Passer montanus | reverse complement strand
AGTGAGCGGGGCCCGCCCGCAACGGCGCCTTAGAGCCGGGCGCCGCGCCCGCCAGGGGGCGCCCCGCCGCCGCGCCGCCGGAGCGGGACCGGGATGGGAGAGAGGGAACGGGGCGGGATGGACCGGGGATGGGAACGGGAACGGGATGGGGGGATGGGGATGGGGATGGGGATGGGGATGGGGATGGGAACGGGAACAGGGATGGGGTTGGGAATGGGAACAGGAGTGGGAATAGGGACGGGATGGGAACGGGATGGGAATGGGGATGGGGATGGGAGTGGGAATGGGGATGGGGATGGGAACGGGAACGAGATGGGATGGATGGGAATGGGAGGGGGAGTGGGAATGGGAACGGGGATGGGAATGGGAGCAGGAACGGGAATGGAAATGGGAATGGGAATGGGAGTGGGAATGGGAATGGAAACGGGAATGGGAACAGGGACGGGAACGGGAATGGGAATGGGTGGTATCGTGATGGGAACGGGATGGGATAGTTGGGGACAGGGACAAGAAATGGGCAGCATCGGCATGGGAACGGGATGGGATGGATGGGGATATGGGGCTGGGCGGCACCAGGGATTCTGCACGGAACCGAGGGGCTGCTTGGCACCAGGGGACAGTGTGGGACACAGGGCTGTGTGACACCGGCGGTGTGGGAGGCACATGGGGCTGCCCAGGCCTGCAGGGGACCCCATGGGTGACACTGTGGGGACTGGAAGGCCGTGCATGGCCGTGTACGGGGCTTGGAGGCTGCAGGGATTTGGGGTTGGAAACCGTCAGAGTTGGGGATGCTAAAGATCGGGGGTGGCAAAGCTGGAGTGGGGCAGTAACACCTTTTGGGGAGCTGCAAGGAGCTGGGAGTGGTTTTGGGGGAGGCAGAGGGACTGCAAGGGAATGGGCCAGGACTTGTCAGGGGCCATGGGCAGAGCCGAGGGGGTGGAGCAGGGTGGGGGTGTCTGCAGGGGGCTGGGGGGCTGCAGGGGATGGAGCTGTGCTCGCTCAGCTTCCCTCTCCAGGGGCCCAAGGGCTGGGGTTGCACTGGAGCAGCCACAAGACCACGGGCACAGCCCTCAGAGTCCCACATGCCCATCCCGCCCTGCTGGGCCTCGGTGGGGCTCCAGGGGCAGCTGCGTGCTGGGAATGCCGCTGGGACCCTCCCCGACAGCGGTGCGGGGCACATCTGGCTGCCTGGCACACCCTGCCCGCGTGCCCCGTGCCACCTGGGGGACAGCATTCAAATTTTCCCTCCCCAAGTCCTACTACAGCGTGCACCCGGCAGCACAATCGCTGTGAATTTCCCTGCGAATTTCCCTGCGAGCCCAGCCCTGCCCTGCCTTGTAATTACCGAGCCTGGCAGCTGCTTCCCGCTGGCTGCGGCTGCCCTGTGCCGGTGCATTACTCATCCTCACCGCCTCCCAGGGGCTGGGAGAGGGGCAGCTCTGCCGGGAGGAGTCACCCGGAGCTGCTGCACAGCCGGCTCGGGTGGCACACAACAGCTGCGTGGCCACTGCACAGCCAGAGCGGCCTCGAGGCACAGACACTGTGTGGGCACCGGGAGGGCACTGCACAAGCGCTGCATGGCCAGGAAATGGTCACTGCATGGCCAGGAAATGGTGTTTGCATGGCTTCTGTGTGACCACTGCATGGCCAGTAAATGGTCACTGGATGGCCACTAAATGGTCATTGCATGGCCAGTAAATGGTCATGGCATGGCCTCTGTGTGACCACTGCATGGCCAGGAAATGGTCACTGGATGGCCACTAAATGATCATTGCATGGCCAGTAAATGGTCATGGCATGGCAAATAAATGGCCATTGCATGGCAAATAAATGGTCATTGGATGGCCAGTAAAGGGTCATTGGATGGCCAGTAAATGGCCATTGGATGGCCAGTAAATGGTCATTGGATGGCCAGTAAAGGGTCATGGCATGGCCTCTGTGTGGCCACTTCATGGCCAGTAAATGCCAACCACGTGGCCACTGAGTGACCTTTCTGTAGGTAGTACAAGATCATCACAAGGCCACTGAATGACCATTCTACGGCCACTAAATGGCCACCACTTGGCCACTCTGGGGCCACCATGGGGTCCCCAAATGACCACTGGTGGGGTCACAGCAGGAGGTGCTGCAGAGCCCCGACCCAGCCCTTGCAGCCTCAGCTCCAGTTTGTCATCCCTTGCTCCCAGGGGGCTCCCAGGGGGCTCCCCGAGGTCTGTGGTTCTCCAGGCTGTGCTGCCCCCATGCCAAGGCCTCCCTGGCACAGGGGCATGCAGGGAATCCCTCGAACACAGCACAAACCCCTCCTGTGAGTGCCCAGCTGGTGCCGTGCCATGAGCCCAGCCATGACCAAACGTGTCCCCTGACCTGCCAGCCCCGTGCCACCAGCACATCACAGGGACCTGCTGGGAACTGCCACCAGCTCTCCTTAACTTGGGGTGCAGCTGAAGGATGCCATCAAACACCCCCTGCCCTGGCACCTGCTGCCCCCAGAGCCACCCAAGCGCTGTGGGGACGGGCAGGTGGCACTGTCACCCTGCAGGACAGCAGGGGGACGGAGCCACCACACCCCCCCCAGAGTGGCGTTTGGGTGGCAGGGGCTGCTGCGTTTTATTCCATGCACGCAGCCTGTAATTTTGGTCTATTGAAGTCATAATTCACCACTGTGAAAATAAACATTTGTGTTAGCTCGCGCTATTCGGCGGGTTCGGCTGAATGTTAAATTCCCCGCCGGCGGCTCTGCACGTGGCCCGGGCTGGGACAAAGCCGGGCCACCCGTGGCCATGGCCGTGCCACCTCCTGGCAGGCTTGGGGCTCACCCTCCTTTGTGCCCTGTCCCTGGGATGCCCTGGATCCCGAAGGAAACGGGAAAGGAGAGCTGCTTTGTACTAATCCAGGCATAATGAGGACGATAAAGGTAATTTTTAGACAAGATTTGGAGTCCAGCACCTCCTCCAACCCTTCCCTACCCATCCCTGTCGCTGGGTTTGTGCCCTTGTGCTGTTTTGTGGATGCTCCCACCACACCAAGGACACCCCATCGCCCACCCCGTGCCACCGCCGTGCAGGAGGGCCCTGGGCCCTCGCGGCTGTCCCCAGGGCTGTCCCCAGGGCTGTCCCCGCTGGGTGCCAGGGGCTGGTGCTTCCCTCGGCATTTGCATCTTCCCAGCCTTTATCTTCCTCCCGGTCTCTGTATTGCTGCAATTACAGACACTTTAAAACACAATGATCTGGCTGTTAGCGTGATGGATGACAGAACCTTTCTGTCTGGTTTAAATCATTGCTGAGAGTGAGCAAACTTCCCCCCGGTTAACCCTTTCCTGCCCCAAACCCTCTCCCTGCCCGGAGCTGCTGTGAGCTCCGTGGGCACCCATCCAGCACACGCCTGGGTCCCATGGGTGGGAAAAAGGGGTCTGGCATTCCTAGGGGAAACATTCCCGCATCCCTCATCTCCCGGTGCTGTCGGGGCTCCCGGGGACAGGCGAGGGGAGCAGCCCCGCGGGGCAGGGCCGGTGGCGCGGTGGGAAAGGAGCGGCTGGAGCGGAGATAAGCGCCCGCCGCAGCCCGGCAGCGGGCGGGACCCACCCCAGCCCCGGGCTGGCAGTCCTGCCCCCGGCAAATCTGCAGCCGGGGCAGGATGGGGCCCCAGAGCGTTCCCACCCGTGGGAGAACTGGAAACTCCCGTCGTGGCTCGGTGCTGGCCACGCTGCCGTGATTGATGGCGTGGGGAGCCCGGGGGGATGAGCCACACGCGTTGGGGTGATCCGTGCTCCCTGCGCTGTGGGGAGGTGGCATCTGCCCCTGCCGAGGGTCCCATCCATGCCTGCCCACCCTCAGGTGTCCCAGCCCCACGGGAGGGTGTCCCCATCACCCCTCAGCTGTGCTGGGTCACGTCCTCCATCCTGCTGGGTGTGCACTTGGAGAGGTCTGGAGGGTGCCGAGGACCTGCCCCAGGGCAAGGGGCACCCCAAGGCACAGCCGGGGGGGAAGGGGAGCACTGAGGCCTTGGCGTGGTGTGTGCCAGGAGATAAAGTGCTGCCTGAGGGCAGATGAAGGCGACTGGCACCAAAACCTCCCAGGAAATGGTCACCACCATGTGCCATCCCTATCTGCCCCTGCACAGGACCCCTGCCCGCTATCGGGGCCGTGCACGTGGGCAGGGGCAGCGCGGTGGGTGCTGGGCCCACGGTGCCACCAGGGCACCCTGAGATGCCCCCTCTTGCCTGTGCAGCCACCGCGGTGACGGGGACGATTTTCACACCTCGTGGGTGCCCTGCCATCGGTGGTGACCCAGTGCTGATTGCCATCCCGGCTGCATCCCCTCCTCACAAGCCTCAGGCCTTTTAAAACAGCCCACGGTGCTGGTTTGTCACACCTTGGTGGCCCAGCCCTGTCCCTCCCATGCCGTGCCGTGCCGTGCCGTGCCGTGCCGTGCCGGGTGCTGTCCCCGCCCACCCCCGCGGGGCTGCCGCTGTCTGCAGGCCCCGAGGGCACCGAGCCGTGCCCTGCTCAGCCCTGCCGTGCCACAGGCTTCCTGTGTCACCCGCAGCGGCTGTCTGTCCGTCTGGGTCTCTCAATCTCAATCCATTCCCTCTCGGGGAGCAGAGCACCCCTGGGTACCCCTCTGAGTCCCCCCAATGTGGCACTGCCAGCGGTGCCCTCCAAGCAGAGCTGGGTGACAGCGTGTGGCCGTGCCCACAAGCTGCAGTGGTGCCAAGCCCTGCACGGCTGTGGGGTCTGCAATCCCCATTTGCTTGGAGCATCCCTGCAGGGACAGGGGGCTGCTGGGCTGGGAAGGGTGGCTGTGACCGTGGATGGTCCCATCGCCCTGGCTGAGAGCGTGCATGTGGTGGCTCAAATCTCAGTGCCCAAATTCCCGTGCCCAAATCCCAGTGCCCAAATCCCAGTGCCCAAATCTCAGTGCCCAAATCTCAGTGCCCAAACCCATCCCTGTGCCAGCACCGAGCACCCGGAGCCAGGCTGCAGCCCCCGGCGCTCTTCCCTTGGCATTCGGCTTGCAGCAGGAGCCCTGGCGCTGGATTTTCCTGCACGTTAATCCATCGGGGAATGCAGCAGGGAGATAAGGGGCCGGGGAAGACGCTCTCCTGCCCGCGGCTATCGCCCTCTGCAGCTGCATCCGCCCGGGGACATCTGCTCGGCAGGAAGCGCCGAGCGCCAGCCTTTCCCGGGAAAGGGGCTTCGTTTGTGCCTGGCTTCCCTCCTGGCCACTCCTGGGGTCCCCAGGCTTGGGCTCACCCAGCCTGGAAGGAGCAGCCCCACTGGCTGCTGAAGCAGATCCAGTGGCTTTGTGGCTTTCCCACAACTTCCACATAGAGAAGGAAAAAAGTGCATCTTCCATTAAAAGAAAAAAAAAAATTAAAATCCTGTTTTCTTGCTAAACAGATTCGTTCCTGCTTCGTGGCATGCAAAGGGAAACCACCCCCTACTGCTTATCATCCCCTTCACCCTGCGCTGCTGGCTCCGGAAAATCATCATCCTGCCTTAAAAAATGGGAGACTTTGGGATACAGCACCTCTCCTCTGGGCGCTTCCAGGTTTTGGGGCTGCAGGGGCCAAGTTTCCAGCTTTTCTCTGCCATGGAAAGCCTGGGAAGTGTTTCAATTGTAAAGCAAAGATGACCACGTGCTGTCCCAACCCCAGGAGCACCTGGTGTTTTGGGGTGCATGCAGATGCTGCTGGCGCCTCCATGGAAGCAGCACCCAGTGGCAAATCCTGCCAGCCTCATCCTTGGCCAGCAGGAATTCAGTGGGAGACGCTGAACAAAATCCCCTGAGCTGCCCTTGGGTTCACAACAGATTCACAGTCCCCTTCTCTCACCCTAACCTTGGGGAGCAGCTCCTTCCTGGCCCTCCCCATCCCACAGGCTGCACTGCCTGCATCGTTCCCAATAACGATGGGAGTTTAATTAGCAGGCATTGCACTTCCAGCACCTCGCATCCCTGCAAAAATCAATGGGAGCTAGCAGGAGACGGTGTGAACCTCCCTTCACCCCAACATGCAGCTCGGATGGACAGCCCAGCCCTCGGGCTGCTTTCAGAACCTTCCCAGGGCCAAAATCCTCCAGCCTGGGGCTCCGGCTGTGTGGAGGCCAGTGCTGATCTGTGCTGTGCCAGGCTGTGCCACGGGGAGCCAAGGGATCACGCTGGGTGAAGTCTGGGATTTGTCACGAGGTGCAGATGCGCCGCAGCAGCAGAGGACGTTGCGGCTGTCTCTGGCCACCTGCATCGTTTCCAAGTTCCCAGGCTAAAAGCAGGGCTTGTTATCAAGAGCAAAAAATGTGCCACCTCTGTTGTATTTCATTTCCCTTTCTCCACCTCTTCCCTGCTCGCTGTGCATCAGAGATAACAGCTCTCGGTGCCGAGGCTGGAGAGCGGGGCCGGCAACGGCCTCGCCAGCCCTATCGCCGCCTCGCCGGCCGCAAGGAAATCAGGAAGTTTGCAGAGATATTTGGCCAACAAAATAAACATTTCTCCTGCCAAAAGCCTAACGGGCAGCCCGGGGAGCCCGCAGCAATCTGCACGGCTCCCTGGCTGCAGCCTTCCGGAGCGCCGTGCCCGCCGAGCCCCGGCCTCAGCCCGGCGCCTTATCGGAGCCTGCCCTGCCTGCCAGTGCCAGCTCTGGGCACAGGGACCCCAGCACGGCTCCCCCAGCCTTGCTGGGCCGGCACAACAGGTGCAGCGCCCAGGGTGCACCCAAACCCTGCCCTCGTGCTGTCCCAGCTGTGTCCCCGAGGCACGGGCAGGTGCCGGGGTGGGCAGGGGGCTGCGGTGCCGGGGCAGGGGTGGGGAGTGAGGGGAAGTGAGGCACGGGGCCAGCATTGTTCACACCGGTGACTCAGCCGGCTCTGCTTTCCTGCCCGTGCTGGGCACAGGCCCAGCAGAGCCCCCGAGCCCCCCAGAGGTGCCACAGCCCCCTGGCCTCGGTGCCCGGGGATGCTGCAGCACGGGGATGGGGGATGCTCCGTCCCCACGGAGCCTCCGCCCTGCAAACCATCAGCAGCAGCACCTGGAGAGCCCGTGGGGTGGGATGTGAGCTGCTGATCCCAGAGTGAGCCCAGACACCCAGCAAACACAATGCTGAAATGCTGGAAATAAAACATGCTCGGGGCTGGGTACTTGTTATGGAAAGGTTTAATCACAGAGCAGGCTCTGAAGGGGCCCCGTGACAGTGAGCCCGTGGAGCCCCAAGGTGCCTTTGCCACGGGCTCGGCCACGTCCCGGCTCCCCAATCCCACTGGCTGCTCCCCAAGAAGATGCACTGACTGCTGCCAGCCACGTGCCACCCTCGGGGAGCACCTGCCCGCCCCAGGCTGCCTTGGCACTGGGGTGAGTCACCCGTGCCACGCCACATGGCACTGCCACGGCCACCGCCACCTTCCCCCGCCGCCGCCTCTCACCTCGGCTGGTCCCGTGTGGTGCCCTGGCCCACGAGGGGTCTGTGTCTGCTCCGAGGGGTCCCGAGGTGACGGTGGCAGCGCCCCGAGCCTGCGAGCCCCGCCGAGGCTGGTGCTGCCAGCCCTGTCCCGCGCGTGGGGCTGGGCACGCCGGGTGTCCTGCCCGCTCGGCGCCTGCCCGGCCGCCAGGGCCGCTCATGTGACGGCCGGGGCCGCGGTGGCAGCGGAGCCGTGTCCCATGGCGAGGGGAAGGTGAACAGCTGCCGGGCAGTGATAATGCGGCGGGTGGGGGTGGCCGGGCAGCTGCGCCCGTGTCCTTCCCCAACAGGAACCATCTGTGACCAAGCCCAGCTCTGCCTTCCCTATCAGCCATTCCGGTCTGACTTTCCAACAACTTCCCCTTCGCGCCGGCCTCACTTCCTCACTGCGAGGGGCTGGATCAGCGTGGCACGGCAGGGCTGGCACGGCAGGACTGGCACACAGGATGGGCACAGTGGGACTGACACAGCAGGACCAGCATGGCACAGCACAGCACGGCACGGCTCTCCTGGTGCACCTTGGCACAGGCAGCACCATTTACAGGGGCACAGCACAACCAGCATGGCACGGCATGGCACGGCTGTCCTAGTGCACCTTGGCACAGGCAGCCCCGTGCACAGGGGCACAGCATGGCATGGCATGGCACAGTTGTCCATTTGCAGCCTGACATAAACATGGGGTTTGCCCCCCTTGCTGCAGCCCCTCTGCCTGGGGTCATCCGTGGGATGAGGTTTTCCCACGGCTGCTGCTGCCCTGATCTGCAGCTGCAGCATCACCCCGACCTTCTCAGCCCTTGGGGTGCCCCCCCTGTGCAGCCCAGCCCTGCACCCCCAGCCAGGCCCCTCAGCGCCGGCGTTTGGGCTCCCCAAGAGCTGTCAGCCAGAGAGAAACAACTTGTTAGAAACCCGAAAGGCGGCTCTGGGCTGCAGGTGGGAGGGAGGAAACGTGTCCTAAAAATACAGCAGCGCCTGCACGGTCCCCGAAGGTGGCTGAGCAGATGGCGTGTCTCGGCGGCCACCTGGGCTCCTGCAGATGGTACCCGGGGCTCCCCGCCTTGTGCCCCCCGCCCAGGACTCGGGGGGGCCAGGAAGGGATGGGTGGAAGTGGGGAGGAAGGTGTGGGGGCGCTGGGCTGGGCTGTGGGGGCAAAGCGGGGTGTCACCACAGGGTCTGTGCCCTCTGGGTGCAGCCCCGAGCCCCAGGGGATATCGAGCACAGTCTGAGTGCTGCAGGGACATGAGGGGAAGCCCCAGCACGGGGCTGATGTGCTGGGGACAGGGCCACAAGCTACAGAGCACAGCCTGACCCTTCCAGGACTGTGTGTTTGGGGGGAGATGTCACAGCTGTCCCCAGCACAGTTCCATCCCAGCCCCACATCCTGCATCCCAGCAATGCTGGGACACCCCAGCTCCATTCTGCCCACCCTGGAGGTGCCCGTGCCCCACCAGCACAGGCACAGCAGCCTGAGTGTGGGCTGAGGGCTGGCAGAGGTTTTGGCAGGGTTTCCAGCTGTGTTTTAGGCTCTGGCTTCTTCCCCTTTTCTTTCTGGTGGCCCAGGTGGGCGCTGTGTCACCGCTCGGGGTTTTGCCAAGCTGCCCCTCGGCCAGGGCCAGGCTCACCATGGCACACGAGAGCGGCAGCTTCTGGGGAGTGCCCCAGGGCAGCGAGTCAAAACAAGAGGGTTTCAGGGCCGGCCAGGAAAATCCCTCCCAGCTGCGGCCCCGTGTCCCCGTGTCACCCGCGAGGGAAGGTTTTCTCCGCCAGGAAACACAGAGCACCTGCCCGGGCAGCTGCAGGCACCGGGAATGCCCCAGCAGGGGAGACCCCCGAGCTCTGCCCCAGCAGGGGAGACCCCCGAGCTCTGCCCCAGCGTGCAGGGGACCCCCGGGGTCGCGGGGCCTGGCTCGGTGGCGGGGGAACCCCTGGGATCCGGAGTTCTGACTCACCGAGGGAGGGGAAGCCCCGGGGTCTGGCTCGGTCAGGGGAAGCATCTGAGCCCTCCTGACACGGAGAGGAACCGCGGGGGTGCAGGGCCCGCCCTGGCAGGGGGAACCCCGGGGGCCGGGGTCTGCCCCGTCACAGGTGACCCCTCCCGCCCGCGCTCCGGCGCTCCCGGCCGCTTTCTGTCTGAGTCAGAGCGGCTCTTGCGGCCGGGCAGGAACTTCCCCCCGCTCAAGGAGGAGCAGGACGCGCTCCCACCGCCCCCGCAGGCACAGCGAGCTGGGGAAGGAGGGCAGGAAGCCCCCGGGGGCGGCCGAGGTGCTGCCACCTTCACAGGTAGCGGGGCTGTGCCAGCCCTGTGCTCTGCGGGACTCACCATGGCATGGCACAGGAGGGCACAGGATGGCATGGCACCCTTCCCCAGTGCTGGAAATGCCCCGTGCCGATGTGCCCCACTGCCTGCAGTGCCCCACTGCCTTCCCCTCTCCATTTGAAAGCGACGGGTGGGGGAACAAGGGGGAAAAGGAAGCAGCAGCAGCAACCGGTGAGCAGAACATCAGCGGCAGCTGCTGGGGCCAAACCGAGAGCATCGCCTCCCAAAGGGGCTGGGACGGGGCACGGCCCACCTGGGCTTGGGATGGGCCTTAAATCTGCCTCCTCCAGCCCGGGAAATGGGGATGCAGCAGCTGGGAATGGGAAGGAGCGCGATGGCCGAGCCGGGGAGATAGGAGCTGCCGAGAGTTCACAGGGAACACAGAGACAAATTCTTTAAGGAAAAAAAAAAAAGGGAAAAAAAAAAAAGAAATCAAAGGGATGTGGAGAGGGAGATAAGAGGGAAGACAGAGCAGGGAGACGGAGGGAGCGGAGAGGACGCGGGCAGAGGGAGGCGAGGCGGGAGCCGGGGAGCTGTCTGGCGCGTCCCTATCGCCTCTCTCCATCGCGGGAGCCCAACCTCGAGTAGTTTTTCACTGAGATTGGAGTGATCAGGTAGGGCTGCCCTCGGCGGCAGCTGCGGGGCTGTGAATAAGCACCTGCTTATCTCTGCCCAGCGGCTGTGCGCGGCTGCAGATTGCGGGGGGACGGGAGCTGGCTGCCGGCTGCGATTTCCATATCAGTGCCCTGCAGCCGCCTGCGCCAAATAAACACAACAGCCCCACGGACAAAAGGTTAATTATCAATTTTCAGAAAGGGAGAGAGAGGGGAGGGGGAGAGGGGAGAGCAGCGGCCGCGGGGACGAGCAGCCGGGCCCTGACGGGGGCTGGGCTCTGCACCCCGGGCACAGCGACCCGGAACGGCCGGGCTGCGGGAGGGGTGGGATCCATGGGATCCATGGGGTGGGATGGGATCCATGGGATGGGATGGGATGGGATGGGATGGGATGGGATGGGATGGGATCCATGGGATGGGATGGGATCCATGGGGTGGGATGGGATCCATGGGGTGGGATGGGATGGGATGGGATGGGATCCATGGGATCCATGGGATGGGATCCATGGGGTGGGATGGGATCCATGGGATCCATGAGATGGGACGGGACAGAGAGGAGAATGAGGACAGATATCGGGATGTGGGCAGTGACAGGGACAGAGATGGGAATGGGGATGAGGACAGGGATAGGGAGGGAGGCAGGGATGGGGACAGACACCCAGATAAGGAAGGGGACAGGGATGGGGCTGTACAAGCACAGCAGCAGTGGGATTCGGGGGAAGACATGGGGGAAAGAAAAAATCCCCTTCCAATACCCTACTTCAGCCCTGGCTGGGCAGAGAACTGGAAGAAGGCACATCCTCCTCCTCCTCCTCCTCCTCTGGGCCTGCAAGGCCCTGCTGCCTCCACTTCCCACAGCCACGTTTCTGCATTCAACAGCTTTCTGCTCTTATCAAGGTGACCGTGAGCTCCCAGCTCGGCTGGGCCACGGGGCCCGGGGAGGGACAGGGAGGAAGAGGTGCCCTGATAGCCCCGGGGAGGAAGGCTGGGTGGTGGCATCACCCTGCTTGTAGCTCAGACCCCGTGAAGCCACCAGAGATCCTCACAGGCTGCTGATCACCGTGCCCGGGGCCAGGGCATGTCCCTCTCTCCTGACACTCAGGAGCTGTTAATGTGCCAGGGGTGCTGGTGCTTCCCTGGTGTCACCCGCCCTGCTCCCCACGTTCACTCAGAGCTGCAGAACTGCTCTCCTCTTGCAGCCATCCCCACTCTGGGGTGGTTTTCCCATCCTGCACGTCCCCCTCTCAGCCCACCCTGGCCAGGAGCAGTGCCCTGAGCGTGCCCGGGATGCTCCCAGCTCCCAGCAGGACACAGAACCCAAAAGAGCCTCACAGGGCAGCAGCCACGGGGCCGGGAAGCCTCGGGCACCAGATTTAGCCACAGACATGCTCCTAAAAATAGCCAGGAGCTGGGAGGCTGCAGAGCTGCATCTGCTGCCACGGGGAGCAGCCCAGAGCTGCAGCCCTCATCCCCCGGGCTGGGAGGGATGAGCTGGGAGGGATGGAGCTGGGAGGGATAGAACTGGGGTGAACAGAGCTGGGAGGGATGGAACTGGGCTGCACAGGGCTGGCCCCAGCACAATGTGGCTTGAGGAGAGTTCAGAGCCAGCAGCCTGGAAGGATCCAGCCACCCCTGTGCCAGCCTGGTGCCAGGGACAGGAGGGCACCAGGATGGAGATGAGATGCTCTTGGTGCTGGGATGTTCCTAATCCACTGGGGAGTCAGTTGTGCACCTGTGGATGAGAATAATGAGAGCTGATAATATTTAATGTAACCCCTGAGGCAGGCAGGGCTCTGCAGCTCCCACCTGACGGGTGTCCCTGGGGGGTTTGGGGGGGAAGCTGGGGGCAGAGCCAGGACTCAGAAAGCTGTGCTGCCTGGCTGGGAGCTCCAGTGTGGCCCCAACCTGCCCCTGATCCCAAGAGGGGCCTGACCTCCAGCTGATAAAACACTAAAAATACCAGGATAAATATGAGGGAATGCAGGCGGGGTGTGAGCATCCCGGGCTGCAGCAGCCAGCCCCCCCTCCTGCCTTGCCCAACCCCCCCGAATAACCTCAGCCCAAAATACTCACCCAGGGCCCATCTGGTGTCCAACTGATGAGCACAGATGTGTTTGGGATTTCCGAGCCGGCTGGCAGCCGTTCAGACCTGTCGCAAGCTGCACCTGCTGCAGGATATTTTCCCTTCTGGATTTAATCTCCACTCCCCCAGCAGCCCCAGGCACCCCCCAGGGCTGGGTGGGCAGAAGGAGACCCCCCCCCAAGTGATGACCTTCCTGACCCGTGCCCATCCCTGCCATAAATATGGATGTGGGAGCAGGAGAAGGGGGAATGAAACGCCCAAGAGGAGCCTGCTCTGCCCAAATCTCAGCCCCTCCACCAAGAAAACGCCTGGGGGAGGGCTTGGTGTCACAGCCACCCTCCCCCAGCATGGGTCCCACCACCTCTGGGTGTTTTGGGGCGGTCAGAGGATTTCCGGGAGCATCCCCAGGCACAGAGCCCCCAGCCTTTCACTGCCGAGCCCAAGGGATGCTGAGGGGTTTGGAAACCATCCAGGGCCTTTCCCAGCCCATCACCACCGCCCCCAATTAACACACCACTCTCACGTTTTAACAAGGCTCTCCCGGCTCAGATGTTGACCCCTGTGATGATCGTGGAGCCCGCGGAGGGAATAAACAGCAAATCCCCTTTTAAATGAAGGGCTCCCAGGGATTAGGAGCGAAGGGGTGGCCTGTCCCCCCCCGTGTCCCCCCCGGGGCTGCCTGTGCAGATATTCCGGGCAGGAGAGGCCTCGTCTGTCCGTCTGGCCCGTCTGAAGTGGTCCCGGGCGAGAGGGAGTGATTAGGATTAGACACATGCAGGATGAGGGTTTTTTCACCAGAGAGGGATGATAATGGGACCCGCGGGGAGGATTAGGGTCCCATCTGTGTGTCCGTCTCCCGCCGCCTCTGCTGGCCCAGCGTGTCCAGCCGGGCTCTGCGGTGGCAGCACTGACCCCTGCACCCTCCAGCTGCACCTCCCACCCCATCCCCACCCGGAGCACGGGGCAGCAGGGGCTCGTGGCCAGCCGGGGTGGCCAAAGTGCAGTCCTGCAAAGGGCACAGCACCCGGCATCCCTGCACATCCCTGGGCACCCAGCATCCCTGGTACCATCCCTGGGAACTCAGCACCCCTGGTACCACCCCTGGGCACCCAGAATCCCTGCATCCCTGGGCCACTCAGCATCCCTGCATCCCTGCTACCAGCATCTCTGCATCCCTAGGTGTCCAGCATCCCTGGTACCAGCATCTCTGCATCCCTGGGTGCCCAGCATCCCTGGTACCATTCCTGGGACCTCAGCACCCCTGGTACCACCCCTGGGCACCCAGCATCCCTGCACATCCCTGTGGGACCCAGCATCCCTGCATCCCTGGGCACCCCGCATCCCTGCACATCCCTGTGGGACCCAGCATCCCTGCATCCCTGGGCACCCCGCATCCCTGCACATCCCTGTGGGACCCAGCATCCCTGCATCCCTGGGCACCCAGCATCCCTGCACATCCCTGTGGTACCCAGCATCCCTGGGATATTCAGCATCTCTGCATCCCTGGGGAATTCAAGCATCCCCCTGCCATGTCCTGCCTTGGGGCCACCTCCACACTCCCGGGATGCTGCCGAGGGGACGGGGACACCCCTGAGAGCACGACTGGAGCCTTTGCCGTGCCCTGCCCTCCCATCCCTGGCGAGAGGAGCGCTGCCGGCCCGGCCCCGCAGGGAGCAGAGCGGGGAGAGCCGGCAGCGCGCTCCTCCCGGCGACCCAGCATCCCTGGGATATTCAGCATCTCTGCATCCCTGGGGAATTCAGGGATCCCCCTGCCATGTCCTGCCTTAGGGCCACCTCCACACACTGGGGATGCTGCCGAGGGGACGGGGACACCCCTGAGAGCACGACTGGAGCCTTTGCCGTGCCCTGCCCTCCCATCCCTGGCGAGGATGGGCAGGGATGGGCAGGGATTCCTCCCTGCAGAGCTCACAGCCCCCGGCAGAGCCCCGGCTGCTGCCAGACCAAACATTTCCTATTTGGGATGTTGGTCCCCGCGTGAGCACCGCCAGAGGGTCCTAGGGCAGGCTGGAGGATCCCAGGGAAGGCTGGAGGATCCCAAGGAAGGTTGGAGGATGGAGAGAATGCCCGAGGATCCCAGGGAAGGTTGGAGGATCCAGGGAAGGCTGCAGGATCCCAAGGAAGGTTGGAG
This sequence comes from Passer montanus, assembly GCF_014805655.1. Classification (NCBI taxonomy): domain Eukaryota; kingdom Metazoa; phylum Chordata; class Aves; order Passeriformes; family Passeridae; genus Passer; species Passer montanus. The sequence continues at coordinate 1,369,796 of NW_024375256.1, read as the reverse complement.
GATCCCAGGGAAGGTTGGAGGATGGAGAGAATGCCCGAGGATCCCAGGGAAGGCTGAAGCTGCTGTGCCCACCATAATTATGGCAGGGGAGAGAGAGAGAGAAAGAGAGAGAGTGGCATTTTGAAGTTTGGATAAAACCTTAATTGAAGTCTTGGCTGGTGTTAATTATATTAAAGGCAGAGTGAGCGATGGGCTTTTTATTAGTTAATGAGGATTTTCATTTTCTGGCAGAGAAGCCCTTTGATGTTTCCAGGACTAATGGCTGTTAAATTCAACTTATTCGCTTTGCCAGTGCTGGAGGGTGATGGGGAGCAGGGGCTGCTGCAGTCAGGGTGCCCACAGCCCTGGGAGCCACTGCAGAGGGAGGACAGGGATTCTCCCAGCACATCCCCACCAGGGTCAGGTGGGAACAGGGATTTGTGGCCATCGGGGTGGGAGAGGGGCTGTCCTGCACATGAGCATGGCCCCAGCAGTCCTGTGTGTCCCTGTGCTGTTCAGGCACCCCACGGATACTCAGCATCCCTGGACAGCCCTGGGGCACCCAGCACCCCCAGGCTATCCCATGCCCCTGCAGCCTGTCCTGCTCTCCACACGGATTTTTCCAGGCTCTCTCCAAGCCCCGTGCCAGTCCGCCTCCCTCCTGCCGCAATTAGCATTTATTACGATTATTCTGCATTCATTACCCGCCGAGGCAGCGCTCTACCCCGTCTGAAATCATGTGCAAATTCCCCGAGCACCACTTTCCCCACCCTCGCCGGGGAAGGGCTGCACGGTTTGAGTGTTCCAGGCTGGGCAGCCGGTCCCTCGGCCAGGGGCTGCTCCCCAGCTGGAGGCTTGGGAGCCTTCATCAAGACCCGGAGTATTTTGCATTTCAAATGCTGGCGGGGAAGAGCCAGGCAGGAATCTGGGCTGTGGGGAATATTCAGGAAGAAAGCGGGTTTGGGTTTGTCCTCAGCCCGGCCGGGGCCCACAGTGGGTTCTGGGTGGGCACTCGTGGGCTCTCCCTGCAGTGGGTTCTCCCAGGGAACCCAGCAGCTGTTTAAGGAGTTTTTGGGGTGCCCAGCAGGGCAGGATGGGGTGGGATGAGGGGCTGGTGGCAGTGGGACAGGAGCCTCTGCAGCAGCACTGGCAGCAGTGAGAGGGGCTGGGGGGCAGAGGGGTCCCCAAGGCTGGGTCAGGAGGGGCTGCTCCCCCCAGACCCCCCAAATGGCAGCTCAGCCCCTCCTGGGGGCCACTCTGCGTGTGGCTGCCCTGGGGCAGGAGGGGAGGGCAGGGGGGCTCTTTGCTGGTAATTACCCCTCGTCCTTCCCAGCCAGGCTCACCGAGGGAGCCGGGGGGGACACAGCTTAAGCTATCAATGGTCCTGCCTTGATGGGAATAAAATATGCACTGAAAGACATGAAAATGGAGTAAATAAAAGAGATAAAAATGGAACGATCAAGCCAGCAACTTCTCCTCCTCTGATTAAAAAGAGGGAGTGGGGGGGGAGAGGGGATGCGCTGAGCCCTTGAAGAGGCAGCTGCTGCTGCAGCCGCAGCCCTGATAAAGGGGCTGAGCAGCCTGGTTGGGAGAGATAAAGTGAAGTCCCAGCGTTTCCTGTCCTCAATCCAAGCCTTACCATCAATATTAATACAGCCTGACAAACTGGCGTTTAAGATAGAATAAATATAGACTGGTGCTGCTATTACCTAGACCTTATTAATCTGCTTGGAGGCATTTAAATGCCGTTAAAAATATGGAGTTTACTCGCTGGCACTTCAATAGCTTTACAATCCATCAGCGTTTTGTTTTCCACCCTCCTCCTCCCCTTCAGAGGTGGTGGCTCTGGGTGCCACTGACCTGGGCTGCTCCGGGCAGGGAGAGAGGAGCCAAGGGGGGAACGGAGGTGGGAGCTGGGCTGGAGGAGGAGGATGATGATGATGGGTGGGAGCTCAGCCCGGGGCATGGAGCACAAACCCCTTGGAGATGGTGAGTGCAGCATCCCAGCACTGGAGGGCCAGAACCCTCCTGTCCAGGTGATGGAAACTTCTCCTGTGTGCTCCTCACTAGGAGAGACTCGGGCTGGCAGGTGCAGCAGCCAGAGAGCCCCCGGGGGGAGCAGCCCCCTGCAGCCCCAGCAGCCTGTGGGATGAACAGAATCCAGCTTGGGAAGCTGCTCCCCATCCCCACTCCCCTGCTCCTGGCAGCGTGGACTGGGCTGCCATGTGCTGTGGCACCCACACGCTCCTCCCCTGCCAGCCCCGGGCCACGGCCACTGCTGGTCCCCAGCAATCCCCGGGCCCTGCTCCTGCCCCAGCACCCGCAGCGGCAGGAGCAGCTCTGGATGCAGGAGTGCCAGGTGCACGGCAGGGCCTCCCCGGAGCGGGCATGAATCCGTGTGTGCCAGGGGCATGGCAGGGGGGCCAGGACCATGGGGTGCCAGGGACATGGCAGGGTGTGGGGCAGGACCCTGGGGTGCCAGGGGCATGGCAGGGTGTGGGGCAGGACCATGGGGTGCCAGGGACATGGCAGAGTGTGGGGCAGGACCCAGGGGTGAGGGCAGGACCCCGGGGTGCGGGCACTCAGCAGGGTGTGGGGCAGGGTCCATGGGTGCCAGGCACCCAGCAGGGTGCGGGCAGGACCCCGGGGTGCGGGCACACGGCAGGGCCAGCACCCCGGCGCTACGGGGCGCAGATGGGGCGTGCGGGGCAGGGCGGCCCCGGCGCTCATTAGCCGTGTATTATTCATCGGCAGCTTCTGTCGCCTGCCATCTGCTCAGCTCTAAACTGCTGCCCAGGACTGAGTTCAGCTCTAAACTGCTGCCCGGGACTGAGCCCAGCTCTGAGCTGCTGCCCGGGTCTGAGCCCAGCTCTAAACTGCTGCCCGGGTCTAAGCTCAGCTCTAAACTGCTGCCCAGGTCTGAGCTCGGCTCAGCTCTGAGCTGCTGCCCAGGGCTGCGGGCCCCGCTGCCGCTGGCACAGCGGGCAGCGCCGGGCACGGCCCCGCGGCCCGGGGGGGCAAAGGGAAAAGAGATGGCACGGCCTGGGTCGTGCCCTGGGTGCCCCGGGCTGTGGCACAGCCGGCGCTCAGCCCCGGGCAGGGTCGGGCCCTTCCCAAGCAGAGGCAGCTCTGAGCTGCTGCCCGGGACTGAGCTCAGGCTCAGCTCGGCTCTGAGCTGCTGCCCGGGTCTGAGCTCAGCTCAGCTCTGAGCTGCTGGCCAGGTGGTCTGAGCTCAGCTCTAAACTGCTGCCCAGGACTGAGCCCAGCTCTGAGCTGCTGCCCAGGTCTGGGGCTGGGCTGGGAATCCACGCCCAGAGCAGGACGTTCCTCCTCGGAGCACGGCAGCCAAGCTCATCCTGTATCCAAGCAACACCTTCATCCCCTCACCTTTTAATTAAAACCCTTGATGAACTTTCTAATGAGAGCGTGGCAGCCCCGTGGGCTCTCTGGCGGTGCTGCCTGTGCTGGAGGTGAGGTCCCAGCTCAGGGCTGGGCACTGTCCCACTGCCCCATTTCTGCCCTCCCCTGGGCACCCGCAGCCAGGAGCTCGCTGCTCTGCACTGATAATTACCAGGTTTAATTACTTGGCAGCCAAATGACCTTTTGCATCTTCCAGCGAGGCCATGAAAGGTCTCCCTGAGCGGGAGCAGCCGTGCAGTGGGGCTGTGACAGGGCTGACACACCACCAGCACCACCCCAGCAGGTGCCAAGGTGTCCCCAACAGGGGACAGGGCCGAGGTGACAACAGGACCAAGGTGACAACAGGACCAAGGTGTGCAGGGCAGGACCTTCAGTGCCCCTGGGGAGAGCTGGGAGCTGCTCCCCACAGCCTGGGAGGGAGCATCCCTGTGGCAGAGCTGTCCTGGGAGCCCCATCCTGGCACAGGAGCAGCTCCCTGGACACGGAGGGTCCCTGCAGCCCCTCTGGAGCAGCCTCACCCCTTCTCCTTCCCTTTCCTCCTGCAAACGAGGCCCCACGGCTCAGCAGAGGCTGATGCCAGCCCACGGGCCGGGCACAGCCCCTGGCTGCCCCTCCCTGCACGCCCTGCCAGCCTGGGCCTCCCCCTCCCAGGAAAGGAGCCCTTCTCCTGCTGATGATTACGGAAAAGTTCAGGGCAGGGGGAGCCGGGGGGGGATGGATTAAAATGCACGCGCACAGCTTGGGCCTCGCAGCAGATGTTGGCATAATTAGAGAGGAAAAAATTATGAAATTAATTTGTGGTTCAATGTAAATTTTGGCGTTGGGGGGAACGCCGGCGCGTGCTCCCTGGCTGCCAGGGGGAGCTGCCGGGGGTCTGGGGGGGCAGCCAGGGGCACGGGGAGGGGAAATGCCTGCCCTCAGTGAGGAGGGGGCTGCAGCCACAGTGCAGGGGTGGGGAGCAGCCCAGGAGGTGGGGAGCAGCCCCAGGAGGAGGGCAGCAGCCCCGGGAGAGGGATCATGCCCGAGGAGAGGGATCAGGGAGAGGGACCACCACCCCGGGGAGATGAACTGCCCTTCCCTCCAAATGAGTGTGCAAACAGACAAGGGCTGGGCAGGAAAAACAAAAAGCAGACTCAGCAGGGGCCGTGGTTTGGAGTTTCTGTTGACCCCCACAAGTATATTTTGTTAATACACTCAGTGTCACAAACAGCCTGGGGGGGACATGGTTGGGATTGTCCTTTAGGGGGACACACCTTGAGGGGTGTGAGGACCGTCCCTGTACACAGTGCTTACATTCCCAGGCCACGCTGGAGCCAGACAAAGCTTTGCTTTCCCTACTTGGCTTTTCCCATCCCCTTTTCCTTCAGGAGATGAAGAGGAATTAATTCCTGTCACCTGCCCCTGGTCCCCAGCCCCCCTGGCCGGGGAGGAGGTGCGGGCTCAGCTTTCAGCCCCACTGAGGGGCACATCCCCAGGCATGGCTCTGCACTGCTGTGCCAGCGCTGGTTTGCCATTCCTGGTGGGTGATGGGTGCCCCGTGCCAGGTGGGCACAGCCTGCCACCACCCCCTGGGAAAGCAGGGTCACCCCAGGGCCCACGCCTGTGCTTGGCCAGCAGAGTGGGGAGAGGGGGCTTTGGGCTGGCCCTGCATCCCCACCTCTTGCAGGAGGTGTTTATTTGGGGGGACCCTGGATTTGTGCTGCTGAGGAGGCAGGTGGGGATGGGTCAAGGAAGATGTGCCCAACTCAGAACCTCCAAAACTCAGCCCCCAAAACATGCCCCCAAACCACAGCATGGCCCTGGGCACCCCTAGGAGTTCTGGGGCTTGCAACCCCTGCTCTCCCCAGCTCCCTGGTGCCAGCTCCCCAGGGAGGGGCAGGAGCAGCCCCCCACGGGTGCCAGGCCCTGGCTGTCCCTTCCCCTCCTCCCAGCAGCTTGGCCAGGAGTCATTCCCACCCCCAGTGAACCGGGATGAGCGGAGGTGCATCCCCAGGACGGGTGTGGGGTGGCAGGAGAGGGGCTCTCCCTGCCCCACACCGGCAGCACCAGGCTGCTCTGGGCATCACTTACAGGAGAAGGGAGATGGGTGGCAGGAGAGGGGCTCTCCCTGCCCCACACCGGCAGCACCGGGCTGCTCTGGGCATCACTTACAGCAGAGCCCCCTGCGCCCCTCACCCTCCTCCGGGTGCCCCAGCCGGGCACGGCACGGCGGGCACGGGCTCGTCCTGGTGCCCGTGCACTCCCGGTGTGATTCCATCTGCCTCCATCTGCATCCCCGGGCTCGGCGGGCCCGAATGTGGGTCGTGGGGGGCGCGGGGGGCACGGCACGGAGCGGCCGGGCGGCAGTTGAGCCCCCCGGGCCGCGGCCGGGATTACCCAGCTGCTGCCCAGCCCGCACGGGCACCGTCTCCTCCGAAAGGTTCCCTTCCCGGGGATTACGGATAATGCATCTGGAGCAGCGCTCGCTCATCCAGGTCCGCGATTTATCTCAAAATCAAATTCCAGTAATCTCGCCTGCCATCTGGCCCCCGCGGACACGCGGCCGCCCCGGCGGGCAGGGGGCTCCGGGTCCCCCCCGAGCATCCCCCGAGGGAAGAACCGAGCGGGCGGGGGGCTCCGGGTCCCCCCCGAGGGAAGGTCAGAGCGGCTGCGGCTCCCTGGGGCGCTGGGAGGTCGCCTGGGATGCTCCAGGAAGCATTTTTGGGAGGGTGCAGAGTGCCAGGATGCAGGACGTGGAGAACTCAGCTCCTCGCAGGGACGTCCCGGTGTCCCCACGCATCCCTGGATGCCACCACGAGGGCAGGACCCGGGAGCTCAGAGCCGTGCGGGGACATTGCCGTGTCCCCACGCATCCCTGGATGCGGGCAGCGCCCGCAGAGCTCGGCCAGGAGGAGGTGATGGGGAGGGGGTGACCCCCGGCCCTGCCCGGGGGACATCCAGCAGGGCAGGCCGAGGGGAGCAGGATCCGTCCCCTCCCGCGGCAGGAGCGGCCCAGAGGGGCGCCGGAGCCCCCAGCGCTCCCCTCCCTGCCCCTCATTCCCAGCTCATTAAGGCTCTCCCATTATTCTGACATTTTGTGCGCGTCACGTAGCGGGAAGAAGTAATTTACTTAGAAGAAATTAAAAGTTCATTTTAATTGAGCGCACACTGCAGTATGCAAATGCGGGCGCATTATGTACACTGATGCGGAGACAAAGGCTGTAATCAACTGTTAACCCTTTCGGAGCCAGCCCCGCGCTCACCGCGGCGCCGGCAGCGCTCCGGCCGCCCCGGAGACCCCTGACCCCCCTTTGGGACGTGCCCCCTCCCGCAGCTCCGGGGCAGGGGCAGCACAAAGCCCCGACATCGCCGCGTGCGGCCGGGATGCGGCAGTCAGAAAGGAATGCCGAGGATGATGGAGGTGTCCCCAAATCGCTGTGACGCGCTGGGATGGCTCCGAGCCAGGAGACAGGGTGGATGATGGGCCGGGGGCCTCCGGGGTGAGGAAGGCATTTCGGGGAGCTGGGATGGAGGTGCCAAGGGGTATCCCTGGGGATACACGTGCAAAGGCCAAAAGAGGGCTCGTAGCTGCTGCCAGCACCCTCAAATCCAAATACCTGGGTAGCGAGAGCTGGAAGTGAGGGTGGTCCAGCTGCGACGAGCCCGTGATATTCCCAACATCCTGTTGCTCTTTTTTTAATATTTTTTTTTTTTTACTACCTGTCAGACCTGAGAATGTTTTAATGGCAGTGCAAATGGAACTGGCTCACAGATGCGAGATGACAGCCCGCTGCAGGAGACAGACAAATTACCTCCAACCTCGGCTCCAGACGCCCACGGACTCCCAGACAAAGGGAGATGGTGTTTGGGGGGCTGCCGGGAGCGGTCAGAGCCCAGCCCGGCTGCCCACCCTGCCCCTGGGTGCTCTCTGTGTGCAGCAGCTGCGGGGACCCCCTGGGACACCCCTGCTGCAGAGGGGCTGGGGGGCACACGGGTGGGTGATGTTAAAAATCAGAGCACCGTGGGGGCAAAGGTGTCCCTTTGAAGGGGACACAGCGAGGATGACCCCGGCACTCTTTGCAGGAGAGGTGACACCGTTGGGAATCCCTTCCCCTGGCTTTGCCAGGATGGCAGGGACAAATCTGGGATGGGACCCTGCCACCCTTAGGGGTCACAATGGGTGGCTTTTCAGCCTGGAACCACACGGGGAGGAGGGCTGGGGGACACCTCGGAGCTGCCACCTCCCCCTCAGCCGCCCTTGACGTGCCCTGTGGTCCCCAAGCCGCCCCGCGGGGCAGCCCGGGTGGTCGGCAGGGTTGAATTGCTGTGGGTGACCTTTGCAGCCCGTCCCACGTGCCGCCCGGGCTCCGCTCCGCAGCTCCAGATGGCACCCGGGAAAGAGTTAAGTCCGCTGTGATCAACAGCAAGAAGCAAGTGGTAAACAGTTTTTCTCTCCCTCTGCTAAATTAATATGCAAATTCCCCCCCTTCTCTTCCCCCCCCCCCTTGCTTCGAAATTAGCGAGGTAGAATGCTTGGGCTAATTATGCATTCAAACGAGCAGGCTTCGTTAATGTGGCACTAAGAGGAGCCTGAAAATGATTGTGAGACGATGAAATTGAAATTGGAGCACGGCACTTCTAATGCATCTGGAGTCACTCTTGCGTGCCCCGGCAGATGTAACCTGGCAGTGACCGGCAGCTCCCGGCACGGGCAGCGCCCGGGACCTCCTCCAGCTCCCCCGTGCCACCCAAAACCAGCCCCGGTTCCCGGGGGACAGGAGGGTGGGATGGCCCTGTGCACGCAGAGCTCCCGGTGTGGGGCAGACAGCCCCGAGCATCCCCAGGACTCTGAGGAGGGCTGGGATTAGGAGTGGTGGTGCTGCAGGTCAGCAAAGCAGGTCCTGGCACAGCCCCAGAGGGTCTCTGCAGGTCCCCTGGTGAGGCTGCCCTGGTCTGGAGCAGGGCAGGAGCACGTTCCTCCTTCCCAGGCAGAATCCTGGTCCCCAAGGCAGCAGCAGGGCCTGGGCACGTTTGGTGAAGCTCCACTTGTGCTCCCACGGATGAACCTCTGGAGCAATGAACCTTCACTCCTGGGGGTGCTGAGTCCTGGCTGCAGGAGGGTCACAGGGAAATCCCATCCCCTTGCCACATCCCAGAGGATTTGGTGCTCAGCAGTTGTTGGCGCATCCCAGCAAGGAGCAGGCTGGTGGCACATCCACATCCATCACATCCTGAGCCACAGCCCGGGACTGTCCCACAACAGGAGGGTGGCACAGTGACATCCAGGCTGCTCCCATGGGCCTGAGACCTGCAGAGGAAAAGCAGGAGAAAAGGTTGAGGGTGACAAGACAAACAGGGAGATGTTTTATTTTTGGGGCTGAGGATGAGCAGCCACCAGCTGCCATGGGCACAGGGGATGATGAGGGATTCGCAGGAATGCTGGCTCAGGATGTCACCAGTGCCAGTCTCCGCTGGGATAACTGCTCCCTGCCATCTGCACAGCCTCGCATGCAGCCACCCAAGGGCTAAACCCAACTTCCCACGAGACACAGCAGCGCCGCGGGACCAGCAGAGACGGTGTTAAATATTCATCAGAGGTGTGGAATTTACTGGAAGCATCCATTAGGAGGTAATGCCCCATCCACGGGGCGCTCCCGCAGCCGGGCCGGGCCGAGGTGGGCGGAAGGCGGCGGGGGAGGGGGCGGATGCTCCGGGGGAGGCTGCGGAGCCGTAAAACACCGCGAGGAATCAATGAGGAGCTCCAGACCTCAGGCACTCAACCACCAGGAATGAAGGGAAGGAATAAACAGACAAGGAGAGGAATAACACCCCGGAAAGGAGGGGAAGGAATGGGGGAGCAGCAGGGGCACAGGTCCTGGAGGAGATGATCAGTGGAGTGGGATGGAATGGCATGGTTTGGTTAGCAGGGATACAGATCCTGGAGGAGATGATCCCTGGAGTGGAGTGGGATGGAATGGTTTGGTCCAGGGGAATACACATCCTGGAGGAGATGATTCCTGAGGGCAGGGATGGAATGGCATGGTTTGGTCAGCAAGAATACACATCCTGGAGGAGATGATCCCTGGGAGTGGGATGGAGTGGCATGGTTTGGTCAGGATACAGATGCTGGAGGAGATGATTCCTGAGGGCAGGGTGGGCTGGAGTGCCTTGGTTTGGTCAGCAAGGATACAGATCCTGGAGGAGATGATCCCTGAGGGCAGGGATGGAATGGAATGGTTTGGTCCAGGGGAATATTCATTCTGGAGGAGATGATCCCTGGGGGCAGGCTGATCCCTTAGAAGGGTTTTTACAGATCCTGGAGGAGATGATCCCTGGGGGCAGGCTGGGTTAGAAGGGTTTGGTCCAGGGGGATGCAGAGCTCCAGGAACGATGTTGAGCATCCCAGAGGGATGCTGAGCAGTCCTGAGGACACACACCTTGGCAGGGGAGGCTGCTGGGCTCAGAGTGAGCTGTGGTGTACCTGGGCAGGGCCAGGGCATCCCAGGGGCACCCCAGGGGCATCCCAGGGGCATCCCAGGGGCACCAGGACCCGCTGCACCCACCGGCCAGGCTCGGGGCTGGCACACGGAGGGGTTGTGCAGGGGACTGTAGAGGGGGCTGTGCAGGGGGCTGTGGAGGGGTTGTTTTCCTCATCTCCCCGGTAATTTTTCCCTCTGACTATGATGCATAGCGGTGCTAATTCGGCACGTTGCCATTAATTCCAGCACAGCTGCCGCTCTCTCCCTCAAGGCATTTCGCTAATACTCGGCTTCAGAGCCTCTCAGCAAATTAACATCATTTGTTCTGCAGAACATGTTTTATTTCTACACTACATGCATAGCTTATTACTCCTCCAGAAACTCGGGTATGCAGGAGGCAGCGCCGTGGGCACGGCCCTGCAGAGCCAGCCCTGCTCCCCAGCTGGCCGTGCCCAGCCCTGGAGGGGCACAGGGACACAGCCCAGTCCCTTGTGCCACCTCGCTGGAGCTGCAGGGGTTTTCTGCAGGATTTTTCTGCAGGGATTTTCTGCCAGGGCCAGGATGCTGTGGTGCTGGTGGAGCACCCAGGGTTGGTGATGTGAAGGGGTGGTGGCAGTGTGCTGGGTCAGCCACTGGCTGGCATCTCCTGCATCCCCCTGCCGTGATGCCACCTCTCAGTGCTCCTGCATTTAGGAACAGAGGTGACAAGATGTCCCAGGGTGTCTGGGCCAGGCTGGGGCGTGCTGGGTGTGACACTGAAAGGAACCAGGAGCCCCCAGCATGAGTGGAACAGCTCAGACCCTCTGGGATGGAGGAGAGCACCTCCCACGAGGCCTTGGTGCTGAGCCCGGGGTGGGGGAGTGAGCTGGGCAGAGTGACGCCAGCCAGGCAGAGTCACCAGCCAGGCAGTGCCACCAGCCAGGCAGAGTGACACCAGCCAGGCAGAGTGTCACCAGCCAGGCAGAGTCACCAGCCAGGCAGTGTCACCAGCCAGGCAGAGTGTCACCAGCCAGGCAGTGTCACCAGCCAGGCAGTGCCACCAGCCAGGCACGGGGTCCCGCCACCACCCAGCAACCCGCAGCCCCTGCCAGCGATAGTTTCAGGTCTTTCGCTTTGATTAAGGTTATTTAAGCTTTTTACCAAAACATAAAACCTGATTGTTTGCATAAACAACCTAATTGGATTACAGTGCACAGCATCGCTAATGCCGCGGGCTGGCTGGGAGCCGGCGGGAGCGGGGAGCACCGGGAGCACCACCGGGAGCCCCGGGAGCACCGGGAGCACCACCGGGAGCACCGGGAGCACCACCGGGAGCACCGGGAGCACCACCGGGAGCACCACCGGGAGCCCCGGGAGCAGGATGGGCAGGGGATTGGTGAGACCCCCGTGCCCCACGCCGGGGTCTGCATCCTCCTGCCCCCTTCTCCCAGCACCTCGGGGTGGGTGACAGCCCTGTGGGGACACTGGTGTCCCCAGCCGTGGCTCTGGCCGTGCCCTTGGTGTCGCCTCAGCTGCAGGGCGAGAGGGGACAAAGCCCCGCTCCGGCACGGCTGGTGGGAGGAGGAAGAGGAAGGTGGAGGAGCCGAGCGGGAAGCAGGGGCCGGGAGCTTTGCAGGAATGCTGCCTGCGCAGCGTTTCCATGGCTGGGAGCTGCAGAAGGCTTTCATGGCAAGAGGCGGAGAGGCTCCATGAATATTTCATTAGGAAAGCAATGTGGTGTGCTGCAGAGAACATCTGGCTGGAGTCCCTGGAGACCCCTGCCTTGTGCAGGAAGCAGGAACTGTGAAATACGGAGGAAAACGAGGGAGAGGGGGAGATGGGGGGAGCATCCCGTGACACGGGAGCGCTCCTGCCCTCTTGGCCCCGCACGGAGCAGCGTGGGGCTGTGTCCTCTGGGGAGTGACGGGAGCCAGGAGGGCTGTGGTGGTGCCATCCCGGCGGAGGACCCTTCCCGGGACAGTCTGGGGACCAGGCTGCAGAGGGCCACTGCTCCATCCCGATATCCAGTGCAGGAATGGGCAGAGCTGCTCCTCCAGCTCAGAGCTGAGTGACCAGGAGATCAGCCCAGGGCTGGGATGGGATGGGACGGGATGGGACGGGACATCTCTTGCCACATCACTCCCAGGGAGAAGCTGATGCCCTCGAAGCTGGGTGCTGGGATCCCTGCCCCAGGTGATGGGCACTGAGGGAGGTTTGGTGCAGAGTGGACATCCCTGGGCACAGGCAGGGTGCAGAGCAGCAGGAATCGAGGCGCTGTGAGATTTGGGATTGCCAGTGTCCTGTTTCCCCTCAGTGCCAGCCCCTTCCCCCCCCCCGGCACGGGCCAGGTTTGGTGCCTGGGGACCCTTTTGCAGCCACACAGTGCCAGCGGAGCGGTGATGCCAGGCTGTTCCTGGCTTGGGCATGGCTCCAGCACTGCTCCTGCACCCTGGGCGGGCAGGAGGGCACACAGCAGCACCAGCTCTCTGCCCCACAGCCCCACACAAACACCCACTCACACCCTTTCTCCTTCACCCAGCACCCCATGGCCGCGACCCCGGCATCGTGCGAGTCACGGCCATGGGACCACGAGCTTCCCGGTGCCCTGCAGCCCTTCCCTCCTCCATCCATTCCAGGGTGATGGGGGCTCTCTGCCCAGCCTCCCTCTCTCCTCCTGACCCAGGCAGCAGGCAGAGCTCTGGGGCAGCCCGGGCTAGCAGCAGGACGCGTTTCCCACGTGCCAGCGCTGCTGGTGGCAGGGCTTTGGCTCGCCCGTCCCTTCCGGCAGCCCCCCGGCCCCTCGGCGCGGGCAGACAAAGCCCGAGCGCACAAAGCCCCGGCCCCGTGCGGCAGAGCCTCCGTGCGGCCCCAGGGCCAGCCCGGCCGGCACCTGGAGCCTGCCCCCGTGCCAGGCATGGGCTGCGGCACAGGCCAGGCGGGAGCTGGCGGGACAAGCCAGGATGGAGAAGGAGGGACAGCAAGGCCCGGGCCGGGACGCGGAGCCTGGCACGGACACATGCACGCACACGCACGCCCTGCGCCACGAAGGCAAATACCTCAGTCCTCGCCGGCTGCCGCCCGTCCTGCTCGGCCACGCCGTGCCTCCTCCTCGCTGCCCGTGCTCCATGTGCCACGCTGCCAGAGCCTCCTCTCCGCCGCCGCCGCCGGGCTTTGGCCCCCGCTGCCTGCTGGCGTTTTGGCAGCCTCGCAGCTCCAGCGATGGCATGTGTCCATTATTTTTTCTTTTTTTTTTCCCCTCTCTCCCTTTCACAATCCGTCCTCCCCAGCCTTCTCTGCCGGTGCCTCCGGAGCCGCCTGCGGTGCCAGCTCGCAGGGAAATTGGCAGCGAGCGCGGCACGGGGATCCTCCCGCAGCTGACGGAGCCCTGCCAGGCGCAGGCAGCCCTTCTGCCAGCCACCAGCCTTGGCACGGGGGGCCGGGGACCGCGGGGGGCTGCCGGGGCTTGGCAGCCCTTCCCCGGCACCGCGCGCCCCAGCCGCCGCCACGGCTCCGCTGCCAAATGCCAAACGGGGGGAGGAAAAGGGGAGAAGGCAGAGGAAGGAGTTGGCTTCGCCGTGCCCGGTGGCGGGGACCCACCAGGGACCCCTTCCCTCGGCCAAGGCCGGCTGGGCGATGTCCTCGTCCCCGGGCACAGGCTCTGGATGCCGTTCCTGGTGCCAGCGTGGCGTGCAGGGGCTCAGCCCCGCGTGGCCCAGGCTGTGCCCCCAGCCCGGGCAGGAAAGCCATGGCAGGGCTGGCAAGCGCCGCCGCAGACGGGCGATGCTGCGCGGCGAGGATGGCTCCCACAGACACACCTCTTACCCAGCATCCGTCTGCTGCACAGGGGGGCCCGGGAAATTGGGAAGGGGAGAGCGGAGGAGGGACTTGTGGTGATGGGTGGGGGTTTTGGGGTGCCCTCTGGCCGCGCGTCGCCTGGCACGGCCATGTCAGCCTTGTGCAACACAGCGTCCCCAGCTCGTGCCAAAATCCTGGCCCCGGCGGTGCCATGGCTCCATCCTGGCCAGCCATCAGCAGCCAGCCCTGCTTTCCCAGCTTTTCTTCCCAAAGCTCCTGGTTTGGGTGTCCTTGAAGGCACAAGTGGGTATGTGGCTTGTGCCACATAGCGTGGGTGCTCCTGGTGCCAATGCCTTTAGAGGGCCCCTAAGGCCAAGGGAATGGGGTGGGAATCGCCAGGCAGGAGACACGGAACAGCTCCTGCTCAGTTCTCCCACAATAAATCATTCACTGGAGCCACACTCACCGGGAGGCACAGGGGTGCTGGGGCAGGCACCAGGAGCACACAGAGAGCAGCGGCCATCCCTGGGTAACAGCTTTGCCCCTAATCAGGGATGCCCTTAATGAGCTGGCAGGAGCAGCCAGGAGCCCTCCGTGGGCAGGACGGGGTGTGAGGGGGTCACACTGCCCCATCCCATCCTCCTGCCACGCTTCACCCGCTGTCCCTGGCTGGTGGCACATGCCAGCCCGGGGACGTGGCAGCTCCGGGGATGGCACTGGTGACTGTCTGTGCCACAAGAGCCACGCTGGCGTGCCCCGTGCCCCCGTGCCCCCTGCCCGGCCTGCCCGTGTCACACGTGCGCCTGCCATTTCCTCAAATAAGCAGCTAATCTCCATCAATCATAATTCCGGGCAATTATCATAATAGGGCCATTTTGCACTTATCCTCGCCACGTGACGCAGGAGCCACTTAGGGCTGCACTTCACTGCGAGCTGCTCCTGTCCCCGGGGAGTCCCCACGGCAATCGTGTCCCCTGCAGGCCCCTGGGGACACAGCCGCGTGTGGCAGTGCCTGCAGCAGCTCGGGGTGCCGGGAGGGATGCAGGCAAGGGGGGACCTCTGAAACACGGAGGGGAAACAGGGGGGAGCCTGCCCTGCCGCGGGAGCAGCAGCACAGGTTAGACCCAAACTGGGGACACTCGATCTGCTGTCTGCCACCACAGGGCCCCGCAGCCTGGCGGTGGGGCCGGTGACACAGGGACAGGGCCAGCAGCCCCGGTGACCTTGGGCTGCCTGGCGGGGAGCGGCTCAGGGAGGCTGGGGAGTGTGAGGCACCAGGGCCTCGGGTGGGGATTAGGGGCCAGCAGATGGATGGGGATCAAACATTTCACTGCCCCTTGTTTACAACACCCTCCTGGCAGCCACGGGGACCCCGGCACTGCTCTGGCTCTGTCCCTCCTTGGGCTGGGGCAGGATGGGGACAGGGACACACTTCCATGGGTTTGGGGAGTGCCAGTGGGATGAACAGGCTCCCACCTTGCTGTGCTGCATCCTCATTCCAAGCAGCACCACGGTGGGAACTGCCAGTGCCCCCATCCCATCCCATCCCATCCCATCCCATCCCATCCCATCCCATCCCACCCCACCCCATCCCATCCCATCCCATCCCATCAATCCCATCCCATCCCATCAATCCCATCAATCCCATCCCAAGGATGAACTCACCATCACCCCGAGCATTCCCCCAGCCCCGCAGTGTTTGTGCTGTTTACACCACCCCAGTAATTACTTCCCTTTTTTTTTCCCTTTAATAAATACGGATGTGCCACAAGTAAACTGCAGCGCAATAAAAGCTTTCTGCTGGATCCATAATTAATCACGGAGCTGAGCGAGGCGGGGAGGGCAGGCACAGATCCCTCCTGCTGCTGGGAGGGACCCCAGGAGCCGCGGTGGCAGCTCGGGGACAGCCCGGGGACAGTGCCAGCAGCCGGGCTCGGGGGTGGGCAGGGCTGTGCCTGCCTCTCCCAGCTGTGAGGGCACATCTGGACTGAGCCCCCGGCCAGGCGCGAGCAGCCCCTGCCCTCCCTCCCTCCCTCCCTGCGGTCCCCGGGAGCTCGGCAGGTCCCCGGGGATGTGGCCGGCTCCAGATGGCCGGTGGCACCAGGTGCGGGGCCGCAGCGGCTCGGGGTGGCTGCGGTGACATCTGCTGTGTGTGACACCCCGGCCAGCTGGCCCCGCCGCCGGGGGAGCGCGGCCGTGGCACCCCCGCGGGAGGGGCCCGGCTGGAGGGGCCGCTCCTGGCTCGTCCTTGGGTGTCCCGGCTCTGTCCCCTCCCCGTGCTCGCTGTCCCTGCCGGCCCCTGCCCCACCACGGGGTGTTGGCACCAGAGCCCCCCGTGGGCACGCACCCAGGGAGGGGGCTCTGGTGACAATGGGGAGCGTGGGGGGTGACACTGGGGGTGGCACTGGCGGTGGCAGGGTGCTGGGCACACCTGCAGGGAGGTGGCACCCGCTGGCACTGGGGCTGACCCCGAGCTGCTGGGAGTGTGGGGAGCCTCCTGCAGCAGCCCTGCACGGGGCAGGGGGTGGTGGGGGAGTGAAGGGATGGGGGAACTGGGGAAGGGCTGTGGGATGGAGAACTGGGGAAGGGCTGTGGGATGGGAGGAACTGGGGAAGGGGCTGTGGGATGGCAGGAACTGGGGAAGGGCTGTGGGATGGCAGGAACTGGGGAAGGGCTGTGGAGGAACTGGGGAAGGGGTTGTGTGAGGGGAACTGTGCAACGGAGCTGTGCAGTGGGGAGATGTGCCATGGAGAGTTGTGCCATGAGCCGGGAGCTGTGCCATGGGGAACTGTGTCATGAGCAGAGAGCCATGCCATGAGGAGTGAGCCCTGCCCCGGGCAGGGAGCCGTGCCATGGGGAATGAGCCCTGCCCCGGGCAGGGAGCCGTGCCATGAGGAGTGAGCCCTGCCCCGGGCAGGGAGCCGTGCCATGGGGAGGAAGCCATGCCGTGAGCAGGGAGCCGTGCAGGAGCGCCGGGTGCTCTCCCCAGCGCTGCCATCCCGGCCCCGTTTCCGCTCCCAGCCCCGGCCCCGGTGGAAACACACCTGGGGTGGGCGGGGGTCAGCCCAGCCGTGCCGCTCCACGGGCCCTGGGCACGGCCAGAGCAGCTCGGCTGCGGTGGGGCATGGCCGTGTGCCATGTGCCCTGTGCTGTGTGCCATGTGCTGGGTGCCCTGTGCCCTGTGCTGTGTCCTGTGCCCTGTACCCTGTGCTGTGTGCCCTGTGCCGTGCCCTGTACCCTGTACCCTGTGCTGTGTGCCCTGTGCCATGTGCTCTGTGCCCTGTGCCCTCTGCCCTGTGTGCCACCATGGGACCTCTGTGCAGCCCCGCATGGCTGTGTGTCCCCAAGGTGGCTGTGTTTCTGTCCCCTGGATGGCTGTTTGTCCCCAAGACAGCTGTGTGTGTGTCCCCAGGGTGGCTATGTGTCCCCACAGTGTCTGTGCATCTCTGGGATCTCTGTGCCCCCTGGAATGCCCATGTGTGAATGTTCCCCGAGTCCAGGCCATGCCTGCCCCCTGCCCAAGTCCCCAGATCCCCCAATCCCAAATCCCCCAGACAAGGCCCCTGGCCCCAGGACACGCAGGGCAGAGCTGGAGCTCCATGACGCCACACCCACCCGCCATAACACCCCAGAACACCGGTGACACTCCACTCCGGGACACCCAGCCCCGCGGAGCCCCGGCCCCGCCCCCGTGGCCATTTTGGGGCCAAATCCCCACAAATCCGGGGCGGCGTGGCGGAACATTAGTGCGCGGAACGTTCGAGTCGCGGCGCCGCGTTCCGCCGGAGCTGTTCGCGGCCGGACCGGTCCCCCGGCGGCAGGTGAGGCCCGGCGGGGCTGCGGGAGGCGGCGGGGCCGGGATGGCCCCGGGACGGCTCCGGGACGGCCCCGGGATGTCCCAAAGCCGGGGCCAGCCGGGGCCTGCTGCCCTCGGCCCGCTGCGCCCGGACCGGCCCTCCTTCCCCGCGGGAGCCGCGGGCTGCGCGGCCTGCGGCGGGGCCGGCCCCGGTGCCGGTGCCGGTAGCGGTGCCGTGCCTGGGAGGCTCAGCGCCGTTCGTGCCTTTCCTGCTCCGGGATGTGCCGTGAGTAGGCTGCGGGCAGAGCGCTGCAGGGGGAATCTCCGCGGGACTGGATGGGCTTTAAAGTCCTTCCAATCCAAACCTTTCCCTGTTTTTTGTTTTGTGAGAAGGGAAGAACAGTCAGCATCTCAGGCATTATTTGATGCATTTTCCATTCTCTTAGTTACTTTATGATTTTCTAATAAAGTATTTTAGTGATTTTCTAGGGATGCAGTATTTTTATCTCTGTTGTAGAAACAGTCAGGGATCCCTTTGTGTTCCCATGCCTGTAAAGGAGGAAAGGCTGCAGTCCTGCAGGCCAGGCTCACCTGGCAGCTACACAGTCCCAGCTGGAGCCACGATTATCCTGTAATAACTCACTTTGGAACAGCTCAGAGTAACTCCAAGGGTCATTTTCCTCCAGGGAATGCATTTTATGCCCTTTGTGCTCAGAAAGGGTGCAGAGGGAGATGCACACAGTGCCCAGGGCTGTGCAGTGGGTCAGCTCCCAGTTTGCACTGGTTTTGTTGTGCTGGGAGCTGGGGGGAGCCTCCAGCTGCTTTGAGATCTTCAGCCTGAGGAGGAGGAGGAGGGCTTGGATTGTCCCTTCCAGGGGGATTTGAACCTTCCCTTCCAAGGCAGCAGAGCCACATCTCTACCGTGCCCTCCCCTTCCCACGGGATCCAGGGACAGTCTTTGTGTCCAGGTGTGCTGTGCTGGAGTTTGTGACCCCTGAGCAGCACAGGGGATGGCAGACAGCCCCTGGATTTACCCCACGTGTCTGCAGCCCAGCTCTGTAAAACCCAGCACTGCCAGGCCTGGCTGGAGTGCTGCTTGCATTGTTCCATGAAACACAGACTGCTGAGAATGGGGTGATTCCATTTTTGGGAGGAGCTGGAGGAGCAGTGAGAGCACTGGGAGCATCAGCCGCGCTGGTCCTGGGCAAAACCAGCTCCCAGCTGGTGCCCCTCGTCATGCTCAGGGTATGGCACCTTGCCATGGCCACAGCTTCAGTTCAGGGTGTGAATTAGGTGGGGTTTTTGCATTTCAGCCTCTCCAGAGCAATGCAAAGCTGTCACACGAGCTCTGCCTTGAGCTGCTTTGTTTTTTTCCATGCTGGTGGCAAATGTCAGGAGTTCCCACGCTCAGCCCGCTCTGGGGCTGCAGCCTCTCTGCTCCCCCAGATGTTTCCACCCTAAATCACCAGCTTGTTTTGCAGAAGCAGAAATTGAGGTTGATTTGCAAAAGAAGATCTGAGCAGGGCCAGTGTCTGGGTGGGGAAATGCTCCGAAGGTGGAGGGGACAGACCGCAGGGCTGGCGGAAAACAAACTGGGGCAGCCCTGACAGCTCTGCCCTGGGGAGCTGCTGGGCTGCAGCCCCTTGTTCCAGCTCCTCCCCACACTGGGAAGCTGGGCTGGGAGGCTCTTGGAGCTGAGCTGCTCCACTAATAGGCATTTATCAAAAAAAAATAAAGGAAAAGTCAGGTTGTTATTGCCGGCGTCAGGGAAGTGTCACGGACACTCGCGGAGAGTGAGAGCTTGTCATCCTTTGGCTGCTTCCTCTTGTCATGGAGCCTCTCTGGGGATGCTTTGGTGCTGATGGGATTCTGTGCAGCAAATCCCTCTCTCTCCTGCCACAGCCCTGTCCTCTGCTCTCTGGTGCTGTGTGGACAGGGTGCTCCAGGCTGTGCAGAGGGTTTAGGATTCTTCACGGAATTGTGGAATGCTTTGGCATCTCATTTCACCCCCTGCCTGGGACACTGGAAGGTGTCAGGGGGTGGAACTGGGTGGGCTTTGAGGTCTAACCCAAACCATTCTGGGATTCTGTGAAAGCTGGTTCATCATTTAAACGAGGTGGATTTTAAGGGCTGTGCCTCCTGTTCCATCATGGCAGGACCCGGGGATGCTCAGGCTGCCCAGGATGTGGCACTCTGAGGCAGGGACATAAATAATACAGTGGATATGATTCAAATGAGGGCTGCCACTTTGCCTGGGTGGGAATAACCCCCTGGGTAATCCTGCCCCTGCTGATGTGCCATCATTGCTTCCTGCAGAGTCGCTCCAGCCCGGCCGTGCTGGCAGGATGCTGCTCCCCCTGCTCTTCCCCCAGCTGTGCCGGCCCCTCCGCTGCCTCCTGCGGGGTGGCAGGAGGGCTGGCTGTCCCCACAGGGCTCTGCACACAGCCCGGGCCACCTGCAGCAGCGACATCACCCCTGTGTTCACCAGGGCCCTGGCTTTTGGGGACAAAGTGGCCATCGTTGACCAGCACGGGGAGCACACGTACCGGGAGCTGCTGAGCCGGAGCCTCCGCCTGTCCCAGGAGATCTGCAGGCTCCTGCAGTGCCCCAGCAGGGACCTGAAGGAAGAGAGGATCTCCTTCCTGTGCCCCAACGATGCCTCCTACGTGGTGGCCCAGTGGGCCTCGTGGATGAGCGGGGCCATAGCCGTGCCCCTGTACAGGAAGCACCCTCTGCCCGAGCTGGAGTACGTGATCCAGGACTCGCAGAGCGCCCTGCTCATCGCGGCCCAGGAGTTCCTGAGCAAAATAACCCCCAGCGCCCAGAAACTGGGAGTCCCCGTGCTGCCACTCCCCACGCCTGGTGCTGGTGGATCCACGAGCCCTGCAGCCACGGAGGAGGGGCTCTTGCCAAGCTGTTCCTCGTGGAAGGACAGAGGGGCCATGATCATCTACACCAGCGGGACCACGGGGAGGCCCAAGGGTGTCCTCAGCACCCACGAGAACGTGCAGGCTGTGGTGAGTGCTGCTGCCCCCCTGCCAGGCTCTGCCAAGCTACAAAGTCTTGGAATCTGGAGGGGATTTGGGGTTGCAAACACCTTTCCATTGCCAAATTCGTGCTGAGAGCTGTGGGGCTGCAGCTCTGGAAGGTGAGCACACAGCAGCGTGTGAGGCTCTCAGCCTTGGCCTGTTCGTGCTGCAGCTGCATCCTGAGGCAGCTGGATTCTCCTCCCTGCTTTCCTGGAAAGCAGAATGGATGAAACCTGTTGTAAAAAACCTGATTTCTTTGCAGTTTGCTTTTCTGCCCTCTGACTAGGGGAGAATCTTTGCTCCTAATTGGAAAATATCTTAGCCCAGCCCAGTGCTGTGTGAAGCCTGTGCATTATTCAGCTCTGTATCCCCAAGGCAAAAAAATCCATTAGCTCTCAGAGCCAAAAGGAATTAAAAGTTTGAATAAGCCTGCTGACTGCCTCACCACTTGGTTATCAGTGCCTGCAACTGCCAGACTGCTGCCATTAGGGAGGGAGGGCAGGGAATGCAGGGGTGCCTCGAGAGCTGCTCGGGGTGCTCGGCTCCTGCAGGGTCCCAACAGGAATGAAAGCCTTGATGGATGGAGCCAGGGCTTGGCTATATTGGGCAAGGAATCTGTTCCCTCACAAACATGCTGATTATTTGGGGGGTGGCCTGAGCAGTCCCCATCCTTTGGGCTGTCCTGCAGGAAGCCTAAAAGCTGCTCGCTGCCCTGTGGAAGAGGGTTGTGAGAGACACGACCAAATTCCACTGCTCAGATGCTTTTCTTATTTTTAGGTGGCTGGAAATAAGCTTTGCAGTTGCCAGCACTGGGCTCTGAAGGGCATTGTTGACCCAGAAACCTGATAATTATCCCTTCAGATAATTATCCCTTCAGAGCAAAGTGTTTTGGAAGCTTGATGCTCTCATAATTTTTACTAACATGAAACCTGCTTTCTGTTTATCAGCAATTTCCTGCTCCTACTGATTATCCCTTACAGGTGCTAAAAGCCTGATGTCATCAGTGTCCTAACTATGGCAACAGAATTCTGGGAAAATTAGCTTTTTGATTACTATTTCTGCCAAATCTGCATGTGCAGCAGTAGATTAATATTTTTGTATGTCCTACTTAAAATCATTGTTGATACTTCTCAGTAACAAGGAAGGGCTTTGCTGATTTTAAGACCCATCCTGACAGGATGCTGAAGGTGTTCCTCTTGTGTTCTGTTCTGTTGTGGTGGGAATTTTTCTCCTGCTGATCCTGAAGGAAAGATTTTGTGCCCAGGCATTCCTGGCAGGGAATTTGGGGCTTGAATACCTCGGGGATACCTCGGTAAAATCTTTCCTCCTGCCCTAAGGCCACGCTGTTTGTTTTCTTGTGCAGACCACGGGGCTGGTTGAGAAGTGGGAGTGGAAGAAGGAGGACGTGATCCTGCACGTGCTGCCTCTGCACCACGTCCACGGGGTGATCAACAAGCTGCAGTGCCCGCTGTGGGTGGGAGCCACGTGCGTCATGTTCCCGGAATTCAGCGCGCACACGGTGAGCCCGGGGGAGAGCCAGCAGCAGCACTGGGCACTGCACTCAGAGCAGCTCTGGGAATGGCTTCCTGAGGAGTTGCAGCCCCTTTGGCACTGGCTCTGCGTGGTTCACAAAGGGAATTGGTTGGGTGCTGAGCCCGGGGTATGTGTGCTCTTCCAGAGGGTGCAGCTCGTGTAAGTGTGGTGTTGGAGGGGGAATGCTGCACTGCCCCTCCCAGCCCTGGGCTGGGGTCTGGCTGGGGGTGGGTGGACCTCTGAAGGAAAGATTTTGTGCCCAGGCATTCCTGGCAGGGAATTTGGGGCTTGAATACCTCGGGGATACCTCGGTAAAATCTTTCCTCCTGCCCTAAGGCCACGCTGTTTGTTTTCTTGTGCAGACCACGGGGCTGGTTGAGAAGTGGGAGTGGAAGAAGGAGGACGTGATCCTGCACGTGCTGCCTCTGCACCACGTCCACGGGGTGATCAACAAGCTGCAGTGCCCGCTGTGGGTGGGAGCCACGTGCGTCATGTTCCCGGAATTCAGCGCGCACACGGTGAGCCCGGGGGAGAGCCAGCAGCAGCACTGGGCACTGCACTCAGAGCAGCTCTGGGAATGGCTTCCTGAGGAGTTGCAGCCCCTTTGGCACTGGCTCTGCGTGGTTCACAAAGGGAATTGGTTGGGTGCTGAGCCCGGGGTATGTGTGCTCTTCCAGAGGGTGCAGCTCGTGTAAGTGTGGTGTTGGAGGGGGAATGCTGCACTGCCCCTCCCAGCCCTGGGCTGGGGGTGGCTGGACCCTTCTGTGTCCACTGAGAGTGTTTCCATCCAGAACTGGGGTTGTGGATTTTTTTTTGCTGCCAGGAATGGTGGAAATACTGGTTTTTCTCTTCTGTGTCAGTGGTGTGCTGCTGGCTGAATTCTTTAGTGACTTGCATTTCTCAGGATCCCCAAAATACTGAGGTTGCAAAAGATCTCCAAGGTCACCAAGTCCACCCTGTGTTCTATCTCCAGCCCACAGCACTGGCCACAGCACTGAGTGCCAGGTCCAGTCATTCCTTGGACATCTCCAGGGATAGGGGCTCCACCACCTCTCTGGGCAGCCCCTTCCAAATTTTCCCTTTCCAGTCCTACATCCTTAGTGTTTTGTATTGCATTACATGACAGACCACAGCCTTTTGAATTTTTTGCAGCCCAGGTAAGGGAAATCCTGTTTTTCCTCACTTAGATGAAAAGATGGCTCTTGCTCTGTGGGGAAACAAGAGTTAAAAGAGCTGTCAGGTTGGACTCAGTGATGTGAGAGAGAGTTTCCAGATCCAGACTTTCTTGCAGCTTTTAGGAAAAGTGGCAGGAGGGAAACCTTACTGGAATGATGCTGTTAAGATGTTGTTTTCTATCTGAGCCAGGAAACACCAGTGCCAGTGTTTTGCTTCTCCTTTGTTCCCTGCAGCAGTGGCACACCATGGGGAGAGAGGAAGGGACAGGCAGCTGTAAAGGTGGAACAGGTTCCACATTTCCCAGCCCCTGGGATGCAGCACTGTCCATCCACATCTCCCAGTGTCCTGGGTGCTGTCTGCAGTGTCACTGTTAAGGGACAGTTGGGTTTTCAGGTGCTGCTGCTGCTCGGAGCAGACAGGAAGCAGATGTGTTGTCACTGCAGAGCTCCCTGGGAAAGCCAGAGGAGCCTGTGCTGGGTAACTGCCCAGGCTGCTCTCCCTGCCTGTGCTAATCCACGTGCTGGGAAGGCTTGTCCCGTGGGGAGGACAAAGTGCACAGGTGTGGGATACACCTGGAAGCTCTGGCTGTGCTGCTGCCAGGTGAGGGCGGGCCCAGCTCTGACCCGAGCGACCACAGGGCTGGGTGATTCTTCATGGCTCATTTCTGCTTCTCAGAGCAGCAGCCACAGAAAATGCACACTTCCCTTTTCTGTCAGGGGGCTCTGACACCTGAGCACTGATCCTTTTTGGGGGGACAGCCCCAGAATCTCAGCAGGGCAGCTCTGCACTTCCAGAGTAAATCGGTAGGATGCTGTGGTAGAAGGCAGGAAGGTCCTGGCTGCCATAGCCTGTGCTTTCACCCCAGTGATTGCTGCCAAATTGTCCTCCCCGCTGTCGGGGTGACCCCAGAGGCTCGGGGTGCAGCAGGGCTGTGCTGGAGCGGCGCTGGAGGTGCTGCTGAGAGGCTGGAGCAGAGCCTCTGGAGGGCGCGGTGCTCCACGTCCTGTGCCACCGGTGATTGATGCTCCCTCGCACCCTTGCGTTTTCCTCTGCTCTCTGCAAATCAATGAGCTGACGTTGAGGGATGGGATCGGCACCGGGGGAGCGGGACCCCCCTCCTGGCTGCTCTGATCAAAGCTGTCCCCAGATGTGACACCAGGGACAGCGCCGGGAGCGGCCGCCTGACCCTGGAGCTGAGCCTGGGCGCGGAGGGCGGCGGGCACCGGGCAGGGCTCTCGGCTGCTCGGGGGCTCTGAGGATGGCATTTGCTTCTCTGCTTTCTTTTATTCCCGTTCTTTTTCCGAGGGCCTCCCGTGGGAGCTGCGAGTGGTTTGATCGACACTCCAAAGCGAGCACGGGAGGGTAAATAAGGCTTTCTCCTGGAGTTTATTGCAAGCTGCCTTTCAGTTCCACTCTATTTTCACCAGCTGTTTACAAAGTGCCCTTTGCTACTGCAATCAGCTTGCAGCAAAGCAGCAGTGGAGGATTTTGCCAAAGGAGCCCGAGTTTTGCTGTGTGCTTTTTTTTCCTTGGCTGCACCTTGAGAAAGCAGCCAATTATAGTGTGATATAAAGAAACTCGACTGGCAGCTAAAACACTTGACAGGCTGATCAAAACAAGGCGAGGAACTTACTCTCAACCTGCTGCAGACATATTTAGCCTTGAGTGATACTGGCAAAGGTTCAAGAGAAACCGCAGCAGCACGCCCGATGTGTGTTTGGTTTCTAATCACTAACACTTCATTATACAAAATAAATACTTTATTATTACAGTGTTTATTAAATTACATAATTTGCGGCGTGCCTTATAGTCGTGGATACAGATGGCAGTCTGGTTTTGGTGGTGGGATGTGCTCTCTTTTTTTTTTTTTTTTTTTTTTTTTTTTCCCTGAGAAGACATTCCCAGCCCCAGACCACAGCTTGCTTGTCGTTCCCTGCCGTGCAGGGGTAGGAGGTGGCAGCTTTCAGACCTTTATGTCTGGTTTTGGGAGCTGTCCAAGGAAAGGTTAAAAATCAGGACTGTGGAGTAGCCCTGGTGTCCTGACCAACATCCTCCCTCTCACTAAAACAGCATCTGATGTCTGTGGCTACTGCTGAGGCCACGACAACTCATTAAAGTGTGCTGAGGTGCCTCAAGCGTGAAAGTTGCTGCATAAAATCAGATTCTTTTTATTAAATGAGGACATCCATTACGCTGCACTAGCTACTGTACATGTTATAATTCACTTTATAGCACCATCTGTTAAGACTGTCTTGCTTAAGCTTTTCATAGCATTTTTTTATTGCAAGTTATTAAAAAATATGGCTGCATCTATTAATCATTTATTAATAAAGGGGTTATAAATGGACCCTTGGTTTCCAGAATTAGTCGACTCGTACGTGATGTACCGAGTGCTCTGGTGCTCGTGCTCCTTGGGGTGCAGTGTCTCCACAGGGAGCCCCTGGGAGCACATCCAGTGCTCCTGGGGTTGGGAATGGCAGGGAGACTTCAGCACAGGTGGGTATGGAGCAGGCAGGAGAGCAGCAGTGAGCCCGAGGGGTGTTCTGCCAGCAGCTGTGTGGGCATGGCTGGCTGTGATGTTACTGGTTTGTTGTTTCATTGGTTTTCAGGGGTGACAAGTGTGAGGGCAGAAACCTCCTCTGGAGCCAGAGCAAGCTGCAGCCTCAGCATCCCTGTGATCCTCCCTCCATATCCTGCTCACAGGTTGAGTTTACTCTTCCAGCTGCACTGTTCCTGTTTGCATTTCTCAGCTGCTGCTGACCTGTCCCAGATGCTGCAGTAGGAATTTCTTGTCCAGGAGCAGGGAATTTTAAGGTGCTGTGTTTGTACAAATTTTGTGCACTTTGGTGACAGAGGTGAAGAGGTGAATGTCTCTGTTAAGGAAGAAGTGCAGGGTGAGCCTTCTCCTCCTGGCCAGGTGCTTCTGGAAGGCTCTGAGCATCAGGGCTTGCACCAAGCACCCTCTGGAGCATCCATTCCCAGTGACTGCCTCCCTCCATCTGCCTCCCTGCATCAGTTCAGGCACAGCCTGTGGTGGGACTGTTGCTCCATGGAAATGTCAGTGAGTCTGGAGAGACAGACCTGGGGAAGCCAAATGTCCCCTGTGCTTGCTGTGACAGTCACACACTGCTGTCCCCATTCCAGACCAGGCACTCCTTGGACAGGACCATTTTGGAGCAAATGGTGAGGTCACTGTCTGGTTTACAGAATCCTCTGCTGTGGTTTTTGGACAGAGAGGATGCATTTTGGGCTTGAACAACGGGAAGAGCTTGTCTTTGCCTTGGACACCCCTGATCTTGCCTGAGGGGAAGATGTTCTAATGGCAAAAGGTTCCCTGTCAGCTCTCTGCATTGATAAACACGAGAGCAGATCCTGGGAGGTCTTCCAGCCTCTTGTGCAGAGTGGGAAATAAGAGTACTGAAGGACCTGAAGGAAGAAACTTGCTGTGCTGAGTGATGGGAGAAGCTGATGGCAATCTCCACTCCGGGTGACCCAGCTGTGGCGTGTGCTGCCCGCTCGGCTCTGCTGGGCAGGTTTGAGCTGTGATGTGCTGCCTGTGCACTGACAGCCCTGGCTGTGCCCTGCAACCCTCTTCCGTGATAAATATGCCAAGATGCAGATTTCCTGCCCTGCAGTTCCAGGAGCTGTTTCAGTGCCAGCCTCGCTGCGTGTCTGACTTAAGGTGCTCCGAGGATCAAGCCCTCTAAAAACCATGCCCTGTTTTACAATGTCACACTCAAAGCCATCAAAATAATCTTGTTTGGACCCTTCTTTCTAGAGAAATAGGAATGCTGTGTGCCCAAAGGTGGTGTGTGATTCAGAACAAGCTTTCCCTGGTGTTCTGTCCCCCGTGGCACCTTTTCCCCATGGTAGGAGGGAGCCGCAGGCCTGGCACAGGATGAGTGGGAGGTGTTGCTCCAGGGTGCTGCTGCATCATGTGCTCACAGCCCTGAATTCCTGAAGGCCAGGGCTGTATCTGGGAGCAGACTTTGTCCTTGTCACTGGTGTTGTCTGTGTGAGCCAGGCTGGGCTGGGTGCTGGGCTGTCTACCTTGGCTGGGCTGCACAGGGACATCCAGGGCTCAGCAGTCGCTCTTGCCTCCGGGAAGGGGAAGCGTGCACTGCACTGAGCCTCTCCCCTGGATCTGTCACTTCTGCAAACATCACTCTGGGCAGCTCTTTTGGTTTATTTTTAAAAGAAAAGCAAATCCAAGCAGAGGAGCCTGAGCTGCAATATCCAGGCACGCTGGGGATCGCGGCCCCCATCCAGTTTCAGCTGGAGAGAGGCTGAAAGTCTTTTCATCTGTTAATGGGAGGCTTCAGAGGAGTAATTTTATTTCAGACTCAAAGAGGAGTCGGTGGAGGGAGGAGCAGGTCACTAGTGAATGGATTATGTTTGATCACTTCTCACAGACCTGGCTTTAAAAAGTTAGAGGTTTTCTTTCCCATCTCCCCAGATCTGCCGTCTGTCCTCAGCATCTGTTCCCAAGTAATGGCTTTTGATGTGTGTGGGGAAATATAAAAAATGGAACCAGAGCCTGTCATATTTACTTATATTTCCAGGTCCCAGGGAAAGCACTTGCTCCTTTCAGTATGCCTCCAGCATAGGAAGGGTTTAAAAGCTTCAGCCTGGAATGCAGAGGGGCCATCAAACTGTGCTGATGAATAAATGATTAAAACCAGAGTCGCACAGAGCGCAAACAGTTTGGGGTTACAACAAACATGAGACGAAGCCACCGAGGGCCTGATTTCTCTTTGAAGAGAAGAATGTCTCTCTCTCTCTGCATATTGGCCGTGAAGTGTTGGAGGCTCAGTCCCTGGGAGAGAGCAGAGCTCCCCTTGGTGCTCTCCTGTCTTATGTGATAAGATCCATAAGATCTCCATCTGCTTTTTTGAGATAATTTGGTGTTGGATGTGTGTGCGTGGTCCTGCAGTCCCTTGGCTGCTGCTGTTGAGTTACAGGAGCTTCCCACCCTTGTGTCTGGCACAGGATCTCACCAAACAAGCAGCTGCTTTGGCCACAGCCCTGTTGCTCCCACAGACATTCCAAAAATCACCGGCATCCCTTTTCCTCGATGGTGCTTCCCACATGGCAGCAGTCAGTGCTAAACACAGACCCATCTCCCCCAGCAAGAGGGAAGTAAAGGGCTGAGTTAACCTTGCATTAGAGGCATTGTTATTTCTGAAAAGGTTTGAAAAGATTCAATTACAACTGAAAATGGCACAATAATTTTATAGAAGAGAGGAGCTGTTGTGTCTGTCAATAGAGGCTGCACCGCAGGCTGGCTGTGATCCGTTTGTGGGCTGATGGAAAAATCCATGCTGATATTTGCTTCCTTTACACCTTGTACTTCTGACTGGTTTTGAGAATCTTCTATCAGCCAAAATCTTGTGTGGTTTAGCACATAACTGGGTTTGCCACTGTTTCTTCTCCTTTTGCATGAGAAAATGCCCAGGTATTGGATTTGGTGTTTCTGGCTGGTTCAGAGCATTGCACATCTCCCCTCTCTAAAGGGAAACGTTGCTTTTTCTCTCTGTGCTCACATCTCTTCCTTCAGGTGATCTTAGCAGGTCTGGAGGCTGGTTGGGAAGGTTGCTCTATGGGCTGACCATCCTCACTCACCATCTGGGAAAAATACGTGGGAAAAATCTCCCAGCTGTGCCTTGCTGTGCTTGTTTTGTACCCACTGGTGTCATTTTCTCCTTTTTTTTTTCCTTTAATGATGGCAAAATCCCACTGGCCAGCTCATGATATGCTTTTGAGCAGTGGGAGGGGAGGAAAATCAGGAATGTCACGCTGACAGGAAGGCTCTTGGGAACATTAGGTCTCCCACTTCTCTGCTGGCACAGGCAGCCCTGACCTGAAGCATTTGCTGCAATTATTGCTGGTGGGAAGCTCCATCCACTCTTGCTTTCTTGCAGTGAGAAACTTTTTGTTTCTAACCCTTGGTTATCTTAAAAGGAATCTTGATCCATCCCTGAGCATATTCCATGGGAAGGCTGCTGCTTCCCTTCTGTGCAGAGCCTGGCAGCTCTGGCACGTGGTGCCATGTTTGCTTCCCGAATCCATGGCTTTTTAAAAGCACTTGGAGGTATCAGGTGAGCAAAACAAAACAGAAGGCTGGGCTGCCAGTGCCCTGTGCACAGGGAATTAACGTGGGTGACAGTGACAGTGGGATAACCAAGGGATGGATGGAGCTGCTCCAGGCCTGGTGGGTGCCGGGTGCTGCAAGGACAAAGCTGGTGCCTTGCACGGGATTGATTGATTAGTGCCAGGTAACGAGGCTTTCCCAGATCCTTCTCTCAGGGGGTGCAGTTGCAGTTGGAAGCCAGGAATAGCTGTTCCAGCTGGCTGGGCAGTGCCAAGCCCTCTGGCCAGCACGGGGCTGCCAGCTTTGTACCACGGCTCAGTCCTGCTAAAACACATGGGAGGGATCCAGATTTGGCTGAGCAGGAGCAGAGCAGGTGGAGAGGTTTGGCTGTCAGCAGATCACCCCAGCAGCTGGTGGCACAAATCCAAAGGCAGCTGCTTATCCTCAGGAAGGGGCTGTTGCTGGGTGAGCTGGACTGACATGGAAAAGCTGCTCCTGTGGTTGCAGTGCAGGAGGGAGGATTTTATCTAAGGCAGGAGTTGAGCTGGCATGTGGGGACAGGGGACTCCGGGGTGCAAGGGAGACTTGCTCTGTTTGGATGGGTTTGGGGTTTTTCAGATCCAAAGTCACGTGTCAAAAACTCTGCTGGAGTTGTTGTGCAGACTGGAAGTCTGCCTGCACTCCCACAGCTGCTCAGGACTTGGGAAGGCAAAACAAAATCACACAGCAAGGATTGAACAACCCCTGAGCATCTGTTTCCCTTCAATCCCCTCGGCACTGTCCTGGTCCCTGCTTGCCATCACACGTCCCTCCCTGCCCTCAGCAATGGCTCTGGGGAGCACCAGGCTGAGGAGAGCAGAGCCTGGCTTTGGAGAGGTCCTTCTGCACCCTGCTGCCAGGAATGGGAAAGATACTGGGGGAAAAGGGGGCTGGGAAATGATACCATGGGTTTTACCTTTTATGTTTTTCAGGTTCTCTGCTGCATGGTAGGTAACTCTGAAACTTCATATTAATTTAGTAGGTTCTCTTCACAGGGTAGTCAGACAAAACAATCCCTTCCCAGCTGGACAGTCAAGGACAAACATTACCCAAAAAGCACAAACAACAGTGAAGGGAAGGGGGCAAGCCAGGGGCCTGAGACTTCATGACCTGGAGCTGTAATTGGACAATTGAACCCAATATGTAGATGAACCAAAACTTGTAAAAGTGTAAAAACTTGTGATTGGGATGCATCTTGGATTCAACCTGGCTGTAGCCCTGGCCAGGCTCTTGTGCTGCCCAAGCTGTGTCCTTTTAAGGCCTTTCAGTAAATACCTATTTTACACATTTAGCTAAATGTGTCCATTTAGCTCTGTCTGGTCTCTGTTCCAGACCAGCCTCTCAAGGGAGCAGTTCAAATACAGGAGAGGTTAGACCCCTGTAAATGCAATTTTACCCCATCTGGCTGGTAGGGATCTTGCTGGTGGGTTTCTGCAGGGCCTGAAATGTTCCCTCTCTGGACATACCAGCCATCAGTGCAGGGTCACATCCCAGTTCTGCTTTTTTTCCCAGGGCTATCTTGCAGTGCTCATGCCCCGCCTGCCGGGGCGTGCA
Source organism: Passer montanus (assembly GCF_014805655.1). NCBI lineage: Eukaryota > Metazoa > Chordata > Aves > Passeriformes > Passeridae > Passer > Passer montanus. Next base: position 1,338,947 of record NW_024375256.1, on the reverse strand, counting down.
GTGGCTTTGCACCTTGTGCATTCATCTCTCCCCACCGAGGGCCGTGCCTGGGCTGGGACACAGGACAGTGCCTCTGTGGACGTGTCCTGCTCTGTTAACCACAACCAGCCGGTGCTGGGAGGGTTTTTTAGGAGCTGATTGAGGGTTTTTTAGGAGCTGATTGTTCTGGAGCAGCGGAGTGTGAGCTGCGGGGGGAGGCGGCGCCGGCGCAGCCAAGGAGAAAGGGATGAAACGGAGCCAAGCGAGCAGAACGGAGAGAAGGGGCAGAGTGACAGCATGAAGGAGAATCCCTGGCTCACCTTCAATCAATCCCTGCCTGGCCTCGCTGGTGTGCAGCGCTGTGTCAGGAGCTGTTAGGGAACACATTTGTCACCGGCGGGACAGGGAGCGCAGCGCGGGGACAGAGGCACCATCAGCAGGGCTCTGGGTTATTGATGGCTTTGCATCTCTCCTGCCTTGGGAAGAGCTTACCTGGCAGCGAGGGTGCTGAGGTGTGGGAGGAATGGCCTCAGGTGTGCCTCTGACCCATGGTTAGCTGCACATCCCTGAGGTGTCGTTGTCCACATCCCAGCAGAGCTGGCTGCTGGAGTTTGTCCCCATTCGTAGCTCCCACAGGGCAGCAGGAGTTGCAGCTGAAGAACATTATTCCCACAGGGAACATTCCTCTCAGGAAGAGTGTGGTTGGGGTAGTGGCCCTCCTGAAAAGCTGCTGTCTCCTGCTGCCCCTGGTTTACCTGTGCATTCTGATGGCTCCTCCGAGCTCACCAGGGACACCGAGGGTGCTGAGGTGTGGGAGGAATGGCCTCAGGTGTGCCTCTGACCCATGGTTAGCTGCACATCCCTGAGGTGTCGTTGTCCACATCCCAGCAGAGCTGGCTGCTGGAGTTTGCCCCCATTCGTAGCTCCCACAGGGCAGCAGGAGTTGCAGCTGAAGAACATTATTCCCACAGGGAACATTCCTCTCAGGAAGAGTGTGGTTGGGGTAGTGGCCCTCCTGAAAAGCTGTGTCTCCTGCTGGCACTGCTTTACCTGTGCATTCTAATGGTTCCTCTGAGCTCACCAGGGACAGAGCTCTCTGTACCTCACCATTTTCATGGAGTCTCACTCCCATGCCTGATCTCCCACTTCCCAGCTTTGCCTCAGAGGTTGAAGTCCATGGGCTCCAAGCTGTGTATTGTGTATCAGGTGTGGGCTGTGTCTTTCCAAAAAGAGCTCCCATGCTTTGGAAAACTGGTGGTTTTGTGCAGCCTTTGAAGAGCTGTGCATGTTAAGGAAAGGAGCTGATTCTGCCACAAGCTTCCATCTTCCTGAGCAAATTCTTGGCTGCAACATGACAGGACTAACAAATGCCATTTCCATCATCTCCTGAGTGATGGTGGGTGGGGGATCCACTGCTGGGACAAGAGATGAATGTTGTGCCTTGGCAAATGAGGGTGTGATGAATGTTGGGAGCTTGTTTTGGACAGGGATGGGGGCACACAACAGCTTCCCAAGAAATCTTAGATGGCACAGGTGTATTTTCATCCATGTGTGCTCCCTTCCTTCCTAGGTGTGGAAGAAGCTCCTGAGCTCCCAAGCTCCCCGTGTCAATGTGTTCATGGCAGTGCCCACCATCTATGCCAAGCTGATGGAATATTATGATGAGCATTTCACCCAGCCCCAGGTGCAGGATTTCGTGCGTGCCTTTTGCCAGGAGAACATCAGGTGGGTGAGCTGTGGGCAGGGGCTGCTGCTGGCTCGCTGGGTGCTCCAGGTTTTCCTTTCAGCATCACCTCTTTCAGTGCTGGTTGTTGTGCTTTGGTGTCTCTGTGACAGGAACAAGGGTGACATTATTTAATTATGAGCCACTCTTGCATGGGAAAGGCAGAAGGGGCTTGTTATGTGTCACCCTGTGTAACACATGGCTGAGGGCTTTGTCCTGTAGCCCACGCTGGTACTCCAGGATCTCTTTGAAGAGAAACCCCATATCAGGCTGAGAATTTGAGGCATATCTTTGGTCCTGGTTAAAAGAATTTTGGGGCTGCAGGTTTTACACTGAGCTTTTTGTGCCCCTGTGTCAGGCTGCAAATTCCCTGGAGCAAAGGTGCTCTCAGATATTCTCTTACCTGGGCTTTTCCTGTGCAGGTTAATGGTGTCAGGCTCAGCAGCCCTGCCTGTGCCTGTCCTGGAGAAGTGGAAGAGCATCACGGGGCACACCTTGCTGGAGAGGTATGGGATGACTGAGATTGGGATGGCGCTTTCCAACCCTTTGCATGGAGTCCGTGTCCCAGGTAGGAGTCTGCAGGGGCTGCCCCTCTTTGGGGGGAGTGCTCTGGGGTGTTCTCTGCACAAGAGTGAGGAGAGGCTGTGCTAGGAGCCAGGGTGCTGGGAACTGGCACTGGGGATTCAGGATGTGTGGGAAGTGGCTGCTGGGTTCCCCAGGGATCAAAGTCAGGTGTGCAGAGCTGGCAGTGGTGCCCACTGGCCTGACCAGGCTGGCACACTCCAGACTGGTGCTCTATTACTTCCAAAATCTTAGTGAAATAAGGGAATGTTTCTTCAGCTCCTGCTGCCTGGAGTTGTATTTCTGGGTGGTGTCACACAGGATTCTCCACACAGCAGTGCTTGTCCAACCCATCAGTGCTGAACACTTAAAATAGGACGTCTGCTCACTCTTATTTTAGTGCCTGTTTCTTGCCTCTTCAGGAATTCAAAATTGTCACACCTCGCTGTACACTCTGGGCCTGTTCTCTCCTTGTCTTTCCCCCCCTTCTCTGAGCTCCACTTTGTGATTCCTCTCCAGAGCTGTACTTTCTGGAACCTAGAAATAAATTGATCTGAGACATTGCAAATGTGAAATGCCCCCACTCTGCCTGTGGTTGGAGCGTGGCCATCTGTGTGCCCACCCTGTGCCACCTGCCTCCCCACAGGCTGTCTGTGCAGGCATGGCACCATATGCAGCCTCCTGGGGAACTGGTGTTACCCCAGAGGGGGTCCTGGGTGTCACAGCCTCCCACAGCACCCCAATCCCATGGGATGCAGGAGCTGGGGCCTGCAGGGGTGGCACAGGGAGAGGAGAAGCCAAAACTCCCCCTCGTTGACTCCCCAGCCTGAGAACAGCTTGAAATACAAACTCTGTTTTACTTTTGCAGGGTAACTGTCATTCCCTCACCCCACCTCAGCCAGTTTTATCTTCCAGCAGCCCCATCCCTGCAGGCAGGAGAGGGAGGCAGGCAGGAGAAACAAGACTCCCATCTGCAGGAGCTCGAGCTGTGTGTGAGCCCCACAGCTCAGGGTGATCATTGCACTGTCCCTGTGGTTTATTTGCTTTTTATTGATTTTCATGAGGGGAAAAGGAGTGGAGACTCCAGAAATTTCCCAGGGGACTAGAAGAGAAAAGGAACAAGACTGAAAGTTGCATGGCAGTGCACAAGCTGGCACCCAGAAGGGCAGCTCCTGCCCCAGAGCTGGTGGCTGTGCTCCTGAGGCATCATCCCTGTGGATCCTGGGGTCTGCAGGGGACAAATCCTCTTGTGCAGCCAAAGCAGAGGGGCTGGGGACTGTCACTCCAGCCCCATCCAGGGGCTCTGCAGCCCCGAGGGGAGAGAAGTGTCTCACAAAGGTGGGGATCAGCAAGAAACCCTACAGAAAGAGGCTATAATTGAATAGGCTTGATTAATTTATTTCAGGAAGTGTCAGCTGGGAAGCAGATGGGTGAAGCTGAGGCATAATTTACTGGAGCTGTGAAAAAGCTTTTGATCTAGTGCCCTGTTAGGGGCTGGGTAGGAGGTCACCAGGTACCCCAGAGATCCCAGAGGCAGCTGATGGTGGGCTGGGGGCAGGGGACATCTGCCAGAGGATCCCTCCTGGAGTGGGAGCTGCACATGTCCTTCTCCCCTGCTTTGACCTGTTGGAGTGAGCCCAGAGGAGGGATGGAGCACCTCTGCTGAGAGAATTGGGATTGTTCAGCCTGAAAAGAGAGGGCTTTGGGGTGACCTAATTGTGGCTTTCCAGTTCCTGAAAGGACCTACAAGGGAGATGGAGTGGGACTTTGGACAAGGGCCTGGAGTGACAAGACAAGGGGGAATGGCTTCACAATTAACGTTAGGTTCTGATTAGGTATTAGTAAGAAATTCTTGGCTGTGAGGGTGGGCAGGCCCTGGCACAGGTGCCCAGAGCAGCTGTGGCTGCCCTGGATCCCTGGCAGTGCCAAGGCCAGGCTGGACAGGGCTTGGAGCAGCCTGGGACAGTGGGAGATGTCCCTGCCCATGGCAGGGGGTGGAATGAAATGAGCTTAAAGGTCCCTTCCAAACCATTCTGTGATTCATGAGCCTCTGAGGAGAAATCCTGGGGCTTGCCTTGCCCTCTTGCAGGCACTTGGTGTGGCAGGGAAAGGTCGAGTCCTTGGACCCTGCCCATCCCACCCTTGTCCCCAGCAGTGTCACCAGCAGCGTGTCCCCACTCTCCACACAGGTCTGAAGGGGCAGGGATGAGGTGTGGGAGCTTTAATTTCCAGAAGCAGCAAAGATGAAAGATTTGAAAGATAAATGTTTGCTTGTATATGGTTAAAACCCTGCTTAAAATGCCTCTGTTTTCACCAGCTCTCATTCTAATCCCCCCTGGTGCTGTTACTGTGAAGGGAGATGAATAATTCATGGCTGGAGAATGCCTCACTGGGCCTAATCACCACTTTAATTGGAGGTTTAGATCAGAGGCAGCTAATAGCTGCTACAGCGGGGACTCCGTGTGTTGTTGACAGTGAGATCCTTGAGTGCCTTATCGTTGGCCTGCTCCAATCCTCCCGGGACAGCAGCACCGAGCTACCCGGATACCGAAGGACACAGAGCACAGGGCCAATTCCATTTATCTGCGAAGAGCTGACAACTTTTTTAAACAGAGGAGAAGGGGTGAGAGCAGAATGGTGTCACCCCCTCCTGCCTGCAGCCCGGTGACACCGCGGGCGAGGTGCCAGCATTGCTGAACATCCAGGAGTCTGCAAATTGGAGGGATGCAGAGGGGAAGGAGCAGAGATTCGTCCCCAGTTTCCCCTCAGGATTATGGCTGGGGACAAAAGGAAGCTCCTTCTGACCCCTTGTGATCAGCCCAAGTGTGGCTTAATGAAGGCAGGCGATCCGGGGCTGCTCCTTTGGGAACGGGCCCAAATTTCTGCTGACCTGTTGGAGTTGGCACAGGGTGTGTTTTGACACGGTGGATGGGCCTGGGAAGCTCTAGTCATTGTTTTTGCACAAATTCTATTAATCCTGTCAGGTTTGTGGAGCTCTAATCAATGGTAGGGGCTTTTTCAGCCTTTACAGATGTTGATTTCAAAGTTTGTCTCTTTTCCTAAATACCAGAAAAGCTTCTCCAGACAGAAACATAAGGAAGCAGCTCTCCACCAGGGACTTGTTTTACATGCTGGTTTTATTTTAGCCAAGTAGGAGAGGAACTGGTGGGGCTGTGTTAGTAACTGTGATCTGAAACACTGTGTGGGGAACATGTCACCTCCTCTGTGCCAGCCCTGGGCTCATCTTTGGTGTCTCATTCCCAAGGGCTGGGACCAGCAGTGGGCACTAACCCTGGAGTCCTGCTGCCCATGAATCACTGCCCATTTCCACGCTGAGGTCAGCAGCTTGCATCCAGGGAAGGAGCATCTTCCAGGAAGGCATCTGGCTGATCTTGATTTGAAAAATTCCAAGTCTGTGAGAGCCCCTGGCAGTTCCTTGCATTGCTTTCTGTTCCCTCCATGAGCTTTCCAGGACTGACTTTGTGGTGCCTGCCCACACAGACGTGCCATGTTTTGTGGGCAGATTGGAGTCTGTTCACACACAGTTTTTCACCCTGGAGAAACTGTTCCCACAGAAGTGTAGAAGGTGGCTCCAGCAACCTTCCATGCAACACTGAGGGTGTTTTCTGTGACTTGTTACTTGCTTTGAGGCCTCTTGGAGCCTCCCATGGCAGGTGCAAGATTGTTTATAACACATATGGTGTGATTTTTAGGGTTGTCCTGTGCAGAGCCAGGAGCTGGACTTGATGATCCTTGTGGGATCCAACTTCTGTGATTCTCAGATTCCATAAATACCTTGACTCTGTACCTCAGGGCACTTCTGCCTCGTGCTGCCTCCTTGCCCTGCTGCAGCCCTGTGTCTCTGGTTGCTGGCAGTGTCTGGCCTGGAGGTTGGAGCAGCCCAGGGTGCTGGTGGTGAGGGGAGGACGTGGCTGTGCTGGCTGACCAGAGTGCCAGAGGCAATTCTGAGCAGAGCAGACACGGATCACGGAGCTGCCACGTCGCTTTGTGTTTATTTCCAGCCAGATTTGCTAATTGTTCGGGTAGTTTTGCTGCAATAAAATCTCACTCCCTCATAGCCCATCTGCTCCTGGCTGATCCTGCAGGGATGCCATAAATCTGGGCTACGACGACATATCCATTTCCATGGCAACTGACCAATGTAGCAGACAAACTCATGATGTCACGGATAGCAGATCTCCAGGGCTTCAGCAGGAGAGTGAGACCAGGACAGGGAAAATGCCACTTGAACCCAAGTGCCTGAAATACGAGCGACAAGAGGAAGACAGGGCTGAGCTCCAGGTCCTGCACTCCCTGCTCTAGGGAATTCCCAGTGTCAGGGTGATCCTGGCAGACCTGGAAAGCGTCAACTGGGGGCACTTCAGGGGAGAACATTGATCATCCTTTAAAGAGCACAGTTACCAATTTATAGAATCACAGAGTGGTTTGGTTTGGAAGGGATCCTTCAGCTCATCTTGTTCCATCCCCCTGCCATGGGCAGGGACACCTTCCACTGTCCCAGGGTGCTCCAAGTCCCATCCAGCCTATCCTTGGACACTCACAGGGATGCAGGGGCAGCCACAGCTGCTCTGGGCACCTGTGCCAGGGCCTCAGCACCCTCACAGAGAAGGATTTCTCCCTGATATCCCATCTAACCCTGCCCTCTGGCAGTGGGAAGCCATTCCCTCTGTCCTGCTACTCCAGGCTCTTGTGCAAAGTCCTTCTCCAACTGAAACTCAGTCCTGTCCAGTCCTGCTGAGGCACAGGTTGCTGTGAGCTGCTGTCCCTCTCACTGCTCACAGGGGATGAAGGTCACAGGCCCCATTCTGTCACAGGAATGAGAGGCCGAGGAGACCTGCAGAGGTCTGCTGCCCATCCCACAGGTCACAGGAACAGAGCTGTGCTCTGCTGAGCTCTCAGCTGCTCCCCAGGAACAACAGGCCCTGAACCAGGGGTGGGAAAGCTGCAGGTTGGGGAGCTCTGGGTCCCAGATGCAGCTTGGAGCTCAGTAGTGGTTGTTGTGACACTGTGTCAGCTCCTTGGCTTTGAAATTGAAACGTGTGGAAGAATGGGGTGGTTTTGATCCCTCCTTTTCTCCTGTGATGTTTTCTATCCAGTGTATTGATGTCTCATCCCTGGCAATTCTCAGCTGTTAAGCCTTTGCCTCCCCTGTCAGGTGCAGGCTGTAGAGGAGCAGAGTAATCGCTGTGCTCTCTCTTTTCACAGCTTTGTGTAGGTTTTGTGGTGCCTTTCTTTTTTTTTTCTTAAAAAGAAAAAAAAAAGAAAGTGCTTCATTCCTGAGCTCTGAAGAGATGCAGATGTCTTTAAAGTGGCCAAGAAACTCTGTTCAGGGCTGGAGACACGTTTGTGTCCAGAGGCATTCCCAGCACTGCCTGCTGCTGCCATTTCCAGCAGACACACGGTGGGATCACACCTTCCTGAAGGGACCCCCACCCTGGGAGGTGCCGTTGCTGCCTGTGTGCCCTGCCCGTGCTGTGTCCCCCCAGGTTCCGTGGGGACGCCGCTGCCCGGCGTGGCCGTGCGCATCGCCAGCGAGACGCTGCGGGACGGCGCTCGGTGCTACACCGTGCACGCGCAGGGCGACGAGAGCTGCACTCAGGTACTGCCTCCTCCTCCTCGCCGCTGCTTCACTGTGGAAAGCTCTCCACGTGGGGAACGGCTCTCCTTCCCAGCCTCTGAAAGGCCAGGGCTTGTGCTGCTCCTGTTCCCGGGATCCAGTGATAGTTTGTTCCTTGTTGGTGGGTTCCTGTAGCCGTGGTGCTGTATGGACTGGGCAAGTGCTGTCCGTACAATCATGGAATGGTTTGGGGTGGAAGGGACCTCAAAGCCCATCAGTCCCACCCCCTGCCATGGCAGGGACACCTCCCAATAGCCCAGAGGGCTCCAAGCCCCAGTGTCCAACCTGGCCTTGGACACTTCCAGGGATCCAGGGACAGCCACAGCTTCTCTGGGCACCTGTGCCAGGGCCTCAGCATCCTCACAGGCAAGAATTCCTTCCCAATATCCCATCTAAACCTATTCTATTTCACTCTGAAGACCAGGTCTCTTGGAACATCCCTGCCCATGGAACAAGAAGAGCTTTAAGGTCCCTCCCAACCCAAACCATTCCATGATTCTGTGCTTGGAAGGGCAGGACTGGTGGTCTTGGGGGAGAACTCATTTTGAAACAGCACTGGGGGAGCCCATCAGGTTTGACTTCCACTTTGATGGAAGTTAGGCTCCATGCTGAGCTCCACATACTACCTGCACCTGCAGTTCTGGTGTGCCAGAGGTCAGGCATCTGTGATGGGGAACCATAATCTACCCCAGTGCTGGGTGCTGAGTGTTCCCTGCTGCTGCTGCAGCCCCAGCCCCAAGGTCTAGGCTGTCTCTTGCCACAGAAGTGGCTGAGCAGGGTCTGCCTTGCTGCCCCCTCCCCTCCACACCCTCCCTGTGGGTGTTGTGCTGCTCTGGCACATCCATCCCTGGTGATGTCTGGGCTTGGCTGAGCAGATGAATGCTGAGTGTGACAGGAGTGACCCCAGCAGTGACACCGCGTGGGTGGGACACGTGAGATTCAACCTGGAATAGGTTCCTTTGCTCATTCCCCTGGGAAATGGCTTCTCATCCAGCCACCTACAGGCTGAGGGTTTGAAAGGGCTGTGGCAGAGACACTGCTGGTGTAAGCGCTGCCGAGAGGCTCAAGAAAATCTTTTTTTGTCTAAATTATCTGGTGGCAGGTGGAGGAGCCAGCAGGACCACAGGCAGCCCCGTGGGTGAGCTGTGCTCAGGTTGTGTTTTGTGTTCTGATGCTGTAAGAGCTGGATCCACTCCAGACTTGTAAAACAGCCCAGGGGACAGCTGAGAGGGACCACGGATTGTGGCTTTTATTAAAAAAAAACTCTTTGCTGCTCTTTACTCTGTGTCACTGCTGTGGCGTGGCTGAGCAGTGGGCAAAGCAGGAGGCTCCCCATGTCCTGTTCTTGTCACTTCCTGGGTGTGTGTTATATTTCACAGGTTTGTCCTCTGATCCCAGAGTTTGCTCTTGGCCTTTTTTTTCCACTTGTGTGGAGCTGAGACATGAAATATAACGTGTCCCTTTTAATAATGATCCTATAATGCTTTTTTCCCCTCGGGGGTCCCTGGGCGCTTTACAAATTAGGTCTCAGACACGAGAATCCCCAAAGTGCAGCTCCTTCCAGGATGAAATGTGGATGTTGTTCTACTGAATTATGAGAGGAAAAAATATGGAATGTTATTTTTTCTGCTCAGTACTCTTTCCCCTTCCTTCTCATTGCACAGAGTGACCAGAGAGAGGGAGCCTAGATGATCTGTGTCTGGTGTTGGAAGCACCTCAGGGCTTCACAGAGCTGGGATTCACATAACTCTCCTCTTTCCTCTGGCTTCAGGCTGCTTGGGTTTATTTTGGGGGCAGAGGAATTGCCCTTTTTCCTGGTGATTTCTCACCTGCACCCTGCAGCTCCCAGTGTGGTCCATACCCAGAGCTCACAACTCTTCCAGGAGCTCCCACCAGCGCTGGCCTTGGCTCCCTGCCCCTTGCTGATGGTTCACTTTCCGTCAGACTCTCCCTGGGGACCTTCTGAATGTTCTGGTGAATTCTCAAGTCATCAGCCGGGGAGGGTGTGGGGAGGTGCTAATTTGCCTCTGGGCATTGGCTCATGGGTTGATGCCTCTCTGAAAAGCTGTCCCCATCTCACCCACCATTCCTCTTGTCCCAGCTTAAGTGGGAGTTTCTTCAGGCTGAAGGGAGAGCAGTGGTCCCATCTGTTCAGGCCACCCCAGGAGACAGTGGCTGGCTGGGTACCTCCAGGACATCCACAACATTTCCAGGAGCAGAGCAGAGCCAGCTGCCTCTGTCCCTGGGACTGTCACAAGGTGGGAAAAACAGTCCCTGCTCGCAGCGTGTGTTGGCACAGATGGCTGCGTGGAGATGCCAGGAGTTTGGGGTTTATGTGCCCTGGGCACAGAGTGTGACTTTCCCTGGCGTGGCCAGGTGGCAGCCGTGGTGACAACACCTCTGCTGCCAGGGATGCTGGAATTCCTGTGCCTCACACCTGCGGTCCCAGGCAGAGCCTCACCTGCTCGGTGCCCGCCCCAGCCGTTGCTGCTGGCACTGTGTGCATCATGCTTGGTTAATAATTCATGTCAGGAGAGACAACGTCAGTGGAATTTATTTAAAACGAGGCGGATCTGACAGTCCGAGTGCTCATCACGCTCCAGCAGTCCGGGAAAGGCCCGGCTTTGTTAAAATCAGCTCCTCCAGGCTCAGGGGCTGGCCCAGGGATGGGAAGAGCTGGTTGGTGTCACCCTGCCTGTGCCACCAGATAACCCCTGGCCTCTCCCTTGCCTCCTGTGAGAAGGATGAACAAATCCTTCCTCGCCTCCCTCCCAGGAGGGCTCTGAGCCTTGTAGTGGTTGAGGGCTGGAGGAGACTGAGGGGAGACCTCAGCAGAGGGGCAGGTACCAATCTCTTCCTGGCTGGGTACCAGGGACAGGACCCAGAGAATGGCTGGAGTTCTGTCAGGGAAGGTTTAGGTTGGATATCAGGGAAAGGTTCTTTCCCAGAGGGTGCTGGCACTGCCCAGGCTCCCCAGGGCATGGGCACAGCCCCGAGGCTGCCAGAGCTCCAGGAGAGTTTGGACAATGCTGCCAGGGATGCCCAGGGTGGGGTTGCTGGGGTGTCTGTGCAGATCCAGACCCATGATGTGGGTCCCTTCCAGCTCAGGATATTCCCTGATTCCATGACTCAAGCACCATGGGGCTGAGGCAGGGGGATGCTGAGCAGCCTGGCAGGAGCTGGGCTCTGAGCCATCTCTCCTCCCCAGGCGAGCAGGTGATCTCTGTGCCGGGGCTGAGGCATCGTCAGGGCGACGTGCGAGGCGTTCACACCTGGGCTGTGCCTGCAGAGCCCTCCCGAGGGCGAGCGGAGAGCGCTGCCCTTGCCAAGGGAGCCTCGCGGGGCCAGCGCCTTCCCCGCCCGCCTTGGGCTGGGTTTCTCCTCTGCTCCCAGCTCAGCCGGCCTTCTCTGAGCTGTTCCTGCCCCACTGACACCGTCTCTCACCCTTTGGACGTGTGCGATCCAAACAGGAGCCACGGAGGAGGAGGAGGAGGAGGAGCTGGGGGTGTTCCTGCTCTGCCATCCGGTAACTGCCTGAGCTTGCAGCAGGGGACCGCTGTAATTTGCAAAGCTGGTTCCTGGCACACCCTGAAGATCAATAATCTACTTAGCTGAAGGTTTGCTGGATCTCTGTTCTGCCCTGCATTTTCTCCCACCCCGTGATTGGAGCACAGGATTCCTTTCCTTCAGTCCTTCAGTCTCCTCTCAGGAGCCCTGTGCTCCATTCATTCCATTTGCTCAGGATTTCAACCCATCCTGTGCTGCTTTTTCTGGGTGTTATGCACCCTGTGCTGCTCTCCAGGGCTGCCCCATCCCCTCAGTGCTCCATCCTGCCCCATCCCCTCAGTGCTCCATCCTGCCCCATCCCCTCAGTGCTCCATCCTGCCCCATCCCCTCAGTGCTCCATCCTGCCCCATCCCCTGACTGCTCCAGCTGCTCCAGCCAGGGGTGTGCAGCAGCCTGGGGACACCTGTGGTAGGCCAGTGAGGGCAGGAGGTGACAGTGCCATCAGAGTCACAGCCCTGTGTCCCCCCTCCTGGACACCTGTGACAGGCCAGTGGGGGCAGGAGGTGACAGTGCCATCAGAGTCACACCCTCGTGCCTGTGCAGAGCTCTCCCCTGGAGAGATGCTGCTCTGGGAGCCCTGGCAGAAGGGCTTCTCCTCCATCCTCACTGGGAGCAGAGGTGTGGAAGTGGGTGTGAGGCTCTGCCTGCCCTGATTCATCCCACATGCTGCTCCTGGAGCCAGTGGCATCCAGAGCAGCTCCTCAGCTTCCCACCTTCCTTGGGCAGCCTCCTGCTGAGCCCGTCTGACCCTTCAGGCTCAGTAATCCTTACCCACAGCCAGGGGTGCTTCTTCCCATGGGGTGTTTTCCCCTGAATTTTTGGCAGCTCTCCCTGTGGCTGTGGCGCCCAGGAAAGGGTTACAGCTCTCCAGCTCTGAACATTTCAGTTTGCTTTGTTCAGTGCAATGCATATTTCATACGCTCAGCTTCCCAGCTGGCAGAGGCCTGGAAACCCTGCAAGCTGTCGGGTATTGTCTCTCTCCTTCTCCACTTGTTTGTTTGTTGGGTTTTTTGGGTTGTCATTTTTGTTGGATTTCTCTTTCTTTTTTTTTCCTTTTTCATCTTTCCCAAATTGCTCTCTCTCACCAAAGCCCAGCCCTAGTGCTGACAATGGGGGGCTATCAATAGCTAAATGGCTTCACAGCTGCAGCCGAGGCAGGGCTGCAGCCAGGGCTTTTATGGCGAGCAATTTCCCGTGCGAGGCTGCGAGGGAGTGTGGGGACGGATGGCTGGCAGGAGCTGGCAGCAGGAGGACGCTGTGCCACGGGCTTCCCCCCCTTCCCAAGGCTGTAATTATCTCGTTTATCCATATGCAAGCTGTCGTTCTGGACGGGAAGCGGCTCGGCTGTGGCCGTCCCTCCCGAAAGCCACCAGCATCTCTGTCCCCTCCTCCCCGTGCCCCCCGTGTCTGTGCCATCTGCTCACAGCTTGCTGCTGCTTGCCAGCGCCTCGGCAGGGCTGGGGGCAGCTGCCTCTGTCACCCGTGGTTGTGGCTGCAGCTCTGGGCTGTTGATGTCCCTGTGGAGGGGACCAGGGGTGGCTTCACCTCGCTCGTGTTCATCCCAGAGCTCTCCAGAGCCCGTGGGGTGGTGCCCACTGAGCTGCCAGGGTTGTCTTGGAGGACTGGGCACCCTGTGGGTCTGGGTGCTTGGGTATCCCTGTGGGATGCTCCTCACCCATCCAGGTGTCCCAGGACAGCTGGTGAGGCTGTGGCTGGCTCTTCTGCAGAGGCCAGAGATGGGCATGTGCCCGCTGTGCCTGGCATTGCTGAGAATGGCCAGGTGTGGACAGGATGTGATCACCTGGCTGGGCACTCCTGTCTCTGGCTGTCCCAGAGGAACAACAGAGCACTGGATTGTTCCTTTCCCATCCCATTCAGACCTCAGCCCAGACCTGTTCATTCCCTGTCCTCAGTCTCCTGCACTTCCAGAGCAGCTCTCCTCCAGTTTTTCACTGGTTTTCTTGTCCAGAGCAGCTCTCCTCCAGTTTTTCACTGGTTTTCTTGTCCCTGCTCCATCCCATCCTCATGTGTTGGTACCTGGATGGTGAACTTCACCTCCAGCATCCCCATTCCACCTCCCACGAGGAGCTTTCCCTCAGCTTTGGTCTCTTCCATCAGGCAGTGTGGGGAATGTGTTGTTGAAGGCAGCCTGGATTAGATCTGCAGCTTTTCTTCTCTCTGCAACCCCAGCCCTCAGGATTTCTGGCACAATCCACCTTTGATAAAAACACTCTGCATTTATTCCCATTTTCCATTTGCCTCAGCTCCTTCCAAAGCCCTCTCAGTGCTGGACACTGCACTTGTGTGTGTTCCAGTTATCTCTTTCTTTTTTTTTTTTTTGCCATATTTCTCTCATCTCCTCAGGATCCTGTTTTGTGTCCTGACCAAGTAATTCAAGAGTCTCCACTTTGTTGCCCAGGCTGCTTTTGTTCCTGTATAAACATTTTAGCTGCTTCTCATTGATCACATGCTGTTCCTTACTCAACTCAGGCATTGATTCCATTCTCAGATGTATTTATATCTCCTTCCTTCTTTCTGTCTGCCCTCTGGTTTGGTTGTTTTTTGTTGTTTTGTTTTTTTTTAATTTGTGGCCATAGCTTTTTTATTTCTTCCTGGCAGTAAAAGTAGAGACAGAGGTTGCAGTAGCATCATGTCCCCTTGTTTCTCAGCTGAAAACTCTTCTCATCACAGGGACAGCCTCGATTCCAGGAGAATATTTCCTTGCACATGGAAGTTGAACCATCTGTCAAGAGGAGCCCTCTTTCCACAAGAGTTTCCTTTGAGCTCACCTTTGTCACAGCACCCTCAGAATCTCTTTGCTGTTGTTTTGTTCTCCCATAGCATCCCAGACTGGTTTGGTTGGAAGGATGAACCTTGTCTCCTTCCACTAGAATATTCCTGTTTGTAGCTGAGGGAAGGTTTGGGGTGTTTGTGGAAGAGCCCTGCCCGTGGTGGGGAGGTGCTGGAGCCGAGGCTGAAGGAGCAGGAGCTGTCTCAGTCCCAGGGTTCTTGCAGCCAGGGAGCAGGGATGGCTCAGCACAGGGAGCAGTTAGAGCAGTGTTTGTGCAGTCACAGCTCATCACAGCCCCCAAAGTGCATTTTAGGGGAGGCTGAAGGACACCAAACCAAAGGTGGGCCACTGATGGAGCCCTTGCCTGGTCCTCTGCCTGCCCCGAGCCCAGAATCAGCTGAGGGCACATGGGGAGCCTTCCCCCAAGGAGGAGAGCAGGGGCAGTGGGAAGATGTGCTGACATCTCACCTCATTTGTTATCCCAGGGAGCCTGCAACCGACAGGGATGGGAACAGCAGCGTGCAGAGCTGCTGGCAGCTCTGCAACAGGGTTGCACATTTAATTTATGGTGTTAATATAGATCAAGAAATTCTGTGTCCATGGAACAACTGTGGGGAGGGCTGACCTTTCCCAGACTTGGCTTGTTTTCTGTCCTGCTTTTGGGATCATCTGGAGCTGATCAGGCTGGTAACCTAAAAAAATCAGTATTGCCTAAAAATATAGACAATCACTTTTGTTTTCAGTGGAGCAACATTTGCTGTAAGTAGAGGGTTGGGTTGTTTGAAAATAAGTTTCAGTGTTCCAGCTCCACTGTGCAGCAGCCTTGCTTTTAAATTTATAACTCTCCAAAATGAAAAGTAAATGGATTGTGTTATTCCCAGCCCTTTTATAAAAGTTAACATTGCAAAAACAGATGTGAAATGTGGCCTCGCAGATTACAGCCTGAGCTTGGGGTTTTTAGGTTGGGGTTTTATTTTTTCCTTACTCTCTCTGTGCTGTGTCCCTGAGGAGCAGAAATCTGCCTTTTTCCAGCAGGAGGAAAATTGTTCTGTGTCTAAATTGCCTCCTGCCAGGCTTGTGTGGATGCTGCAGGACACGGAGCTCCAAGGAACGATAATGCCTTTACAAAACCAGGCAACCTAGCAGGGAATTTTTAATTAGGAATGTGCAGGGAGGTTCAGATTGCCTGGGAATTTGGTAATGCTCTAACACACCTCCCAGTCCTAGGACATCCATCCATTCCAGTGTGGCCCTGGGAGATGGTGATTGAAGGCACTGGCAAGCAGGTTATTATCTCCAGCTTCCTTCAGGAGGCAGGTGAGACATCCTCAGCTCCCACACCTGGCCTGGCTGTGGTGTGGTCTGGAAAAGCAGAGTCTGGGCAGCCTGGAGCTGCCCTGCTCTCTGCAGGTCAGCAGGGGCTGAGCTGCTGGGTGCTGTGTTCAGCCTGGAGAAAAGGAGCTCAGGGGGGCCCTCCTGGCTCTGCACAGCTCCTGCCAGGAGGGGACAGCCAGGGGGACAGGCTCTGCTCCAGGGGACAGGGACAGGAGCAGAGGGAGCAGGCTCAGGGTGGGCACAGCAGGAATTTCCCCATGGAAAGGGGGCTCAGGGATTGGAACTGCCCAGGGAGGGTTGGAGTGCCCGTGCCTGGAGGTGTCCCAGGAATTCAGGAGGTGGCACTCAGAGCTGGGGACAAGGTGGGGATTTGGGCACAGCTTGGACTCAAGGATCCCAAAGCTCTCTTCCAGCCTGAGTGATCCTGGGATTCTGGGACATGGATCTGGGTCACCAAAGACTTGAAGGGGTGATTGAGGGGACAGGGAGGTGTCTGGAGGTGCTGGTGGCAGTTAAGGTCCAGCAGAGGAGTGGGGACCTGACTTGGGCTGCAGGACAGAGCTGGATCAGTCCTTCAGGCTTTGTTGTATCATTTCCAGTGCTCTGCTATGTTAAAAAAAAGCCCAACAAACACCAGGAAAAAGTGACTTCTGTGGCAGAAGAGGTAAAAGGGCTCTGTCACTTCCATAAACCTCACATACATAAATTATTGTCTTCTATTAGTCACTTAAGGGCTCAGTTGCTTAATTATTTTGATCACAGTAATCATTTATTTACAAGGTGGGGAAAAATGCCAAGCACTTCCAAGCCGAGCAGCACAGCAGGGAGGAGGCAGGGCTGCAGAAGCATTTCTTTCCTCCCCACAAGTCAAAATGCTTTTGCTTCATGGAGTTACAAGGTCCCTTTTGAGGTCTCTGCTGGGAGATGATGCTCTGATCCACAGCCTTTGGTGCTCCCCCAGGAAGGAGGTTCTGCAAAACCAACTTCAGGTCCCTGTGCAGGAGGAGGATCCAGGGAGAGCTCAGAGCCCTGCCAGGGCCTGAAGGGGCTCCAGGAGAGCTGGAGAGGGACTGGGGACGAGGCATGGAGGGACAGGACACAGGGAATGGCTTTACACTGAAAAGAGGTAGGCTTAGGTGGGATATCAGGGAGAAATCCTTCCTGTGAGGGTGGGCAGGCCCTGGCACAGGGTGCCCAAAGCAGTTGTGGCTGCCCCTGGATCCCTGCTAGTGCCCAAGGCCAGGCTGGACAGGGCTTGGAGCAGCCTGGGCCAGTGGAACATGTCCCTGCCATGGCAGGGGATGTCACTGGATAAACTTTTAAGTCCTTCCAATCCAGACACTCCCATGACTCTATGAGTATTTGGGGGATGAAGGGGGAAGGAGGTATCTGGTAGAGTTTAAGTGGATCTCTCTAAAACCTGTTTGCAGCCTGAAGGTATTTGGGTTTTCTCCTCAAAGTCTGTCTCCCTCCCAGTCCCCAGCCCAAGGACACGCTCTCACCTCCTCAAACCTCACCTTGCAGCTTCCCCTCTGTGCCTCCCACATGATTCTGCTTAGGAATCCACCGTGCCTTCCCTGCTTCCCAGAGAAGGACACGCAGCCCTGAGCCTTCCCTAATTCCATCAGAGTCCATCAGAAGCTCTGTGCTGCAGCTCCCGGCGGGGCAGAGACCGCAGGAAACAAACGGCCACTTTGAACAAACCCCAGGGCCCAGAGCCAGGCAGGGATTCCCAGCTCTTTACAAACCACCCTCCTAATAAAGAGGTAAAATGGGAACGGGGAGAGGGGAAATATGCATTTTCTAATCACCCAGATTTAGGCCTTCAAAGGATTTATTACAACCTTTTATTTCCATGCGTGGAAAATGGAATCTTATCTCGTGAGCCGGCTGGTCCAGCTCGACTGGCTTTAGAGCAGGGAGCTCTCTAACAACCTTCAGGGCCACGCTGTGCCTGGGTGTTAAACTTGCTGGAATGCATTAAAATGTGGCCCTGGGAGAGGGGGAGGTCCGTGCACTCAGCAATGTGATGCCTCCAGCAGCTGCTCGTGCCACCGAGCCGTGCGGGAACAACAGGAGCAAGGATTGGAGCGAGGAAGGAAACAACCACCCCAGCTGTGTGCTGCCATCCCTGCTCCCAGAGCTGGACCTGGGACTGCACAGGGGCTGGAGGAGATCAGTGCCATGAAGCTTGAGTTTGAATTGCTGCATGGGGGTGGCGTGTGCCCCTGTGCCAGGCTGGGGAGCAGTGCTGGTGACACTCGGCTGCAGCAAGCAAAATCCTGTTAAGATAACGTCACGGCCTCTCTGTTTTACTGTGTGCAAGGCAGCCATAACATCATTAAATTACACAACAGGGAGGTGCCTGCTGCCAAGGGGCTCTGCTCGAGATAAGATGTGGGTTGAGCTGCTGCCAAAATTTGAGTTGATATGACAGGAAGTTTGGAGCGGGTTCAAGGCTTGATTCACACCAGACATGGCACTGTGCAGGTAAATCAGGGCAGGGTTGAGCCCTGGGGCTGTGCAGGTACCTGGCACCATGGAATCCTGGGCAGGATGGGGCTGGAGGGGTTTGTAGCAGACAGATTTACAGCTCTTCTTGTGTTCAGGGCTGACAGGAAGAAGCCAGAGCCTGGCAGGGTGTGCAGGTGAAGTTCAGGAAATTGTTTGCAGGTTCTTTGCTCTGCCATCCCCTCCCCAGCCTGTTTGGGGAGTGGGAAGGAGCCTGAACACCAGGACATTGCTCAGGGAAGCTGCTTGTTTTGTGATGCCACAGCTGGAAGAGCAGGAAAAGGAGTGAGAAGAAAGAGCTGCATCATAAAACTCCACACAGCCTGTAAGAGCCCTGAAATGAGCCTTGTTGGTCCCTCTGTGTCACCCACCATTGGTGGTCCCTGCCACTCTTGTCCATGGAGTCTTTGTGCCTCTTGTGCCCTTCATGCCCACTGTGCCCTTTTTTGTGCCTCTTTGTGCTCTTTTTTGGATCCTTTGTGCCCTTTGCTGCTGCAGGTGTGGAGTTTTGCTCCAGGCCCTCCAGACCTCAGGTTTCTCTCATGGATTGTCTGGATTTCAGCTCCATCTTTCAGATCTGTGGGGAGAACTCAGCCAGCACCATCCCCACCTTGCCATCACTCAGCAAAATTCCTCATTGGCATTAAGGATTTTTCTTTCCTGCAGCATCTTCCAGGCAGGGAATTGATCCCCAACCAGGGCTCTGGAAGCCTGGGCTGTGTGTGCAGAGATCCCCTTGTCACCCCATCCTCCAGGACGGGACATCAGGAAGGAAATACTTCAGAATGATGCCTTGGAAGCAGTTTTCTAAGCGTTTTCCATTAGGGAAGCTCTGTTTCCCTCAGAGGCTGCAGAGAGCCTGCCCTGCCCTGGGACTGCCTGGCACTCCAGCTCTGCTATTACAGCTTTCCCTGGTGGCTCTGTTTCTGGCACTGCTGAATTTTGGGGTCCCAGACGGATCCTGGCCACTGCAGCAGCTCAAGTACAAAGTGGCTGGGAAAGTGGCTTGGAATTGCTGTTCCTGAGCTGTTCTGCATGGAGCAGTGTGTCCAGGCACATCCCACAGCACCCTTCCATCCCAGCAGTGCCTTTGCACACCTTGGCTGTGCTTTTCAACTGACAGAATGGGTTTAGATGGGATATTGGGAAGGAATTCCTGGCTGTGAGGGTGGGGAGGCGCTGGCACAGGGTGCCCAGAGGCTCCCCCTGGATCCCTGGAAGGGCTCAGAAAGGACCATCCCATTCCCAAGAGCATTTCCTGCATGTCTGCATGTGTGACCTCTCTCCCAGCAGCTGCAAGTTCCAGGGTGGCAATCCTTGTTCTCATATAACACAGGTGCTTATTCCCAGTGCTTTGGAACATCAGAAGCACCTGGATGAGCCCTTCCACCTGAGGAGAGAGGTCCTGCAGGTGGGCAGGGTGTGCTGGAGCTTGGCCAGGGCTGGAGGAGCCCGTGGTGCGTCACCCTGCACGCTGCCTGCCGTGTGCTGGGCCAGCTGACAGGAGCTGCTCTCACTGTGTGCCTGTCCTAGGTGACCCCGGGCCTGGAGGGACAGGAGGGGGAGCTGCTGGTGAAGGGCCCCTCGGTGTTCCGTGAGTACTGGAACAGACCCAAGGAGACGGCGGATGCCTTCACGGCCGACGGATGGTTCCGGACAGGTACGGGAGCAGCTGCCCCAGCCCTGCTCAGGGACAGGACAGCAGCTCTGGAGGGTGCACAGGGCAGGGACAGCAGCTCTGGAGGGTGCACAGGGCTGGAACTGTGCACGGGGCAGGGACAGCAGCTCTGGGAGGGTGCACGGGGCTGGAACTGTGCACGGGGCAGGGACAGCAGCTCTGGGAGGGTGCACGGGGCTGGAACTGTGCACGGGGCAGGGACAGCAGCTCTGGAGGGTGTACAGGGGTGGAACTGTGCACGGGGCAGGGACAGCAGCTCTGGAGGGTGCCCAGGGCTGGAACTGTGCACGGAGACAGGGACAGCAGCTCTGGGAGGGTGCACGGGGCTGGAGCTGGGGCTGGCAGCTGGAAGTGCAGGCTGGTTGTGCTTCCAGGAAGGGGCTTTGCCTGCTTGGCCATGGTGAGTCACCAAGGGATGGGGGGTGCTTGGGCTCCTTTGCTCCTAAGCATGAAATACCACTGCTTAATGTTTTCCTGGGAATTCAGCTTTGCAGACAGGTGGGACTTGTCTCAATTTACACAGGGACTGTGTCACAGAATCATTAACTACCAACTAGAACCCCCTGAGAGGAGGGTGAGGCCAGGTGGGGGTTGGGCTCTACTTGCAGGCTGCCAGTGATTTGAGGAAATAGCCTCAAGCTGTGCCAGGGGAGGCTCAGGTTGGAATCGGGAGGAATTTCATCATGGGAAGGGTTGTTCCTTGGCAGGGGCTGCCCATGAACATCCCTGGAGGTGTCCAGGGAAGGCCTGGATGTGGCACTCAGTGCTCTGGGATGGGTGACAAGGTGGGGATCAGGACTTGATGACCTTGGAGGTCTTTTCCAGCCTCAGTGGTTCTGGGATTCTCTGATTCCATGATACCCACAGCTCTGATTTCCCCCTTCTCCTCTTTCTGTGTGTTAGCAGTGCTGTGGTGGCAGGAGTCAGGCTGGATTTCTGATGCCTTCTGTGTAACCTGATTTATTGATGGTTCCTGAAGAAGCTGTGATTTATTCTAATTGTTCTCCCGAAGCAGAGCTCACTCTGCCAGCAGTGTCACCACGAGTCCCCAAGCCAGGCAGGCACCCCAGGCTGGGACCAGAGCACCACCAGCCCTCACGTGGGGTGCAGGGCAATCAGCTTTAAAAATTTTTTTAGTCAACACTCCTGATGAATATTTCAGCTGCAAAGGAATAGCGTGCATTAATTATTGCAAAGAGATGTCTTTAGGAGAAAATGATTTTGAAATTCAGTTTAATTTCATTGTAATGCGCCGCAAACAGGAAGGGAGTATGTGTGTTTAATTGGCTCTCGGGGGTAAGGCCGGGAAGATGGCATGCCTTTGTCACAGGCCATTAGTGATACAGACTGCATAATGAGGGACTACAATCAGCTCACAGCTGCCGGCTCCTACGGGGAGAGAATGATATTAAATAGAAATCAGTATAAATTAAACTTAACCCTTTCGGCAGCTGAGCAAAGCTCGGAGCTGGAAACAAGGGAGGGGAGCAGTGGCAGGAGTGGGGGGTTCAGGATGGCTCAGGAGGTGCTTGGACAAGCCCCCCAGCAGTCAGTGACCTCCCTGATGTCCCCCTTGAGCTCCCTTCCCCATCCCTACCCCACTCTGCCTTCCTTCCCTTCCTTCCCTCTCCTGCCTCCTCTCCATCTCTCGGGGATGTCAGGTCAGTGGGACTGGGTTTTTCCCAAGCCTCATTTATCCAGCAGTGCCAGGAGCAATCCCATGGCCCCATCCTCACCCTGCCTGCCCCAGCCTCATCAGCAGCCTCTGGAGATCACTCAGAGATGGCAAATGTCCTGTGGTGGTAAAAAACCCTGGAGGGAATGAAAGGGCTTGTGTCCTGTCGCAGGGATTGGATCTGGAGGCTGAATTATCCCCATTAAGCACAAATTGGTTACTCTGGAGCCAAAACCATACTGGCAGGATCCAACAGAGGTGAATCCAGGCTGTAATTCCCTGTATCTGCCCCTTCCAGGTCATCCAGGTGAGTGTTTTAGAGGTGAGGCAGAATGCCAGCACACGGTGTCCCCAGAACCCCAGCCATGGCTTTCCTGCCTCTGTGCCAGCATTCTGCTCACTGCTGACCCTTGTGGTGTCCCCACCAGTCACCTGCAGGCTGCACGTGGTGGCCAAGTCCCTCAGGGCTGGAGTTTCACAGATTTATGGAGTGGTTTGGATGGGAAGAGACCTTTAAGCTCATCCTGTCCCATTAACAAGGGCACCATCCATTAGACCAGGTTGCTCCAAGCCCTGCCCAAAAAAAGGGGGAAAAAAACCCAGTGACTGATGAATTCAAGATCCTGGCTCTTCTGAGAAGCCTCTGAGCTCCTGGTGGTGCAGAGGGGATGTGCTGTTGCTGCCATCCTCTTTATTCCCTGGGATTTGTGCTGCTGCCTGCCGATCCCTCCATCTCTCATTTCCATCCGAGTGAATTTGATTATTTTTATTGTATTAACGCTGTTGACAGAGCTGCTGAGATCAGAGTCCCCTCCAGCCATTTCCAGGGAGACTGCTGGGTTTCCACCTGCTGTCATACATCCGAGTGGCACCGAGCCCTCGGCTGCCCAGCCGAGCCCAAAGGAAAAATGCCCGTGGGCATCTGGCTGCTGTGCCTGCTGAGCCTGCCCAGCTGTGCCCAGCTGTGCCAGCCTGCCAGGGGAGAGCAGCCTCCAAGCCCTCACGTGCTGCTGAGAGGGGAAAGGAGGGAAGGAAGACATTTTTTAGGATGAGGCCCTGGCGCAGGGTGCCCAGAGAAGCTGTGGATGCCCCTGGATCCCTGGAAGTGTGCAAGGCAAGGTTTTGGAGCAGCCTGGGACAGTGAAAGGTGTCCCTGCCCATGGCAGGGGGTGGCACTGGTCCCTTCCAACCCAAACCATTCCATGATCCTGTGAGCAAAATTTAAGGGACCATTTAAATTAAAATTAAAGGACCCTTTAAAGTCCCTTCCAACCCAAACCATTCCATGATGCTGTGAGCAAAATCAAACCTTGGGAACTGGAGGAAAGCAGCAGAGAAACAGCAGCTTCTGTGGTCATCCTGATGTCCATCCATCCATCCATCCATCCCTGCCAGCCTTGCCATGCCCACACGGGCCAGGCCCTGGCACTGCCAGGCTGTGTTTTCCCTGCCCAGGAGGCAGCAAGTGCCTTTGGAAGCACGAGGAGGGTTTGGGAGCATGGTGGGTGCCCACCGTGGTGCCCAGCACTGCCCCTTGCCCACAGCTCCCTGCCTGCCCAGGGGTTTCTCCAGAGGAATGTGCCAATCCAGCCGTGCTCCCCAGGCAGGCACAGGCCCAAGAGCTCCCTGCTCCCCGAGGGAAGGGCAGCTTCCAGTCACATTTGCCCATAGATCCAGAAAATTAGAATCTGGTGTATTCAGGGAGATTTATTTTCAATTACAGGTTAAGGCTGAGACATGAAATAGCTCCGGGTTTGAAAGTAGTGCATAAATCCTGCAACAAATCCATGTATCCCTGCTCCATATAATAAGATTTTATTGATTGCTATATTGTATCTGTCAGAATAAAACTCTCTTAATGCATGCATCAGGATGGAGAAGATAGAGAGCTTGTTGGGAGTAGAATCTGATTCAAGAATCAATGCACTTTGATTAATATGTCGTTAAGAAAGTAAGAGTTATTTAACTTGTTTGATGCACATTGCAGAATGATGACTCATATCTTTTAAATTTCTTTCTTTGAGCTGCATTTTAAAAAACCCCACAACCTTGGAGCTGTTTTTCACATTGTTAAATCTTGGTTTATCAGTGAATTTTTGCTGAATCCTTTTGCCCAGGTCACAAATGCCCCTGAACCCCATTAGTAATAAATCCTATGGCCCAAAACACTTCTCCTATCCTGTTGTTAAGGCTTTAGAGGGAGAACAGTGTGGACCTGGTGTTTCTTTATTCCTTCTGGATGTTCTGCAGTGAAGGAGGAAGCTCCAGGGAAAACAAAACAAAACAAACAAACAAAAAATGCAACAACAAAAAGTTGTTTTTCCACTGTGATTACAAATCCAAGCACCAAGACAAGCCCTGGCTTAGCTGGGAACATCCCACTCAGCACTGAAGTCCCAGCTTGCTCCAAAAATGGAACATCCAGGGAATGATCCCAGTGACTCTGACTGGTTTCAGTGAGCCCCTGATGTGTCTCTGTCATTTTCAGACTGAGCTCTCCACTCCACAAGTGACACCAGCTGCAGATCCTTGCCATTCCCAGCCCTGGCGGTGCAGATTCCACACAATCATGGAATAGTTTGGGTGAGGAAGGACCTTTCAAGGCCATCAAATCCAACCCATCACGACCAGGAGGGGCTGAGGGAGCTGGGAAGGGGCTCAGCCTGGAGAAAAGGGGGCTCAGGGGGGACCTTGTGGCTCTGCACAGCTCCTGACAGGAGGGGACAGCCAGGGGGGGAAACAAGGAACAGGATGAGACAAAGTGGCCTTAGAGAAGGTTTAGGGTGGAGATGGGGGGAAATTCCTTCATGGAAAGGGCAGTGGTGGAGTCCCCATCCCTGAAAGTGTTGAAAAAACATGGATGTGACACTTGGGGACATGGTCAGGGCTGACCATGGTGGTGCAGGGCTGATGGTTGGACTTGATGATCTTAAAAGATCTTTTCCAGCTGATTCCATGACTCTGTGATTTCCACCCCTTGTGGTGGGAAAGGCAAAGCCTCCTGCAGTTTCCCAGCACAGAGGAATGTGCTGTTTGTAGGAAAGGCCCCGGGCAGGTCATCCTTGGCCAGGCCCAGCTCTTCCCTGCCCTGGGGCTGTGCCCAAGGAGAAGGAGCAGGATGCAGCCCCGGCCCTCTGGCACAGGCTTTTCCCAGTGCCTGGCTGTCCCCAGGGAGCAGCAGGTGTTTCCCTGCCAGGGGAATTGCTCACATCCGTGGGTGGAGCACAGACACCTGAAAGAGAAAATACTTGAGGCTGATCAAGGCAGATTATAAATAGAAATGCATCTAATTAGCATCTTAATCTGCAGGTTTTCTGTTTGTTTGCGGTGGCTTTCCTACTCACAAATCCAGCTAATGCAAATTCTATTTTTAAAGGAATGATTCCCTAATTGTAATGTGCTGAAATGATGAGAGTTACCGGTGGGATCCCACCGGAGGGAGCGGGGGCTCCTGCCTGGAGGAGCTGCTTGTGCAGCCTGCCAGGGACCAGCCTCGGGTGGGGCAGGGTGGCAGAGCTCACCTTCCCACAAATGCCATGGAAGGACACCCCAAAAATGCCAGGTGGACCCCACACACACTGCTGTAGGAAGGAGCAGGAGCAGAAGCCAGCCCCGTGCTGGGCTCCCCTTTTCACCCAGTCCTAATTTAAGAAGTGTTTCTGAAATTGAAACCATAAAGACAGAATATTTTCTGGTATATCAGCCTTTCTCACCCCAGAGGTTTCTTCCACACACACACTCAGAGCACTTTGGAGAGAGAATTCCCTTTTTTGCTTCCTGCTTGGGTATTTATTTCTCCTCCTTGAGGATTCAGTATTTCCAGGTTTGCCTGACTACTGGAAGCCTTGGGGTCACCAGGACATGGGTGAGGTGGAACAAGATGAGCTTTAAGGTCCCTTCCAACCCAAAACATTACGTGATTCCCTGATTCTGTGATTTTATTTCCCTGACTGCTGGTGAAACTGATGTTTTCAGCAGTTCAGAGTGACTTGGGATTTTTGTAGCTGTAAATGAGAGCAGCTTTTGGCACAGGATTTGTTTACTCTCTAAAGCTCTGCTCTCGTCGTATCAAACATCTTGGATGCCAATCCTTTCCTTCTTTGAGAACCTCTGCTGCACTGAGGCTCCTTTCCAGAGGCATGGAGCAATTGCTCCCCAGCTGAGAGTCAGTGGGAACAGCAGGCACCTGCAGCTCCAAAATCTGGGCTCTTCCCTTTTGTTCTGTGTCTGCTCTTAGCCCTGGAGCTCTGCTGCAGCAGTGCTGCTCTCACAGCCTGGAGGGAGAGCTGGAACCAGCCCCTGACTGCTGGCACTCATTCTTCCCATCCCATCCCATTCAATTCCATGCCATTTCAGGGATTTAGGAAGGAATCCTTCTGTGAGGGTGGGCAGGCCCTGGCACAGGTGCCCAGAGCAGCTGTGCTGCCCCTGCATCCCTGGAAGTGTCCAAGGCCAGGCCCCAGGACACTGCATGGAAAAGAAGAGGTCATTCTGCCTTTTGCCAAGGTTTGATTGTCCCTCAGTGGCTGCAGGGAGCAGAGGGATCTGCTCTAATATTTTTATTATTACCATTATTATTTTTTGTTACCACACTCTCCAAAGCTCCACCAGCACATGCAGCCACACCTTGGAGCACTGACTTATTCATTACTCTTGGAGTTTTCTTTTTTGTCTCATTGTCTGCAGGGATTTCCATAAATATTTAAATGCTAATGTGGAAAAAAGAAAAAAAGTGTTTTTCATTTTTACTCACCCATTTTCTTTTCTGGCTGATCCTCTGGGCAAACCCATCTGCAGTAATTCAGGCTGGAGGAGTGGGGGGGTCCCTGCTCAGCCTGCTTGTGTCATATCAGTCACCCATGGGTTCCTGCTAGTGAGGACTGAGCCTCCAAACTCTTGGCTGCCTGGTTGGCAGGAACCTTCCAGGTCTGCCTGGTTTATGCACTGCTTTCCCTTGGAGCAGGACGTGCAGCCTGGGGAGTGTTCATCTGCTCTTGTCCTTCAGTTCTGAGGGCTTGGAGAGGCTCCTGGTCATGCTGGGCTGAAGAAATGAGATCAAAATGAGGAGCAGCACCTCTGCTGCCAGGACAGGCAGGATCTGAGGCTCTGCCAGGCCTTGCCAAGGCTGACTTTCCATTTGGTGCTGTCCTCTCCTGGCTGGATGCCCAGGGCTTGGCTGGCACAGGCTGTGTCAGGGTGTCCAGTGCCAGCCCAGGCCAAGGCTGGAGCAGGGACCATCTGCAGCAGCCCCTGGGGCCCCAGAACAACAGGACAGCCATGGCTCTTTGTGTCTGCTAGCCAAACCTGCTGCCCAGTGGGATGTGGTGGGAGGTCTGGCTGGCAGGGGATGGGAGAGAGAGGGGTTGGAGAAAGGATCTGAGAGGGATGGGTTGGAGAAAGGATCTGAGAGGGATGGGGTGGAGAAAGGATGCAGTGGATGGTGTTTTCCCTGCCCCAGGGGGATCCTGAGTGCAGAAACAGTGCAGTGGGACAGTGATACCTGCCTTCTTCCCTGTGTTCAGAGAAGGAGAAAAAATCCTTTTGGGTGCAGGGGAAGGTCTGTGTGGTGGAATGAGCCCAGCCACAGGAGCCAGAACAGGGTTGTGGAGGGGGAATGTGGGTGGTGAAGGAAATAGGATGTGCAGACAAGCCAGGAGGGTCAGTGGGCATCACCCTGACTTCTCACCCTGCTGAGAGGAGCCTGTAGAAAATACATGTGTGAGGGGAAGGAATCTGCTAGATCAGCTGAGACAAGGGGAGCTGCACTCCAGGCAGGTGCCCAAGTCCCTCTGTGCCCTGGCTGGGAGCAGGGTGGGCAGAGCTCAGCTCAGGCTTGTCCTACCTGCTCCTTTGCCCTGCCAGGTCCCCGAGCTGCTGCCAGCACTCCTGGCACTGCTCCATGTCCCACGCAGCCACACAGCGTGGGGAGGAGAGCCTTGTTAGCACAGCTCTTTGTGAGATGCCCTTGAGTGATTTATTTTTTCTCCAGGTGTAAATGCCAGGGGAGGCTGTTCCAGTGCTTCCCATTCTTTCATCTCGGCAGGGTTTTGCCCTTTCTCCCAGCGTGGCTCTGACAGCAGGCTCAGTGCTGCTGCCTCTGGAATACAAAGTTCCCTGTTAGAGAGCATGACAGGAATTCATTCCAGGCTGGGCCTATTTTTTTTATATTTTTTTTATTTATTTCTGATTTTCTTTTTTCCTCATGCTGGCTGCTCCAGGAGTCTCTGGAGAAGTTTTGAGAGTGGGAAGCCCATTGTTTAACCCCTTTCTTCTGGGAGCAGGCAGCCTGAAGATGACCCAATGCCTTTCCCAGATCAATCATGGAATATCCTCAGCTGGAAGGGATGCATTAAGATCATCAAAGTACAAATCCTGGCCCTGCACAGACACCCCAACAATCCCAGCCTGTGCCTGAGAGCATTGTCCAAACTCCTGGAGCTCTGGCAGCTTTGGGGCTGTGCCCATTCCCTGGGGAGCCTGGGCAGTGCCAGCACCCTCAGGCAGGGACCCCTTCCACCATCCCAGGCTGCTCCCAGCCCTGGCCAGCCTGGCCTTGGACATTTCCAGGGATCCAGGGACAGCCACAGCTGCTCTGGGCACCTGTGCCAGGGCCTGCCCATCCTCACAGGAAGGATTTCTCCCTGGTATCCCATCTAAGCCTGCCATCTTTCAGTTTAAAGCCATTCCCTGTGTTCTGTCCCTCCATGCCTTGTCCCAGTCCCTCACCAGCTCTCCTGGAGCTCCTTCAGGCTCTGGAAGGGCTCTGAGCTCTCCCTGGAGCCTTCTCCTCTCCAGGTGAGCCCCCCCAGCTCTGCCAGCCTGGCTCCAGCCCTGGAGCAGCGCCGTGGTCCCCTCTGGGCTCTGTGCAGCATCTCCCCCTCCGTGCACTGCGGAGGGCAGGTGGGCCCTGCCTGGGGAGAGCAGCTCCACGCTGAGCTCACCTGCCTGTTCCCCCTCAGGGACAGATCTGGGGCTGCAGCTGCTGAGCCTCTCTCCTCCCAGGCCCCGGGCCCTGCTGGAGGATCTTGGCAGCAGATTGGAGCTGTGCTGCCAGCCAGGGCTGCCCGTGCCAGGGTAGCAGCTGGGCCCAGCAGCGCGGTGCCCGCCCTTCTCCCGGTGCCCTGGCTCTGCTGGGCAGGGCAGGGACACCAGGAAAGGTGTTCTGCACCCAGGGAGTGACTGGGAGCTGCTGGGGAGAGGGTTTCCTCGTGAGTAATTGCTGTGGATTAATATACATGTGGTTTTCTGAGGAAGTTTCAAACTCTCCCCCTCAGGAGCTGGTGGTGCTTTATTAACAATCGTGGGCTGTCCAAACCCAGCGTGCTCTGCAGAGGGAGCTCAGCAGCCCCAGTGCTCCTGCACAGGGCCTCCTGTGAGCCATTTGCTGGTCCAGGTGGCCTGGTGAGGGTACAGGGACTCGAGTGTCCCCTAGGAGTCACCCAGGGTTGTGACACGCTGCAAAGGGAGCAGAGAGTTGGACTCTGGAGCCGCAGGTGTCACCCCATGGTCTGAGCAGGGTGGGAAAGGTGGGGAAAAGCAGGAACTGCTGATTTCAGCTGTGTTGGGATTAAAGGAGCTGCTGGGAATGCAGCCTGCTTCCAGG
Organism: Passer montanus; assembly: GCF_014805655.1. NCBI lineage: Eukaryota > Metazoa > Chordata > Aves > Passeriformes > Passeridae > Passer > Passer montanus. The sequence goes on along the minus strand of NW_024375256.1, from coordinate 1,309,886 downwards.
GAATGGGAGTGCTGAAGGGCTGGGGTGGATGGGGATGACTGGGGAGAGGAGACCCAGTATTTCCCAAGTCTAATTAATGTTAATTAGCTACAATTAGTGCTTGTGACCTCTGTTGGCAGCCAAGATGGCTGACAGCAGGGACACACATTCCTCACTTCCACGCAATAAATCAAGCTAAAGGTGCTCAGTTATTTAGCCTATCATTTAGCATTTCATTAAAGAGATCTGTGCACATACATCAGCAGCCTCGAGCCCTGCAGGAGCAGGGAGGGCTCCCATCAATCCCAGCAGTGCCACAGAGGCTCTGCATCTCTGAGCTGCTCCTTCCCCGGCATCTCTCAGGTGCTGGGAACTCACCCAAGGCCAGGATTCCAGCAGAGGGTGACTCACAGGGAGCGTGCTGCTGCTCCTGCAGGGAGATGTGGCTTGGAGGGAGGTCTCACCTGGAGGATGAGGGGGAATTCCTGAGCTGGGGACAGCCTGGAAGGTCCCTGCTGGAGGCAGGATGTTGCTTCAGCTGGGTGCCACTTTGCCACGGTGTCTTCTGCCATCTCTTCTCCTAGGGAGCAAGCAACAGGACAAGAGTGAGCAGCTTTCCCTGATACCTAACAGCCTTAGGGGAGCTTTCCTCATGGGAAGGGCTGCCCAGGGCAGCAGTGGAGTCTCCATCCCTGCAGGGATTTAAAACCATGAGGATGTGACACTTGGGGACACGGGTTAGTGGAATAGACAGTCTTAAGGGCCTTTTTTAAGCAAAATAATTCCATGCTTCTCCTAAAGCCAGCAGCATTCCCATGGCACGCTTGGAGGAGGCCTCTGCCTCTTGCTGCTGCAGGTTTGTGGCTGGGCTGCCCGTGCAGCCCCATGCCCTCCCTCTCCCAGGGCTCCATAAATAAGTGCCCCAGCCCAGGCTGGCACGCTGTATCAATCTTGTTTAATAGCCTGGAAAGCTCCTTGCACGGCGGCAGGTCGGGGCAGCGCCGGGGTGATGGATTGCACCTTCCCAGAGCCGAGCGCCGCTGATATACGATGAAATATTTATGATTTATTCCAGCTAATAAACTGGAGTGAAGTGTGTGATGTATGTGAGCAGATGGGGGATCTGTGCGTGCAGTTCTGTGGTGTGGGGGGAGGGAAAGGTGGATGTGTGTGACGGAGAGGCAGCGCTTGGCTGCCCATCCCACGGCCCGGCCACAGAGGGGATGGATTAGCCAATTCCTATAAAAAGCCTTTAGCACTTGCCTTATAATCATTTATCCTCCCCACGTGGCCTTTCTCCAGCACGGGAGCCTCTGGGAATGGGAACAAACCATTTCTTTTTGTACTTGGGAGCTTGTGCCCAGAGGGGTGGGAAGAGAGGCAGAGTGACCACAGGAATGTCACTGCTGTGCCACACTCAGCAGCTTCCCAGCCCCACTGTGTCAGTGTTACCTGCAAAAAAATCCTTCCTGTGGCTTTAGGAGAGGGGTGAAACACTAAAGTGCCCTGGAAAGAGCAGGGAAACTTGAAAGCACATGAGAGGTGTGACAGGCACATGGAGCTTGTGGCTGCAGGGGGATTCCAAGGCCTGAAGGAGCATTCCCATGCTGTGCTGCTGGAGCTGATCTGCAGGCAGGAAAACTGTGCAGAAAGGAGGGTGATGGAGGAGGACCTTCCTGCCAGGTGGGGCCCCACAGCTGCCTCTGAGTGGTCAGGGGGACCATCACAAGCCCTGGCTGAGCCCCTGTGTGTCCCCATCCACTGTGGGTGCTGGCCTTGGAGACTTGCTCCTGCAAAATCCTCACCTGGCAAAGGGGGTTTGAGCTCCCAGAGGTGAGGATCAGCATCAGGGCTCAGGCTCTTCATCACCTGCCTGGCTGTTGGACCAATCCTACCTGGAGAATAAATCATAATCCTGATCAGTGAGGTGTGTCTGCCAGAGGGTGAGCTCTGCCTCAGCCTGATGGACCAGCAGCATCCACAGTGATTCCAGGGAAGTGGGAGGCAGGTAGGAGTTAATGCCAGGGTAGAGCAAGGATGCAGAAGCTCGTGCCCACTGCTCCTGGTGTGTGAGGCCACTCCTCATCCCTGTCCTGGCAGCTGTTCCCTTTCTGCCTGAGTAGCCTCTGGATCAGTGTGCTTGGAGATCCTCTGCTGAAAGGCACCAGAGAAGGGCAAAGACTGATTATTCCCACTGCCTCCCTGCAAGCTGCACGGGCTTTTCCAGCTGGGAGCTTGCTGCTCCCCCTGACACGCTCACTTGGTGAGAGCAGCAATTCCAGAGGAATGCAGGAGGGCGGGTGCTCTGCTCCTGCTCTTCCCTCTGGAAATGAGGGATCCTCACTGCAGGAGAGCAGCTGGCAGCAGGGAATTCCTCCTGGAGTTTGGAAACAAAACCATAAAGGCTCCCAAAGGAGCAAGGTGCACTGTGTGGTCTGAAGGAGCTCTGCTGACTGTCCCCAGAGGAGCTCTTCTGTCCTGCAGGTGGGTGTCACCTGGAGGAGTGGCTGTGAGGCATTCCTGCTCTCTGTCCCCACTCTGGGCTGGGCCCTGCGTGCAGCATTTGAAAGCCAAGAGTTTGCAAAAATCAGGAGTGATTCATTAACAGCAAAAAGGTCTAATTAATATTTGACAGTGCTCCAAGCACATCCTGCTGCTGGCAGGGAAGGGCCCCCCAGCATCCCCAGCCCCTGGAGCTCCTGGCTGGAGATTCACTGCCTCCAGAGCAGGAGGCTGAAATCATCAGCAAAATCATTTGCCTTTCAAAGGGGACATTTGCTGCTTCTTGGTATTTTCTGCTGTGCAGCACTTGGTGTGCTGGAGCTGTGGCAGGCATGGGGGGACGTCACAGCTGCAAGGAGCCAAATCCCCTGGGAATGATGCTCGTGGAGCAGGCTCTGCTGGTGGCACTGGGCTGTGGGGCTTTGCTTCCCAACCTGGCAGTGCCCATCCTCGGATGGGAGAACACCCAGGACACAGCCAAGCCAGAAATGTCCCTGCTCTCAGATCAGCTGTGTCAGGACAAAAAGATTTCACTGACCTTCCCCTTCCAAGTGGATACTCTTCTGTGCACCACACTCAAAGGGTAATATCTGCCCTGCCTAAACAGACTTTTTCACTCTCCTGGACTCTGGTGACACACTTGAAATCTCCTGGGAAGCTCTGCCAGGTCCCCTCTGGAGCTCTGAGCTCCAAGAGTGGGTGCACAGCCCGTGGGTGGGCAGGCAGCTGCCAGGAGTGCCCTGTGACAGCTCCAGACCAGCCTGGCACCGCCTGCTCCCGGCTCGCACGTCCCAGCGCTGTCACTGCCACCAAGCTGGTGACACCTGTAACCAAACAGCCTCCCAGGCTCCCGAGTGACACCTGTCCCCAGAGCGGGGATGGGTGCCTGGGGTGGGCTCCTCCTGGGGGCAGCTCCGGGTGCTGACCTCTCCTCCTCACCTGTGGGCAGGGTTGAAATCTTGGACTCAGAGCCCCAGTGTGAGACCAGCACTATCCCTGTGTGTCCAGCAGGTCCCAGAACATTCCTGACCCTCTATCTAGACCAGGCTGAAGTCACCTGATTTACCTAAAAAGTCACTTTTTATGCATACTTCAGCTTAGAGCTCCTAAGCCACTCAGTGTTTGATTTCTCGAGCCAAAGCATTCCCTGGGTCAATACTTGGTTGTACCTTTGATGTGGGAACTGTGCTGTGTTTGCCAGGAACAAACTGCCCTGTGGCTGAGGGTGTTGACACAGGTGAGGATTTGATCCTGCAGCTCAGCTTGAGGAGCAAAGGGGCTCTTGTTCTCCTCATCCTGGGAAGCAGCTCCAGCAGCCACAAGGTCTCAGCACTCAGTGAAGGAGGTGCTCAAACTACAGCAGAGTCCCAAGGGCCCTTTTGTGTTTGCAGTGAGGATTTTGCAGCATGAGGAACCTCATGGCAGAATTCTCCACAGTTTGAGTTGGGAGATGCTGGTCTCCATTGCCCGTGTGTCCTTCTGCATCTCGCTGGGATGGGTGGTGAGGGCTGGGATCAGGTTATCCAGAGAAGCTGTGGCTGCTCCTGGATCCCTGGCAGTGTCCCAGGCCAGGCTGGATGGGGCTTGGAGCACCTGCGCCAGTGGAAGGTGTCCCTGCCATGGCAGGGCTGGAACAAGATGAGTTTTAAAGTCCTTCCAACCCAAACCTTTCCCTAATTCCATGTTTTTAGCTGGATAAATATATCTATAACCGCCTGTAACTCCAGCAAAGGGCAGCCCCCGCCGGCGCAGAGCCTGCTCAATATGCAGCTCAGCAGAGCCTTTAACATTTCACAGAACAGATGCCCACTGAGCATCTTGAAACAAATCCAAAGGTAGCAGTGACGGCTGCTGTCAGGGAGGCAACAATCCCACGGCCCCGAGGTGCTGCTGCCACGGTCTGTGTGGTGACAGGAGCTGGGTGCCATGGCCCAGGTGGGCAGAGGAGGTGGGGTGTCAGAGACCCTCATTCAGCAGCCAAAATTCCTTTTCTGGTTGAGCTAGCTGAGCACAGGGAATGCTGGTTGTGGTTCTGAGCTGCATCCTGCTGGATGGAGCAGCTGGGATGGATGGGCACAGCACCAGCAGCTGCCCACAGGGTTCATGGGGCAAGGACTCACCTGTGACCCCAGGAGGACAGGCACTGGTGGTTCATGGGGCAAGGACTCACCTGTGACCCCAGGAGGACAGGCACTGATGGTTCATGGGGCAAGGACTCACCTGTGACCCCCAGGAGGACAGGCACAGTCCTGCTGTGTCTCTCAGGGCAGCACCAGTTTGGAAGTGACACTCAGCACTGCTGGGGACAGTCGTTGAGCAAATTCAGCATCCTTTTAACTGGTCTGGGAATTCCCTGCTGGCTTGGGAAGCAGGGCATGCTGGCTGTGCACAGGCTGCCTGATGTGCTGGCTGGCAGCAGATGGTGCAGGGCACAGGGTGACGGGGCTGTCCTCGGTGGATGGCATCCCCCAGAGCACTGCGGGCTGTCAGCGTGGCAAGTGACAGCCAGGGCCTGCTGCTGGAGGGGAGATGGCAAGGAGGAGACGGGGGGAATTACAGAGCTGGTCCCAGGAGCTCACAACAGTCACAACAATAACGTGACAGGTCCCCTCCCTGTGCCGTGCTGCCAGTGGAATGGAGGGATCCGTGTGGGAAGCAGAGCTGGCAGGGATCATTCACCCCAAAGAATGCCATGGGAACTGTGTGCCACTGAACCAGGCTGAATTCCCTCTCCTCTCCCCATCTTCTCTGTGTGAATAAGCAGCTCCTGCTCCTGGCTCTCCCAGTGCCACCGATTAATTAATGTCCCCTGTCCCCGTGTGTGTCAGTCACACACCACAGGATCAGGGTGCAGAAGGCAGTTCATCACAGCAGCCACGGCTTCCTCCCCACTCCAAGCAGCCAAACACCCAGAGAGCCCCAGTCTCCAACTTTCCCCAACTTCAGAATATTCCAGACAGCCTTCAGCATCCACAGAGTGCCAAGGGGCAGGCAGATACAGGAACAATTAATCATTCCCTGGCTGAGCTGAGCTGCTCAGGATTTTGGCAGGTGCCAGCTGAGCAGGGACACAGCTCTTGTGGGGAGCAGCCTGGATTTTCAGGACTGATTCTGATGCTTCCTTGCCCTGACAGCAAATCTCTGGGCCTTTGCTGCACCGAAGTGCCAGAGGTGAGCTGGAAATGGGGTGTGAAAACTGCATCACTGCTGGCACATCCTGTGGTACCTGGGCTGGGCTGACATGGATCACACCTGTGGGAAGGACAGGTTGGACCAAACATCTTGCTCAGGACAGGCTCATTTTCCCATTGTCATTCCCCACCTTTTTATTTTTTTTTCTTTTGTGGAATCACAGAATGGTTTCGCTTGGAAGGACCTTAAAGCTCATCTCATTCCCCCTTCCACTATCCCAGGGTGCTCCAAGCCCTGTCCAGCCTGGCCTGGGACACTTCCAGGGGTGCAGGGGCAGCCACAGCTCTGTGGGCACCCCCTGTGAGGGTGGCAGGGCAGGATTCCCTCCCAGTCTCCATCCCAATGGTGGGAACCATTCCCCCTTGCAGCACCAGCACAGTGCCACCTCCACGTGCCAGGAAAGGCAGAGGGGACAAGGGAGCAGCCTCTGAGGGAGCTCTTTGTTCTGCAGGAGACACAGCAGCCTACAAGGATGGAGTGTACTGGATCAAGGGCCGCACCTCCGTGGACATCATCAAGAACGGGGGGTTCAAAGTCAGCGCGCTGGAGGTGGAGCGGCAGCTCCTCGCACACCCCCACATCACAGGTCTGTGCTGCCCCTGCTCCCTGCCCAGAGGGGACAGGGACACTGCTCTGGGGACAGCCCCAGCAGGTGCCCGCAGCTCCCTGCCACAGGGGGATGTTTAAACCCCACAGCTCTGCTCTCCCAGAGCCGAGTCAGCAGCAGCTCCTGTCTGATCTGGGGAATGAGGCTGCAATTAGATCTGCCCTGCCCTTGTGCACGACCCTGTGCAAGGGGTCAGAAGTGGTGCCCCCAGCTGCACACCACTCTGTACATCATCTTCCTCCCCCTTGACTCCAGCTCCTCAGGCCGTGGAGCTCCCTGCCTTTTCCACGGTGAAAAGCTCTGTTCTCACGCCAGCACACAACTCCAGTGTTCTGCTGACATCCCCTGGCATTTCCCTCCTCACTCCCGAGCCCCGCTGCGCCCAGCTGGCCCCAGGAGCTGCTGGGGGGCTCAGGGTGGCTGCTGTCCCTGCAGACGTGGCGGTGATCGGGCCCCCGGACGCCGTGTGGGGGCAGCGGGTCAGCGCCGTGGTCAAGCTGCGCCGGGGGGAGATGCTCTCCGTCAGGGACCTCAAGGACTGGGCCAGGTAAAACCCCACAGCAGGCTCACAGCCAGCAGTGGCCTCAGCTGACACGGCTAGGATCACAGAGCCATGGAAGGGTTTAGGTGGGAAGGGATCTTAAAGCTCATCCAGTGCCACCCCTGCCATGGCAGGGACACCTTCCACTGTGCCAGGGTGCTCCATCCCTGTCCAGCCTGGCCTTGGCACTGCCAGGGATCCAGGGGCAGCCACAGCTGCTCTGGGCACCCTGTGCCAGGACCTCTGCACACTCCCAGGAAAGAATTCCTTCCCAGTATCCCATCCATCCCTGCCCTTGGGCAGTTTAAAGCCATTCCCCCTCATCCAAGCAGCCTATAAAAAAGTTCTCATCAAAAGTCTCTTTTCCCATCTGACCAATCCCACCTCTCCCAGCTCCTCCTCACAGGAGAGATGCTCACTATGCCTCAGGTGGCTGCTCATCCCTGAATCTCCCGCTGGGGACATTGGTGACCCAGCCCCAGGAGTTCCCTTCATCCCCCAGGCTGCTCTGGGGGTCCCTGGTGCCAGGCAGGGGGCTCTGCCCAGCCCCCCCGTGCCCCCCTCCCAGAGTGCTCCCTGCAGTCTCTCCCGTCGCTGTCCCCAGCTGTGTGACAGGGACGTGGCTCTTGTCCCCTTGAGCCCCGCGGGGTCCGGCTGCGCTCCCTGCCCGGCGCCGCCCCCGCCCTGTCTCTCCCCGTTATTTTTTCTGTCACTTAGGCTCACGGGGCCTGTTCTCGCACTCCCTGGCAGGAGACACATGTCCCTCTTCAGAGTGATTCATTCTGCGGCTCTCTCCTTCCCGGTGCTTCCCGGCGACAGGCGCATCCCGAGCCAGCTCCATATGGCCGGGCGCTGGTGGCGGCGGGGGGAGCGGCCGGGGGCTCGGGGGCTGGCAGACCTGGCATCCCGCAGTGGAGCCGGTGCCAGGCGCTGCCGGAGCCGGGCACGGCCCCGGCCCGGTGACACACGGGCAGCAGAAGGCAGCAGAGCCCCACAGAGCCGGGGATGGAGCCCGGGGCTGCAGCCACACACACACCCCGGAGGTCACTCACCTCGCCTGCGGCCCCGCGGGGGCTGGCACCAGGGGCACGGGGGCCCTGCACCGCTGAGTGCTGTCCCTGCCCTGGGGACAGTCACCAATCCAGCCGAGGAGTCCCCAGGAGTGAGCTGCTGCCTGCAGAGACAACCTGGGAGCAAACATCCCACCACACCTCCGGGGGATTGAGCTTAAATGGGCTCCTGGGGGGTGGGAGGGGTCCCAGGTGGGGCTGCTTGGGCCGTGGGTGGGCCCGGGCAGGCTCAGCTGGTCCTGCCCAGCTGTGACAGCTCGGTGTGGTGTTGCAGGGACACCATGGCTCCCTATGCCATCCCGACAGAGCTGATCGTGGTGGAGGAGATCCCGCGCAACCAGATGGGCAAAGTCAACAAGAAGGAGCTCCTGAAGCGCTTCTACCCAGCCTAGTGCCCCCCGGGGGGCTTGGCCCTGATCCACGGCCCTTCTGCCCCTGAGGAGGAGCCAAGGGATCATCCCTGGCAGCTCGGGGCTCACTGCAGCCTCGTCCTTGGGTAATGCCCAGTAAAAGCAGGATTTGTGCTGCCTGGCTGAGCTGAGCCAGAGCTGCAGAGTCAGGCTCTCCTTGTGGGGAGCCCTTCCCCGGAATCACAGAATCACAGAATGGTTTGGGTTGGAAGGGACCTTAAAGTCCATCCAGTGCCACCCCCTGCCTTAGGCAGGGACAGCTCCCACTACCCCAGGGTGCTCCAAGCCCTGTCCAGCCTGGCCTTGGATGCTTCCAGGGATGGGGCAGCCACAGCTGCTCTGGGCACCTGTGCTAGGACCTCTCCAGCCTCACAGGAATGATTTCCCAGCAGAAATAAAGAATAAATCCAAAATCACACATAAATACTGACTGTATTATCTGCCCCCACCAAGTGATCCCAGGGCACTTGGGATCAATCCCACCTTTCTCATGGAAGTTTGTCCTGCTTGACTCCACCCGTGAGCTGCCAGCCCCAGGGGTGGGTGATGCCAGTGGGGACAGCAGCCCCCAGCCCGTGGGTCCATCTGCTCTGGTCCTGTCCAGTGCTGAGGCAGCTCCAGCATTCCAGCAGCTGCTGGGAGCACCAGGGAGGGCAGGAGGAACAAGGAGCACCAGTAATTACAGGGATTCCTTTGTTAGGGCCACCAGAGCCCCAAAAATCTGGGAGGACATGGAAAGGACATGGAGGGGACCATGGCAGGCACATGGTGCTGGGGAGAGTGGGCAGGGAGGGGCTGGAAAAAGGGGAGGGGGTGTGGATGGGGAGAGGCTTTCTCCAGCCCACCTGCACAGGGCTCTGGCCACAGCCCCTCTGTCCATCCCAACACCCTGCCCACACTGGCATCTCCTGCACTGCTGTACTTCAGGCTCAAAAGGACCTGAGGTGGGGACACGAGGGGCACGCAGAGCCAGCCCTCACTGTGCCACAGGCAGGCCCAGGGACACACACAGTGTGCAGCCCAGCACCAGGGAGGGCCGGACCATCCTTTGTTAAAACATCAACGATGCAGTAAATTTCTTAACTTACCAAATAGATCAATATCAAATTATCATGTCTCGCATTCATAACTCTTAAGCAAGCAACAATGGAGAGAGACAAGGTCACTGGAGAATAAATAGCAGCGAAAGCTCTTAATGATCTATCATTCTCGACAAGCCCGGGCACCCCGCACCAGCCCGGTGACAAGATCATTAATAAAGCTCCGCAGGAGCGCTATCGATTGCCTTGATGGATGATCACAGGTAGCAAATACTGTAAAACACCTGGCTGTCACACACAGTGAGTAGCTGGACTCACACCTCGGCGCAGGGACCGGCCCGGGGCTCTGCTGGGTTTGCTCCTCGGGGATTCCCGCAGGGAGGGGGGCAGGGGTGACCCCAGTTTGGGGCTGCCATCTGTGCTGGACCCTCCTGCTCCCAGCTGCACTCCCACACTGCTGTTCGTCCCTGTGGGTGGGGCCTGTTAATTAAAAGCGTCATTAAGGCACGTGGGCATAGTGTGGGATTGAGCTGGATGGAGATGGGGTGACCCAGTGCCACTGGGTGAACCTGGAGCCCTCCAGGAACACCAGCCCTGGGTGACCCAGTGCCACTGGGTGAACCTGGAGCCCTCCAGGAACACCAGCACGGCCAGGACGCTGGTGATGGATGAGGGTCCCGAGGCCGGGGGCTCTGCTCCCCCCTCGCTGCGTCCCTCAGGGTGCAGGGGGGCTCTGTGTGTCCCCCCAGCTCCAGGCACTTCCCGTGCAGCCACATCGGCATTGACGGTGGGATCATATGTACACAACCATTCAATTACCCCGTAATGGCTGCAGGCGATTAAGCCATCAATCTCCTTCATTAGAGCCTGCCAGGCCCGGCCCAGCATCGCCCAGTGAAACCATTAAACAACAACAGCCACCACCCAAAGCAGCAGCTTTAATGCATTGACCACAACCTCAGCCTGTGACAGTGCTGGGGTGTCCCCCAGCTGGGGACCCACTCACCCCGAGGGGGCATTGCCCTGCTAGGGCACCCCCGGGGAGCTGGGGGCTGCCCACCCCTCTGTGCCCCCCCAGCTGGGCACGCCAGGACCTGCTCTAGCACTTTATAGCTGACATTATCTTTTATTGCCGCATAAAATCCAAGCTCCGGTGGCTTTATGGGGCTGCGCCGGCCTGTGGCACCCCTGCACTCCCAGCTGCTCCCTCTGCCCCGCTGGGCACTGCCCTGACCCCCCCCAGGCGCTGCACGGGGGTCCCAGCTGGTCCCAGGGCACCACACGTCAGGGACATGGCCGGTGCCACACGGGGGTCGTGGCAGGGCCAGCTGCACCCACACTGGAGACGGGATTGTCCCAGCACACACAGTGGGGTCCCACTGCTCCCAGCAGCGGTGACACCCGCACTGCTGGCCGGGTCACGGGGGGTCAGTGGGGGGAACCCTCCAAAATGGGGTGACCCAGCGCCCAGAGCACTCCTGGGCTGGTCCTGCACTTGCGGGACCCCAAATCCGGGAGCCCCGCTCTGCAGGGGCGGGGGTGGCAGTGCAGGGACAGCAGGGCCGGGGGTCCCTGCGTGCTGCAGCCGCGGCCGTGCCACCGGGGCTGGCGCCCTGTCAGAGCCTGTCACGTCTGCCAGCCCGCGCCGCCGTGCCGGTGGCAGCGAACATCTGCTCGGCACGGCACGGCACGGCACGGCACGGCACTGCACGGCACGGCACGGCACGGCACGGCACGGCCAGCCGCCGGGACCCCCGGCCAGCCCCGCCGGGCCGCTCCTCGCCGTGACACCGATGCGGAGTGACAGGGCGGCGGGGAGGACACATGGGAGCGGACAGACAGACAGACAGACAGACGGGCAAGAGAGCGCCCGCTGTCCCCGCCCGGCCCGGCCGCGCCGCGGGTCAGCCGTGCCCGCCCTCACCCGCTCACGACACGGCCTTGGGGACAGCGACAGCCCCGCCACCTCCGCCCGGCTCCTGGGCACGGCCGGGAGCATCCTGCACCCCTCCTCCTGTGTCCCTTTCCCCACGCCTTGTCCCCGTGCCGGTGACCGCACCGAGGGCACCCAGGGCATTTATTCCCAGGGCAGGGACAAAGCCGGGCGGGGGTCCCGCCGAGCAGGGACGAGGTGGTGCCACCGGTGTCACCGGCACATTTCCACTGCCTCGCCAAGCCCGGGACTCGGTTTCCCGGGAGGGCAAGAACTCCTCGACCCCTTCGCCCTGCGCGGGGGTCGTGGGTCTCCATCCCGGGGACCCCCGGGACCGCGAGCGGGCGGGCGGGGGCCGCTCCCGGGCTGCGAGGCGGCCGGGCCGGGCCCGGTGGCCGGGACGATGCTGCCACCTGGTGCCACGGCACGGCGGCGGCGCCGGGACCGGCACCGGGGGAAACACCGGGACCGGGGGGTCGGGGGGCAGCGCCGGGACAGGCAGCGGGGCCCGAGAGCCTTGTCGGGACCCCCGGAGCGGCTCCCGGTGGGAACCCGCCGGCCCGGGAGACGCGAGCGCTGCCCGTCCCTCTCCCGACTCCGCACTGGGACGGGCCCCGACGCCAACACAGATGGCACCGGCACCGGGAACGGCCGGGGACAGACGGGCGGGCTCGCCCCCACGGGAGGCGCGGCCGAGCGGGGCGAGAAGAACCGGTCCCGGTCCCTCTCCCTGCCCTGATCCCGGTCCCGGTCCAGGCCCCTGTCCCAGTGTCGCTGTCGGAGCCTGTCCCTGTGGCGGTCCCGGTGCCGGTGCCGGTGCTTGTCCCGGTGCCGGAGCAGGCGGGGGGCTGCGGGCCCGGCTCCCCCCGTCCCGCCCGCCCCGTCGCGGCATCCCCGGAGCGCGCCCGGCGGCAGCTGCCGCGTTCCGCCCGCCCTGCCCGGCCCCCGGCT
>NW_024375256.1:1078893-1297384 GCF_014805655.1 Passer montanus | reverse complement strand
CGGGCCGGGCAGGGCCGGGCGCGGGCTGCGGGCCGGGGGCGGCGGGGCCAGCTGCCCGCGGGGGGGTCCGGTGCCCGCAGCACTTGTGCTGTCACTCAGCCAGGCCCGCCGCTATTTCAGCTCGGGGCCGGCGGCCGGGCTGTGCCCCGCTCCGCCATGGGCCCCCCGCTCCTGCTCGCCTGCCTGCTCGCCCCGCTCTGCGCTCGGGTAAGGGCTGCGGGGACACCGGGGGTGGCACCGGGAGGGATGGGGACCCCCGGCTCCGGGCCCCAGGAGGGCTGGCTGCGATGGGGAGGCTGCACGCAGAGCCAGGGGTCGGCCGGAGCCCAGACCTCGTGGGCACTCATCCCTGGGGGAAGCGGGGATGGGGCTGGGGGTGCTGGGGGCTCGGGGCCCCTCTTGAGGCATTTCCCACCCCACAGATGGCCGTGGCAGGGGGGGGCCTGCGGCTCCGGCACACTGCCCGCGCCATGACCGGGATGGGCTGAGGTGGATCTGGGGGAGGCTCAGGCGCTTAAAGACACCCTGGCCCTCTTTTTTCCACCCCAGCTGTGGTCCCAGAGCTCCCTGCACCCCCCTGTCCGCTCACGCCCCCCCAGAGCCCCTCAGGCTGGTCTGGGGCCTGAGCCACACGGGGCCGTTGGGATCCTGGCCTGGAGCCTGTGCTGGGCTGCTCCAGGGCAGGGGAAGGAAAGGGGGTCTGCAGGGCAGCCCCACAGGAACGGGGCGTCCCTCCCTCACATCCCGACCCCCCCCAGTCCAGCGGCCCCCAGGGACGGACGGGGGGTTTCTCCTGCTGGAGGAGGGAGCAGAGAAAGACCTGGAGGCCACGGCGCAGCCCCCGAGCCTCAGAGCCAGCCCCTTGTCCTGCCCCCGCCGCGGGGCTGGGACACAGCCCCCCTCCCCAGAGCCCCTCCCCAGGGACCCCGGGCACAGCCCCTCCCGAGGGACCCCGGCACAGCCAGCCCCGCTGCCCCGTTCCCCCGCCCCGATGGGGGCACACACGGCCCCTGGGGCTCGGCAGCCCCACAGGAACGGGGCGTCCCTCCCTCACATCCCGACCCCCCCCAGTCCAGCGGCCCCCAGGGACGGACGGGGGGTTTCTCCTGCTGGAGGAGGGAGCAGAGAAAGACCTGGAGGCCACGGCGCAGCCCCCGAGCCTCAGAGCCAGCCCCTTGTCCTGCCCCCGCCGCGGGGCTGGGACACAGCCCCCCTCCCCAGAGCCCCTCCCCAGGGACCCCGGCACAGCCAGCCCCGCTGCCCCGTTCCCCCGCCCCCATGGGGGCACACACGGCCCCTGGGGCTCCAGGGCCCCCCCAGCAGCCAGCGGTGCAGGCACAGCTGGGCACAGATGTGGGCGCAAGGCTGGCGCTGCCCAGATGTGCTCCCTCCCAGGGGAGGGGACAGCGCCTGTCCCCAGGGCCAGGACGGGACTGGCACGGAGCTGGGGCTGGGGGGCTGCATGCACACCTCTCTGCCCCCTCCCCACCCCAGCTCCCACAGTCCCACGGCTCTGCCCCCCCACAACCACCCCAAATCCCTGACCTCGGTCCCGCACAGCCCCAAAACCCATCCCTGTCCCCACAGCTCCCTGCAGACCCCACTGCAGCCCACCAGAACTCCTGCTCCCCTTGTTTCCATCCCCAATCTCCCCCTCACAGCCCCCAACTCCACCCCAGGTCCCCAACTCCCACCCCAAGCACCCCAGCCCTGTCCCCCAGGGTCACACCAACAGCTCAAACTGATCCCTGACCCCCCCAGCCCTCTCTGCCGCATCTGTGTGGTGACAGTGACATGGGGGGAGGCCACAGTAGGTGCTGCCTGCCCGAGGTACCCCCCTTCCCCAGGGGTCCTGTGGGGCACAGCCCATGCCCAGGGCACCACCGGGGTCACTTGTGGGGTCCCCGTTCCTGGTAAGCCCAGCAGGACCCCCATCACCATCACACCAGGGTGGCAGGGGACACTGGCACAAAGCTCCAGGGGAAGCTGGGTGGTCTCTGTGTTACCCCAGCCCCACTGGGGGAGCACTCCAGCACTGAGCACACCCAGCCTGGGTGCAGCTCCCTGCCCCTGCCCTGGCACTCCACCCCAGCCCGGAGTCTGGGGTCTCTGGCAGCACCGTGTCCCCCAGGGTGCCAGCCCAGCCCAGGCAGGCGCTGCAGCCCCCCAGGGCTGGCGGCAGCACGAGGCTCCCCGGCGGGTGAAGAGGGCCTGGGTGATCCCCCCCATCAGCGTCTCGGAGAACCACAAGCGCATCCCCCACCTCCTGGTGCAGGTCGGTGAGAGCCCCCAGCCTCTGTCCCAGCGCTCCCCCACCCCGGGCAGGGGCACTGCACAGGGGCACCCCCCCCAGCCTGGGACCCCCAGCCCTGATTCTCCTGGGGCAGATCAAGTCAGATAAGCAGCAGCCCGGAGGGGTCATCTACAGCATCAAAGGGCCGGGCGTGGATGAGGAGCCCCTGGGCATCTTCTCCATCGACAAGTTCAGCGGGAAGGTTTTCCTCAACGCCATGCTGGACCGGGAGGAGCACGACCGCTACCGGGTAAGGAGGATGCAGGGTGCCCACAGCCCCTCCCCGGGCCCCCAGCAGACCCCGACCCCCCACTCTGCACCCACAGCTGAGAGCCTTCGCCCTGGACCTGGGAGGGGTCACCCTGGAGGACCCCACGGACCTGGAGATCATAGTGGTGGACCAGAACGACAACCGGCCGCTGTTCCGGCAGGACGTGTTCACCGGGAGCGTGGTGGAGGGGGCTGAGCCAGGTGGGTCCGCCCGGGGGGCTGCGCTGGGCTGGGGGCCGAGCCCGCCCTGTGCCCGCACCCACCGGGCGCTCCTGGGCCGCAGGGACCTGCGTGATGACCGTGGATGCCACCGACGCCGACGACCCCGACACGGACAACGCGGCCCTGCGCTATTCCATCCTGGAGCAGGGCGCTGCGGGGATGTTCAGCATCAACGCCAGCACCGGGGAGATCTGCACGGCACGGCCCGGCCTGGACCGTGAGGTAGCGGGGGGGTCACCTGGGCGGGGCTGGGGGGACAGCGGCACTCGGGGCAGTCACGGACACCCCAGTGGTGCAACCACAGCTCCGTCCACGGGCAGACCAGGGAGGGTGGGCAGCAGTCTGGGGATCTCTGTGCTGCCTGGGGGGCTCAGCTCTGTGCCCCCCTTCCCCACAGACCATGGGCGTGTACAACCTGACGGTGCAGGCGGCCGACATGTCCGGGGACGGGCTGACCACCACGGCCACGGCCGTCATCTACCTGGAGGACATCAACGACAACCCCCCCGAGTTCACCAAGGAGGAGGTAACGGGGACACGGGGCCGTGCCAGGGTCAGGGGGCGGGACCCCCCCCCGGGGGTCTGCAGCATCCCGGAGGGGCAGAGTCCAGCCCCACACCGCTCTCCCCCAGTTCTCCATGGAGGTGGAGGAGCAGGCGGCCGGTGTGGACGTGGGCAGGGTTTTTGTGCACGACAAGGACCTGGCGGGCTCGCCCAGCTGGTTGGCCAAATTCACCATCCTGGAGGGCGACCCCGAGGGCGCCTTCGCCATCCGGACCGACCCCCACACCAACGACGGCGTGCTCTCCGTGGTCAAGGTGGGCAGGGGGCAGCCAGGGGTCCCCGGGGGCCCCAGGGCTCTGCTGACCCCCTGGCCCCTCCCGCAGCCGCTGGACCACGAGGTGCGGGACCGCTTCGAGCTGACGGTGTCGGTGCAGAACGAGCGGCCGCTGGAGCCCCCGGCCCCCGGCAGCCCCCGGGCGCTGGCCACGGTGCGGGTGCGGGTGCGGGACGTCAACGAGGCGCCCGCGTTCCGCGAGAACCCGCGGCGGATCAGCGTCCTGGAGGGGACACCCCCGGGCACCCCCATCACCACCTACACCGCCAGCGACCCCGACACCCACCAGATCCAGACCCTCTCGTGAGTCCCGCTCCCTCCCCCGGCCCCGGCCCCGCGGTGGGGGCGATGTCTCACGCAGCCCCCCGCCCACAGCTACGCGCTGCTCTACGACCCCGCGGACTGGCTGCAGCTGGACCCTCACGCCGGCACGGTCCGCACCAAGCGGGAGCTGCTGCACCCCTCCGCCTTCCTGCAGGGCGGCTGGTACATCGCCCTGGTGCTCGCCCGCGACGATGGTGAGCGGCCGCGCCCCCGGCCCCCGCTGTCCCCGCGCTGTCCCCGCTGACCCCCGTGCTCTGTCCCCAGCCGAGCCCCCGCTCTCGGCCACCGGCACGCTCTCCATCGAGATCCTCGAGGTGAACGACCACGCTCCGCAGCTGCAGCCGCCGGCCGGGGTGCTCTGCGGGCGGCCGGGGCGCGGGGGGACCCTGCTGCTGGGGGCCACCGACGATGACCGACCCCCCCACGGAGCCCCCTTCCACTTCCAGCTCAGCCCCCAGCACCCGCAGCTCGCCCGCAACTGGAGCATCGCCCGCTTCAATGGTGAGGGTCGGCCGGGGCCCTGGGGGGGCTGCACGGGGGGTCCCTCCCGCTGACCCCTGCCCGCCCCGCAGTGACCCACGCCGTGCTGGCCGTGCTGGCGGAGCTGCCCGAGGGGCCCTACTCGCTGCCGCTGCTGCTGCGGGACTCGGGGACGCCCCCGCGGGAGCAGCAGCAGCTGCTGAACGTCTCGGTGTGCCGCTGCGGCCGCGACGGCGCCTGCCTGCACGGGGCGCTGGCCGCGGCCACGGCCGGGGCCGGCATCACCCTCGGGGCGCTCATGATCATCCTGGGCAGCACCATCCTCCTCCTCGGTGAGTGAGACCCCCCCCGTGCTCACCCAGCCCTCCGCCCCTGCCCATGGCACCCGTGCTGGTCTGGCCGCCCCTCCCGAACCCCAGCGGCTCTTCTGCCACCTTGATCCCCACCCAGCACCCCATCCTGGGCCTGGCCTCCCACCCAGCCCCAACCATGGCCCCCAACACCTTCCCCTGCCCAGCCACCCCTCCTGACCGCAGTGCAGACCTCCTCACTTCCCTCATTGCCCATCCCGCCCCAAACCCTTCTCCCACCCCAATGCTACCCCAAATCCTGCCTCCACCCCAATCCCCCTCCCAGCCCCACTGCGTCCCACCCCAGCCATCGCCCCGTGCCTGCCGTGCCTCCCCATGCCCACACGCCTGTCCCGTGTCCCATGTCCCGTGTCCGTGTCCCGTGTCCGTGTCCCGTGTCCCGTATCCCATGTCCCGTGTCCCATGTCCCGTGTCCCGTGTCCGTGTCCCGTGTCCCGTGTCCCTGTCCCCGCAGTGCTGGCGGCTCTGGGCGCTGCGCGGGTGCGCGGGCGCCGCCGGGCCCTGCGCAAGGGGCTCCTGCAGCGCTCCCGGGACGACATGCGCGACAACATCCTCAACTACGACGAGCAGGGCGGCGGCGAGGAGGACCAGGTGAGCAGCGCCCGTGGCAGGGCGGGCCCGGGGCTCCGCAGCTCGGCCCTGCGCCCCTAAACCCCTCCCGGCCCCGCAGGACGCCTACGACATCAACCAGCTCCGGCACCCCGAGCTCTTCTCCCCCCGGGCCAAGCCCCCCCTGCGCAGGGACGCCCCGCTCAGCTCGGGGACCCCCGTGGCCCCCCGCAAGCTGCCCAGCAGCCCCTCGGACATCGAGGAGTTCATCAATGAGGTGGGTCGGGGCCCGGCAGTCCCCAGCAGCGCCCAGCAGTCCCCGCTGCCGGCGGTGACGGTGTCCCCGTGTCCCTGCAGGGGCTGGAGGCGGCTGACAGCGACCCCAGCGTGCCCCCCTATGACACGGCCCTCATCTACGACTACGAGGGCTCGGGCTCGGTCGGCAGCCCCCTGAGCTCCATCGTGTCCAGCCTGACGGACGAGGACCAGGACTACGACTACCTGAGCGAGTGGGGGCCGCGCTTCCGCCGCCTGGCCGACCTCTACGGGCACTAGCGGGGGTGGGGGCGGCAGGGGACACCCCGCTGCCCGGGAGGGGCTGGGGCAGGCACGGGGAAGCGGGCAGCTCACACACACACACACGGGAGATGCCCAGAGGAGGTGGCTTCAATAGTGGAGCCGCACGGGGTGCCCGGCGGGAGCGGCTTGCACACGCGTGTGCAACGCGAGCGTCCGTGCGGGGCTGCACACCCACACACCCCGCAGAGCCCAGCTCGGCAAACCTGGGGGGACACCCGGGTGAGCCCCACACAGCTGGGGAGGGGAGAGGAGACCCCCGGGCGGCCCCATAATAAAGAGCGGGGGTTGGCGGCGGGGCTGTGTGACCCCCCACACCAGCGACCCATAGAAACAAGGCACTTTTATTGGGAGCCGGCAGACCCCCGGGGAGCTTCGCCCCCGCCCCGGGGGGCTTCACCCCCGCCCCAGGGCCCCCAGCACCGCCGCTCCCGGGGCGGCACCCGGCCCCACCGCGGGGTGGGCGCTGCTCCCCCAGCCCACGCGTCCTGCTGCCCCCCAAACATCCCTGGGGAGGGGGGGATCCCTGCTCAGCCCCCCCGCAGCAGGGAGAGCCCCGGGGAGCGCGGGGGGCACGGCTACATCTCGCGGGGGGGCTCCGGGGAGCGCAGCATCCTCTTGGTGGAGGCGGCCAGGCAGGAATAGTCGTGGGGGACGGCGTGGGGGGCCAGCAGGGGCAGGTGGTCCTCGCGGCGGGGGCGGCGGAACAGGGGCGGGCGGCGCTGGCTCTCGCCGTCCTGCAGGGACTGGGGCAGGCCCCGGCCCTGGCTCTCGGGCAGCAGCATGATGCTGAGCACCGCCAGGATGGCGAAGGAGGCGAACACGACGTGGTGCAGGAAGAAGCCGCGGCTGTTGGGGATGGCGGTGATGGGAGCCGCGGCCTTGCCCACGAAGTTGGCGCCCACCACCAGGCCCAGCCCGGCGCCCCTGCGGGAGGAACAGGCTCAGGGTCCCTGCCCGCTGCCCCCCGCTCCGGGGCAGCCCCGAGGGGGGCAGCTCCCCCTTTTACCTGACCACGGTGGGCAGAACCTCGCTGGCGAAGAAGATGCTGAGCACGGTGACGGCGTGGGAGGCGGCCGTGCCCACCACGGACAGGGTCAGGACAATGAGCTCCAGCAGGTCTGCGGGGGTGGGGGGACACATCAGGGGGCAAATCCCGCACCCAGCTCTGCTCCCCACGGCTGGGGCTGCGGGCGGGGGGCTTACACTGGGTGAGGGCCAGCAGCAGGAGGGAGGAGATGCCGGTGAGCACGGTGCAGAGCAGCAGGATGGCGCGGCGCCCGAAGCGCTCGGCGGTCAGGCACACGAAGAGGCAGGCGGCCGCCTCGGTGCCCAGCAGCGCCAGCTGGCAGGACAAGAAGTGGGGCAGGTGCGGCAGCAGGTTGCGGGTGAAGCAGTGGCGGATGCCGGAGCCGATGAACCTGCGGGACAGCGGGGTCAGGGGGCCGCGAGCGGGACCCCCGCCCCGGGCCCGCCCAGCCCCGCCGCTCACGCCGCGAAGCCGAGGATGACGCCGTTCTTCCAGATGACCCTGGAGCTGCAGATCTCGCAGACCGAGTGGTACCGGGGCCGCGGGGGCCCCTCGGACAGGGCTTCCAGCTCTGCCGGGAGAAGGGGAACCGGGATAGAGCCGGCTCTGTCACAGCAGGGCTTGGGGGACGGGGCCGGTCGCCCCCGGAGCCCCCCACGCACCCGCGAGGAGGCTGTCCTGGGGGCAGTTGTCCTCGGCCAGCGCCTGCAGGGTCTTCCTGGCCCTCTCCGCTTGCCGTGTGGCCAGCAGCCAGCGCGGTGACTCCAGCAGCAGGGCCGGGCACCTGGGGCACGAGTGTCAGCTCACAGGGCTCCCCTGGGGCTGGCCACCCTCCAGCTCTGACCTTCCCACCTGGCTTCAAAGCAGCGCTGCCCAGAAACCCTCAGCTTGAAACCTGAGCAAACATTTGCCCAGGGTGGGGGGTTCCCGCTCCTCTGGAGAGCCCCGGGTGGCCTTTGATCCCCACCGCGGCCCCGGGCAGCGTGTCCCGGGCTGGGAACGGCCCCGGAGCACAGCCCAGCCCCACGCAGCCCCCTGCCCGGGGGTCCTTACCACCAGCTGGCAGCCAGCAGGGCCAGGATCATGGTGACAGCGCCCTGCAGCACCCGCCAGTCCCGGCACAGCAGCGCCAGCCCCGGCAGCAGCAGCTCCCCGGCCATCCAGAAGAATCCGGCCACCATCGTCACCCCCAGGCGGTGCGGGGGGTCACACAGCTCCAGCCCTGGCAGGGGGCGAGGGGGCACAGTGGGTGCCAAGGACACGGGGCCTCCTGCAGCCTGGAGCACCCGATATTCCAGACCATCCCGGGACACCCCACAGCCCGGAGCATCCCGCACCCCGGGGCGTCCTGGAGCATCCCCAGCCCCAAATCCCCCCCGGGTGCCCCCTCACACTCACGTGCCACGTAGAGGGCGAGGAAGGCTCCTGCCAGCGCGGCCCCGAAGAGCAGCCGTGCCACCAGGACCATGAGGAAATCCACAGCCAGCGCCACGGCCAGCCCCGCGGGCACGGCCAGCGCCAGGGACAGCAGGAAGGTGGGACGGCGGCCGAACCTGCCAGGCACGGGCTGTCAGGGGCTGGGCACCGTGCCCCCTGCCCCGGGGGCTGCCCGGGGACCCCCAGTACCTGTCACAGGCCAGGCCGGCGGTGACACTGCCCAGCGTCCAGCCCAGCAGGTGCGTGGTCTGCTCCAGGGGCACCTTCCAGCGCGAGGCACACACCAGGTCCCACTGCGGGGACACAGCGGGGAGGTGGCAGCGCAGGGGGCTTGGCAGAGCCCCTGGCACTGCCCACAGGGCTGGGATGGATGGGGCTGCAGGGCGTCTGGAGAGCCCCCACCCCACAAACAGAAATGGGGGGACAGATGTGAGGGGACAGTACGGGTGATTCCAAGAGCCCTGGACACCCTCCAGCCCTCAGCACCCTTCCCCAGGGCTCCCCCAGGCAGCCCCAAACCCCTCCAGGGGTCATTGCTGCTCCTTCCCGGAGCCCCCAGCAGGCTCTGGTGGCTGGGACCCCTCGGTTTGTCCCCCCGACTCCTCTCCGGTATCCCCCCCAGAGCGTTCCCTTAGCCCCTCCTTTACCCCCGGGACCCCTCATCCCCCTCCAGCGCCGCAGACTGCCCCAGGCCCGGGGTCCCCCCTCTCCCCAGGCCTGGCACCCCGTGCCCACCTGCGTGACGAGGTTGGCGCGGAGGCCGGCGGCGGGCAGCGCGTAGTGCCAGCCGCGGGTGCAGGGCCCGGTGCCGTTGGGGCGGGGGTCTCCGGGGGGGTAGCGGTACAGCTGGCAGGGGCTCCAGCCGCCGCGGAGGCGCGGCACGGCGGCGCGGAGCAGCGCGGGGCCGCCCCGGCGGCTCCCTCCGGATCCGACCCCCAGTCCCGGCTCAGAACCCTCCAGTCCCGGTTCGGACCCCCAGCCTCGGTTCAGACGCCCCCAGTCTCAGTTCAGACCCCTCCAGCCCCGGTTCGGATTCCCAACCCCGGTTTAGACCCCCAGCCCTGTTTCAGACCCCTCCAGCCCTGTTTCAGACCCCCCCAGTCCCGGTTCAGACCACTCCAGCCCCGGTTCAGACCCCCCCAGTCCTGGTTTGGACCCCCAGTCCCGGTTTACTCGCCTGCAACACGAGGCTCAGTCCCAGTCTGATCATCCCTCAAGGCCGGTTTGTCTCCCCAGCCCGGTTCCCAAACCCCAGCCCAGTTCCCAAACTCCAGCCCTGATCCCGATCCCCGGCTCAGTTCCCAAACCCCAGCCCTGGTCCCAATCCCCAGCCCCATTCACCCCCCTCAGCCCCAGTTTGCTCCCCCCAGCCCTGGGCCCAGTTCCCACAGCCTGGTCTGCCCCCCCAGTTTGGGTCTCCAAACCCCACTCCTCCTCCCCCAGCCCTGCTTGTCCCCCAGCCCCGTTCACTGCCCCCACCCCAGCTCAGCCCCCTCTCCATGGTGCTCCAGACCCCTCTCAGGACTGGGGACCCCCCGGCCCAGCTGGTGTTGGGGGTCCTGGGGTGCAGCCAGGGCTTCCAGGACCCATCTGGGAACACCCACAAATGCAGCCAGGTCCCCCAAACCTCGGAGGGGGCCAGTGGAATCCGTGACACCCCCTCTAGGAAGGGAACGTGCTGGCACCCAGCACCACGTGAGCCCGTGGGAACAGAGCAGCCAAACTGCCAACAGGCTTTATTTCCCTCTTCCTTCTAAAATTTACTCACAGATGTGATTTCTGGGGGCAGCAGCATCACCCGGGTGCTCAGCTTCAGACCTGCAAAGTTGGAAAAACTCCATCTGCAAAATCACATTGAAAGCCACACTGAAAAATCACACCTGCAAACTCACATTGAAAAAAATCACACTTAAAAAAAAATCCCATCCGCATTTTTCTGCCTCCCTCTGAGGGATCCACACCCCCACACAGTGGGAGTTACAGCACGGGGAGGAAAACTGACCCTGGAGACTCCCAAGGTCACCAGCACCGTGGCCAGATGAGCCTATGGGACTTTCCAGCTTTACCTGCTCATGAAAGGCCTCTCTGTGACTACAAATTTATGGCTGTTTAACAAAATAAAGACCAGGGATGGAAATTAATCCAAGAACAATTGTTACCTGTGGCTGCTTTCTTGAAGTCCCTGACACAGGAGCAGCCCCTGGTCCCACACTAGCTCCCAGTGCCCCAACACACCCATCCCACAGCTCAGGAAAAGGGTGGGGAAAAATCCCTCTGCAGCTGGGACATGGCACTGCCCGTCCTGCTGTGGCTGTGTGAGCCCCAGTGCTGGTGCCAAGGCAGGGGCTGAGGGTGGGCAGGGGGCAGTGGGACCCCCTGGCTCTTCTGAAGCTGCTGAGTTGGAGTGAAATCCTCCCTGCCCCCACTGTGGAAAATTCCTCGGAAATTAATCCAAGAACAATTGTTACCTGTGGCTGCTTTCTTGAAGTCCCTGACACAGGAGCAGCCCCTGGTCCCACACTAGCTCCCAGTGCCCCAACACACCCATCCCACAGCTCAGGAAAAGGGTGGGGAAAAATCCCTCTGCAGCTGGGACATGGCACTGCCCGTCCTGCTGTGGCTGTGTGAGCCCCAGTGCTGGTGCCAAGGCAGGGGCTGAGGGTGGGCAGGGGGCAGTGGGACCCCCTGGCTCTTCTGAAGCTGCTGCAATGCGAGTGAAATCCTCCAGGATTCCCTTGCCCTCGCCATGGAAAATTCCTGAAGTGGCTGCAAAGCTGATGGCAGTGAGGGGGGCTGAATCCAGGGGTCCCCTCTGGTCCCCAGCAGAGGAATTTGGAGAACCCAGAGCTGGCAGAGGGTCCGTGGGGGCCAGCTCTCACTCCTGCCTGGGGCTGGCAGACAGGAAAGGCTGGGCAGCAGCAGGAGGGAAGGCACAGATCTCCTGGAAAGGCACTGGGATCTGCCTCCAGCTGCATCCCTGAGCTGAGTGAGGACTGAGCTTGCCTGGATCCACCCATCCCTGCCCAGACCCTGCAACCCCAAAACAGCATCTCCCGCTCAGTCACTCTGGGGACAGTGAATTCACCAACACAGGGGGGTCCCCTCTCCTCATGAGCCACCCCTGGAGGGTTCCAACCCCACTGCACACAGAGAGGTGTGGAAAAGAGAGAAGGATGTTTAAAATCACAAAACAGTTTGGGTTGGAAGGGACTTTAAAGCTCATCCTGTTCCATCCCCTGCCATGGGCAGCTGATCTGAGCAACCTTCTCCTTGACAGGGAAACTGCTGCCCAGGGTGAACTATAAATACAAAGATAATTTTAATTAATTTATTTATTTCTTTACACATAACTGAAAGTGATGTTACAGTACATAAGTTATTTACAACTGTGCAGTAATGTGTTGCAAAATAAATTATCTAGAAGGCAGCAAAAGTACATTGTTAATGTATATAAAAACTGTACAGCATTTATGGGATACAATTTTTCTTTATATGAGTATTGGCTCTGTAGTGTTTTCAAGTTATGTTCTCAGAAAGAGAAACGAAATGCCCAAGATTAAAGGAAAAAATATATAAACCACGTGGATTTTACTCCATTAAAAACACAGTTGGCAAAGTCCTTTCTCTGCGTCGCCGTCTCCCCGGCCGTGCCGCGCCGCGCCGGCGGCTCCTCTGCCCGTCCCCAGCGGCTGCTGCGGGGCCACCGGCACATCCCGGAGCTGTCCCCGCTCCGGAGCCGCCGCCCACCTCGGACACTGTCCTTTTGTTTCTAATTGGTTTGCTTTTTTTTTTTTTGTGTAATTTTTTTTTGTAGTATTTTTTTTGGTTTTTTGTTTTTTTTTTAGACATACCCATGATGGAACGAGAAACTCAAACACCCCCCTCCCTCCCCCCATGGTTTCCTCCTGCAGCTTCTCCGAGAGGAGACCCGCGCGCCCGGTGGAAAACAGAGAGCTGGAAATCACGGTGTTCACAAGTACATGGTTCACGTGGTTGCTGGCCCCGCTCAGCAGCTTCTGCAACACACCCACGGTGTCCTTGGCCTCGTCCCTCCGCGCCTCGGCCAGTCCCGGGGCCGCCGAGCGCCCGCTGCCCGCGCTGCCCGGAGCCTCCCGCCGCGGGCGCCGGCGGAAGGAGCTGCGCCCGCCCGCTGCCCCGCGGGGCCGCGGCAGTCCGGCAGCGAGGGACACGTCGTGAAGAAAGTGCAATTATTTTTCTTATTGTTTTGTTTTCTGCCGATAGCTGCTTCCTCCTCCTCTGACCAGGGATTCATCAGCAAGCGGTTAAGGGTGAATGTGAGCTCGACCGCCCGACCTCGGAGCGCTCCCGTCCTTGCCAGTGTTCAGAGATGTCTCCTGGGTTGGAACTGTCATGCCGGCAAGAGCACAAAGTCATCGTTCACGTCGACCATTGGCACATAGAACGAGGGCACCTCGTTCACGCAGAGGGATTTGTGCCCCGCGGGGTCCAGCTCCTGCACCTTCAGCTGCCACTCCATCCTCTGCACCGCGTTCAGGGCAGCTGCTTCGTGTTGCTGTCGCATGAGCAGGCATGTCTGGATAGGGAAACAACAACGGGCGTGAGGGCTGAGTGGCAGGCAGAGGCAGGGGACATGCAGCCACCGTGGGCACAGTGTTCAATGCAGCAAGGGGTGCCACACACAGGATTTGGAATCTCTGCTGAGCCCAGCTCCAGAAGGAGCCGAGGCACACCCCAAAGTTTGGGTTTGAAAGGCTCGTCAGCACTCCAGAGCATCCATCCCATGCAACGCTGCCCTGACAATCTCTGCACACCCACTCTGTTCTGGAAACCACTAAGGCAGCTCCCGGGCTCCAGCCCCAGGCAGAACCCTCCTGGGATGGCCCTGCTGGAGCACGGGGCTCCCACAGCTCTCACCTTCATCCGGTCGTACTTGTCATCCACGTCCTGCAGCCAGGAAATGAACTGTCGCGCGTTGAAACGGTCTCTGACCGATTTGTTTTCATCTCCCTAAGGATGGGACAGCAAAGGGAGGGACATGGGATTAGTTTTGTACTTAAGCAGCTGCAGGTCTCACAGGCCATATTCATAGGGGCACACACTCCTCAGAACTGCAGTGCCTGCAGGGAGGGAGGATGGACACCACTGCTGCCAGCTGCTCCTGCAGCCCTTTCCAGGGGTCCAGCCTCAGGTGGGGATGCACCCACGTGCACATACTCCCTGTTTCTCCTTGCTTTGCAGGGAGTCTGTCCATGTCAGCCCATCACAGCACCTGCACCTCTCTGACTCCTTCAACTGACGCCAGGATAGCAGCAGCACAGACACTTGGCTGGGAAATGCTGAGGGATAAATCAGAGCTCCTGGATCAATACGCAGCTTGCTAATAAATCCCAGGATGCTGTCCCTGCCCAGGATCCCTCCTGCAATGCAGCAGTGTAATGTTTCTCTTCCCTTCCTTCCACAGGGAGAAAACATCTCAGAGTGTAGTAAAGGAAACCTTTCCAGTGTGCAGATATCCTGACCAAGAAGGATGGAGGGTCCCAAGTCTCACTGATAAAGCTGAGCCAACTCTGCTCCTAAGAGACATGAACTCCCCGCATCCCATGTTCAATTAGATAATCAGACAAATGATGTTCCAAGTCACAGAATAATTTGGCTTGGAAGGGACCTTAACGCCCATCTCATTCCACCCCCTGCCATGGGACACCTTCCACTATTCCAGGTTGCTCCAAAATGCATCCAACCAGATCTTGGACACTTCCATGGATAGAGCAGCCACAGCTGTTCTGGGCATCCTGTGCCAGGGCCTCCCCACCCTGAGAGGGAACAATTCCTTCCCAATATCCCGTCTAACCCTGCCCTCAGGGGGAGGTGACATGCTACACCTGTGTGCCATGGTGGGTGACCTGAGCAAGGAGAACCTTAGTAACTCCTGCCTCCATGCTTCCCTCCATCCCTCCAGAAAAGCCCATCTCCCTCAGGGTCTTGCAGAGCCCCTGAGACACTTCCTCACCGCTGAGGCAGGCACTGACCTGATTTTCCAGAGGCATGTTGTACACCTCGGAGTCCAGCAGCATGGTGCAGGCACTGAAGGGCACGGCCTGGTTGGCAATGGTCCTCGCTGCCCGGCAGTGCACCCTCAGGATCTCCTGCTCGCAGGAGACGATGAGCTTCTCCTGAGGAAGAGCAGAGCAGTGAGTGTGGCAGCCCGAGCCTCGCCAGCAGGGGGAATCGGGGGCCTGCCCCCAGCTGGAGTGTCCTTACCCGCTCTATGCTGTGCTGCAGCCGCAGCTTGCCCCGCACGGCCTCCTGCTGCTTGAAGAGCTCCTTGAGCGGCTCCGCCAGCGACGGCGGCGGCGCGATCTGCGGGCACAGGCAGGGGTCAGAGCAGGACCTCTGAGGGGCACAGCCCGGGGCTGCACCCTGAAATGTGTGCTGGGAGGGAGGGAGGGACATCCCAGGGGCGCCTGGGGAGCTCTGCCAGGGACAAGGTCCTGCCAGCGCTCAGACTCAGTGAGGGTGAGGACTTGGCAAGAACAACCAGAGCCTGACCCGCACTCGTGCTGCGGGACAGGGTGTGCAGCAAGGAATGGAGCCTGGTCACACTGACACTTCTCCTCCAGCCTGGAGCCCAGATTTACCACCTGCAGCACCACGTTTATTCATGCATTTGTATTAGCGAGGCTGCTCCTGCAGCACAGCAGCGAAATGCTGATCCCAGTGCCAAGTCAAAAGCAGAGCTTGGGAAAACAATGGCAGGAGTTAAGAGCCACCTTTTTCCCATGTTCCAGGTTCATCATCCTGTTACTACATTGCTGCAAGAGCAGTTTCACCTCCCAGCCTCAAATCTAGTAGATTCTTACAAACTTTGCTCTAAAGCCTGACCAAACCTCAGGTCCCTCAGCACAGCCCAAGGTCTTCTTTGCAGAAATGCAGCAACTCAGGGGCTGCATTTACCACACAGCCAGGCACTCACCCAGGCTCAGGTTTGGTGTCATATTCCAAAGGCAGGTTGGGGCACATTGGCACTGCAAGGTGGTGACAGGGCATGGGGGACAACTTGGATGTGTGTGTAACAGTGAGTTCCTGAGGCTAAGGAGAGAGGTGACTCACCACTGGAATATGGAGCTTGCTCAGGGGTTTGCCATCCAACAGGTAGGAGCCTGTGTAGGTGACATACTCGGCGTAGCACTGCGGAGCTTGGGGAGTAATGTAGCACAGGATTTTCCGCTTCTCCTCAATCTTCTTCCTGATCTGGAGGTACTCGAAGTAGGGGTTGGACCTGTCGCTGTGGTAAGGTTCGATGTCGTCCAGTTTGATGGCATCGACGATAGCTGCCAGTGTCTGCTGGATCATCTCCCTCGTCTGCTGCGTGGACGTGTTGATCTGCTGCTGCAGCTGCTGGTTGGAGCGCTGGAAGCGGCGCTTCCGCGGGTGCTGAGCCTGGGAATCGTCCTCCTCCGTGATGCGGCCTTTGGCACGCGTGACGGGCGCAGAGACGGGAGGAAATTCCTTCTCGGACGCGGCGGCGTTCTGCTTGTTTTGGTTGGCGAGCATCTGAGCCCGGTTCCTGGTAATCCGCTGAGGAATCTCTTCTATTTTGGGTGGTTTGGGAGCTTCTGCTACTGGTTTTTGTACTGGTTCCACAATTTCTGCTTGAGCGCTGCTGGGAGGTGCGTCAGCCGGGGGTGGCGGGGCCTGGCTCCCACCACGGGCTGTGGCAGTGTCCTGTGCAATGCCAGCCTCGGAGCTGGCCACGGGCACAGGGCAGGGCTGGGAGCTGCCCTCTGCCACCCCGCCAGCCGACGACAGCTCCTCGTGCACGGCCTCCACCTCTTTGCTCTCCTGTGTGGGCTCGGACGGGGTCTGCTGGAACACCTGCGCTTCCGAGTCCTCCGCTGCCTTCTCCTCAGCTGTGTTCAGCGTTTCTGAGGTGGCTTCTTGCGCGGCCACCTCTGGTTTCTGCTCCTCTGCTGGTGGCTCTGTGTCCGTGGGCAGGGTGGCCGCTGCCTGGCTGGCCGGCGGCTCCTCGGGCTCACCGGACGCCATCACGGACGCGCCGGCTTTGATGATCCCAGCGCTCGCTTCTGGAGCTGCTGCTGGGCTTTCCTCCACCGCTTCCACCTCGGTCATCTCCGTCTCTGCAACGTCCTTAGGCTGCAGTGGCAGCTCTGGGAGCGAGAAGGGGCCAAGGTCCAATTCATCCTCGGTGTTGGTGAAGGGGTCTGGCCACGTCACCGCCTCCTCTGCATTTGCAGGTGCTGCGTTGTTGTTTTCCAAATAGTTGTTTTCTGGTGCAGCAACGACTTCGGCCTGAGGTTCTGCTGGCACACATGGAGGCTCTGGAGGGATCTCTGGTGCTTCTTCTGGAAGGGGCTTGCAGTTGTTGAAGAAGGTGTCTAACCTAGTAGGGGACATGTATGGAGCTTGCTCTTCAGCATTTGCAATTTCTGCTGGAACTGCTTCCTCAGCATCCTCCTTGACTTCCTCCAGCCTGGGTTCAGACACTGACAGAGGGTATGAGATGGGAGAAACAGGGTAGGAAGTCTCTGTGGGAATGAAGGCTACCGGCGCAGGATGAATTGGCTCTAAGGAACAGAGTGGAGGTTTAGGGGACTCGGAAAACCTCTGGGGAGATTTCATCAGAAGCTCCGAGCCCATGGACCAGGTGACAGAGTGCTCTGCGGGGTTGCCCATGAGGCTGGGAGGAATGGCGGTGTCTGGGTTTCGGGAAGGAGGGTTATCCCAGTCTATGTTGTTTTGTTCAGGCATTCCCGAACTAAAATGGTTTTCCTCGATGGGTGGTAGGTAGGTGGATTCTGGTGGCATGATGGAGGCAGTGGCTTGCTGCTCCTCTGTGGTATCCAAGGGCATGCCGATGTCGGGGGGAAGAGCACTTTCCACTGAAGGAGCCAGCAACTCATCCCTGTGCGAAGGGGAGGATTTTGCTTGTAAACCAGAAAAGACACTTTCAGGAGACTGGGCGACCCCGCTGACGGCTCCCGGTGCGCAGTGCAAAGCTTCCACTTTGGGTGAGGAAACTCCATAATCCGGGGAGTAATACCCAGGAGACAAACACTGGAACTTCTCAGCAGGAACAGAGGGAAGGGGAACTTTCTCCTCCATTAAATGCTGCACAGGAGAGTCATAATTTGATGTTGCTGGGACACTTTGCTGCCTGAAAAACTTATCTCCAACGCTGAATTCCTCTTCGGGAGCCCTCCTGATATCCACTGAGATGGAACGGTAGAGGTTTGAGGAGGGTATGGTGCGAGTCGGGGTCTGACTGGGATTCTCGGGGAGCCCGCTGGAAACGTTGCTGTATCTGTCAAAGAAGGAAGGAGAGCAGGCGTTCATGGACATGGTGGAGATGGGCAGCGAGTGCTGAGAGTCCGCACACTCGAACATCAGGTCCGTGTAGTCCTCGTTGCTGCACGATGGAGTCCTGGGAGTCTGCATCACCTCCTCGTAGCTCGGGCAGGACACGACGGATGCCGGGGTCGGGACGCCCGTGGGCCGGTTCTGATCTGGCCTGGGAGATGCTGGCAGGATCTCCTTCAGCTGAGGACCTGTGATCCAGTCCTTGGAGTCTGTCCCCACAGCAGGCTGTGCCTTGTTTTCTGGTGACAGAATAGGAGTCAGGGGACCCAACTCTTTGAGTTTCTTGTCCTTGAGCTGCGTGTCCAGTGTTAGTGGCTTCTTGGCTGGCAGATCCAGGCTCCTCTTGCGCACATCCTCTGAGCTTTTAAGTTTGTCCTTTAACTTGGGGTCTCCGGACCTGTGCCGCATTTTCTCCATTTGCTTCATTCTCTCCTTGTGCCTTTTGTGGCGTTCCTCGATCTCCAGGTCTTTCTGGCTCAGCATCCTCTCAAAGCTGGTCATCATCAAATCACCATCTCCCAGAAGTTTCTCCCTTGGCCTGGCATCCTTCTTGCCGCTGTCTTTGGAAAGGGTTATTTTTTCATTCCCATTGCTTATTTTTATGGACTCCGATTTGTCTTTGTCTTGATTCTCCTTAAGCTTCTCCTTCAGTTTGGTTTCGCCAAATTTGAGGTTGTCCTCCTTGGATTTATCTTTAAAGGTGGTAACTTGAGGCCCGTCCTTATCTTTGAGTGTTGACTTTGGCTCATCTTTGTGATGTTTAAAGAAGCCATCTGTGTGTTTGTCCCTATGCTTTTCCTTTTCCTCCTTCCATTTTTCCTTGTGTTTATCCCGCTTCTTTTTCTCTTTAGCTGTGCTGATGGTGCTGGAACCATAAGTCTTTTCTTTCTCCGCCTTCTTTGACAGCTCTCTTTCAGAATCATTTTTATCCTTCTTTTCAGAAAATAAGTAATCAATGCTCTTCTCCGGTTCCTCATCAGCGTCTGCCTTCATGTTGTAGGAAGAGCCAAAAGCCTCCCCATCCACAGAGAAATCCTTTTCATAATGAGTGGAATCCTTTCTGCTGCTGGAGTCCTTGAATTCTTCTGATTTTTCCTTTTTCTCTGTCTTTTCTTTCTTTGCTTTTTCCTTCTCATGGCTTTTCTTTGAGGAAGATGAGGAATGTCGGTGCCTCTCCTTCTCCTTGAGCTTGTCCTGAAGGCAGGGTAAAGGGAGAGAGTCCTTAAACTTTTCTTCAGCGGCGTCGGTCAGAGAGAGGTTAGAAGACTCAAAGAGGCTGGTGAGTCCTGGCTCCTGCCCTCTGTCTGTGAAGCTGTCAGAGGAGATCTCGCTGATTTTGTCATTGGAGTCATCCCTGTAGTCATTCAGAGCCTCCTCCTCCAGTTTCTCCAGCAGGCTCTTCTCTGACTCCCCTCCTTTTGAAGACTTCTTCTCTTTGGAATGCTCCTTGTCTGGCTTCTCCTTATGTTTGCTTTTCACCTTGTCGTCGCTGGTGTGTTTCTTCTCAACCTTTTCTGGGAGCTTTTGCTTGTTTTTCTTCTCCTGAGTGGAATCTATGGACATTCTTTCCTTCCTGTCCTTATACTTCTCACTGGAGTCTTTATCTTTCTTCTCTTTGTGCTTCTCAAAGGAACTCTTCTCCTTCTTCTCCTTCCCCCCTTCCGATGTTCCTTTGTCCTTTTTCTTCTCCTTGGACTCCTTGTCCTTCTGCTTCTCCGAGTGCTGCCGGTCAGACGAGTACTTGCGGTGCTTGTCGGGGTACAGCTCCTTCTCGGCCGCCGCGCCGTCGTCCTTGTCCTGCAGGCTGTCCAGGCGATGCACCTCGCTGCCGGCCGCGTCGCCCACCTTGAACCCGCTCAGGCTGTAATCGTCCCTCTCGTCCTCGCTCTCATCCGTGAAGATGTCGGCGATGCTGTACCAGCTCTTCTCCTTGCCTTTCTTCTCATCCTTCTTCTCGGAGAAGTCGTCTCTGTCTGTGGAAAAGTTTTTCTCTTTCTTCTCCTTCACCTGGTCGAAGGAACTCTTCCTCTCTTTGTCTTTGCTGTGAAGATCCTTGTATTTCTCCTTAGTTTCTTTTTTCTCTTTGAAACTCTTCTCTAGTTCTTTGTCCTTCAGGATTTTCTCTGGAGCAGCTTTTTCATTTTTCTCCTTGTCTCCTTCTTTGGATTTTTCCTTGTATTTTTCTGGCTTCACCTTTTCTTTTTTTTCTTTATCAGGAGCATCTTTCTTCTCCTTTTCCTTCCCAGAATGGTGCCTCTCCCAGCTCTCCAGGGTTTTGCCACTGAACTCAGGGTCAGACTTATCCTTGAAGAACGTTTCACAGCCATACTCCTTGAAGTCATCTCGATAGGGCTCCTCCTGCTTCGTCTTGGGATCTTTTCGCTCTTTAGAGCCGTCAGAGGAATCTTTTCTGTCTTTGTTGGTTTCACCTGTGTCTTTTTCTTTCCTTTCCTTGCCAGTCTCCACAGAATCCTTCCTTTTCTTATCCTTTTCAGGCAAATAACTGGGAGTAACTTTGTGCCTGTCTGTTTGGTCCTTTTTCTTCTCAGAGCTTTTCTCCACATAATCCCGCTCCTTTTTCTTTAAGAAAGTGTCCTTTTCATTCCTCTTCTCGTTGTATTCCTTCTTGTCTTTCATTTTATTTTCCTTTTTCTTGTCTTTAATTTCCTCTTTCACAGGTTCTATGATTAGCTTGGCCACGGTGTCATTTTTAATCTCCCTGAAATCCGTTATTGGAGAATCCCAGCTGTCCTCACCCTTGAAATCGAAGGATGAATCAGAGGACAAATCTGAAAACCACCTCTCCTGCTGATCGTCCGAAAGGCTGAACTTTGTGTCCTCGCTTTCGGCAAACTGAGTTTTGTTATTAAACTCATCAAACCCAGACTCGTCCCTGTAAAGCTTTTCTTTTTTGCATTTTTCCTTCTCTTCCTTGAAGGATTTTTCTTTCTCTAGTTTAGAAACCTTCTCCTCCTTCAGCTCATTCTTCTTCTCAGATTTGGACTGCTTGTCCTTTGACTTCTTCTTTCTCTCCTCCTTGTGTATTCTCGGCTTCTCCTCCTTG
This sequence comes from Passer montanus, assembly GCF_014805655.1. NCBI lineage: Eukaryota > Metazoa > Chordata > Aves > Passeriformes > Passeridae > Passer > Passer montanus. Next base: position 1,276,570 of record NW_024375256.1, on the reverse strand, counting down.
GGAGATTTCTCCTTGACAGGTTTCTCTTTTTCTGATTTACTCAATCCTTCTCTGAAGGATTTGCTCAGGTCTTTACTACCATCTTTGATTTTTCTTAATGATTTCTCCTCTTTTGAGGATTTTCCAGTCTCATCTTTAAACAACCACTCCTTCTCCTCAGCTTTACCTTTGGGGAGCTTTTCCTCCTTCTTACCATGTTCCCTATCGTGCTTTAACACTTTCAACTTGTTTTCAACTGGATTTTCTGTCTCTACTATCAAGCCTTTCTCAGGCTTTTGTTTAGAGTCCTCAAACTCAAAAGAAAATGTTTTGATTATTTTAATGTCTTGGCTGATGGGACACTGTCCCTTCTCCTTGTTTTTATGTTTGTGTTTTGTTTTATGCTTTTTAACAACCTTCCCCTCCTTGTCCAGCTTTGGAATTGCTCCATCCACATTGCTATGGAATGAATTCTTTTTCTCAGAAACAGTGTTGTGGGGGGTGTTTTTCTTTTTGTGCTCTGGTTTCTTCCTGACTGGCTTTAGTGACTCTAAGCTCGAGTCCTCGGACGAGTAGTCTGACTCGCTCGTCAGCCTCGTCCTGGTGGAGTCCGATAGGGAACTGACGTCTGACCAAGCTGGAGAAGAGATGGTTTTCCAATTGTCCGTCCTCCAGTGCTTGGAGTGCTGTTCTGTAAGACTGGGATTATGTTTCTGGGATGCTAAACTCCCATGTGAAGAGGTCGATGAGGCAGACAGAGAGTTAAACAAGGAGGATTCCTTTAGCACTAGCCTTGAGTCCTTTACACAGCTAGAGCTCTGTAGAGAGTCTCTATCATCCTCCTCACTCTCCACGTTTTCACTCTCTGATTCAGAGGAACAAAATTTGTCATTTTTTTTGCCAAACCGAACCTCTTTGCTTTTTGTCTCCTTCTTCCGCTTCTTTTTTACTTTGCTTTTCTCCTTGGGTGCCTTGGCGCTGGCGGGCTCCCGGATTTTGCTGCTGGGCAATATGGAGTGGGTGGAGAGGCGCAGCTTCTCCCCCGTGCCCACGGCCACGCTGGTCTCCTCCTCGTCCGAGCTGTCCGACAGGATGCGGTGGGCAGCTTTCTTTGGTGTAATTGTGTTATTTTTAGTATAAGTTTTCACTTCCATTTTGGGTATGGAAATGAAACTGTTTGCTTTAGTCTCTTTCCTGTAATCCTTTTTCAGCAAATGTTTGTCATCGACCGGTGGGACCCGGTCCTGCTCATCGTCCTCATCAAATTCATACTCATCCTTCACAGGGGTGATGGTTTTGGGGGGCTCCTGGGCCTTGGGCTTGTGCTTCAAACCCTTCTCAAACTCTGAGTCTGTGTTATTGCCATCAACGGAGCTGGAGGGAGCGAAGGAAGGGGCATCCTCCTCTTCTGAGGTCTCTGCAGAGAGAGAACAGTGTGTTAAGGACTGCCACGGGTTCTGGGGAGGGAACATCACTGGTCTCCTGCACACACCAACCCCTGCAAACAGCCCTGACGCCCTTTGGCCTCACCCAGCCTTTGCAAGGTGGCAGCCAACAGCTTGGGAGATCTTTTTGGAAGGAAGCTCCTCCAGCTCCAACCTGCAGGGGATATTCCTAAAAATAACATCCTGGGTGTATCATGAGAACTTTGGAACAAGGTTATGACTGCATACAGTGTAGGTCAAGGCTCTCCATAAGACTGAAAACTTTAACTTGCGCTAATTAAAACCTGCAGAGTGTCCCACAATGGTGGCACTGGAGGAAGAGGCTCTAGGAGGGACAGCCTGGAAGCAGAAACAGAAACATCAGTGCTGGGATAGCTGAACAACAGGAACACAGGGCTGGCATGCAAACCTCCTCCTCTCCACTGGAATTACCCACCTTCCAAAGTAAGATGGCCATTTACCTGCAACTGGCTTGCCATCCTACATCCCAACTGCACCAGGGAAGTAATTTCAATGCTGGCTTCCAGGGCAAACAGCCCCAAAGCTAAAGCTGGTGGTTATGTTGTCTGAATTTGGGTTACAGCTACAGGTGGGCTCCTGACCATGGCAGCACCTGACAAGAGTCCAACCTCCCTATCCTCCTAAGGTCTCTGTGTTAGCTGCAGGCCACAGAAAGGCCAGTCTCACCTGTGGAGCTCTCTTCACTGGAGGGGTACGTGGTCTTCCCCAGCAGCAGGTTCACCATGGTGGGAGAATTCGCTACTTTCAAAGGTGTCTCGCCCTTCCTGTTGCTTTGATGAGGATTCCCTCCATAATGCAACAACAATTTCACCACCTGGAAAGAGAAATTGAGGCTTGAAGATGCTCATGATGATTTGATTCCAAGGGGTTTTTTGCATGATTTTCATACATAGCTAAAATTTGGTGTCTTCAGAACGTGCCTTGTGGTACTAACATAAGACAGAAGTCCCAGCAACATTCCCAGAGAAGTGGTGGAATCACCATCCCTGAAAGTATTCAAAAAATGTTTAGAGACAGGGTTTAGTGGTGCACTGGCAGCAGCAGGTTAATGGTTTGGCTCAGTGACTGGGGAGGTCTTTTCCAACCTTAATGATCCTGTGATTCTAAGAACCAATCTGGGCAGGAAAGAAGGGGGAAGAACAAGGCACAAAATCATGCTCCTGTCCCAATTCCAGAAGAATGAACTCCCCCAGTGCAGGGGGATAACCACTCAACAGCTCTGAAACAGGGAAATTCATACAATCAGGGTATAATTTAGATTGGAAGGGACCTTCAAGCCCATCCCATGCCACCCCCTGCCATGGGCAGGGACACCTTCCACTACCCCAGGCTGCTCCAAACCCTGTCCAACCTGGTTTCAAACACCAACTCCTGCCCGCTCCACGAGAAATGAGACAAAACCACCCAGAATCTGTGTTTTCACAGAGAGCTGCTCCAAGCACAAATTCCCAGGAGAGTCACTTAGAGCAGGGCAGGGGATGGCAGCACCCTGACCTTGAAGTGGCCGTTGTTGGCCGCGTCGTGCAGGGGGGTGTCATCGTCCAGCCCCTTGGTGTTGACCTCGGCGCCCGCCGCCAGCAGCTGCTTGGCCACATCGTAGTAGCCCCGGTTGCAGGCCTCGTGCAGCGCCGTCCAGCCTGCAAGGACAGGGACACTCAGGACACGGCACCACCCTCACAGTGACACTGAGACACGGGGGAAGCCGGCAGGGTCAGTGTGGTCAGGGCTGTGCTGCCCTGATGTGTGTGCCCGGATCCCCGTGGCACAGCAGGAAGGAACGCGCAGCTCGGCCCTGCTGCTCCTGCCAGGCAGTAACAGCATCAGTGCCCCTTCTCCCTCTGGTCATAGCATGTGCTACAGTCAGAGCATCTGCCAGACCTGACACAGCCCCTGAAAATGGAAAGTTTTATACGGGAAATAAGGAGAATTGCTGATGTCATGTGAAAGGCAGGTCTTTTCCATTCCCCTTTATACCATCATGAAATGGTTTGGGTTGGAAGCAACCTCAAAGCTCATCCATTCCCCTCTCCCGCAGGGACTCCTTCCACTACCTCAGGTTGCTCCAATTCCCCTCCAATCTGGCCTTCAACACTTCCAGCAATGGGGCAGCCACAACTTCTCTGAGCAACCTACGCCAAGGCCTGACCACCCTCACAGGGAAAAATTTCTTCCTAATATCCCATCTAACCCTGCCCTATGTCAGCTTAAGGCCATTCCCTCTTGTTCTGCCACTCCATGGTCCTGTGAAATGTCCCTCTCCAGCCTTCTGTGAAGCTTTTTAGGCTTGGCTTTAGGTTCCAAACCCTCTGTCAGAGAAACCCAGACCAGGCCTGAGCTCAGAACTGCAGACAGGGCTCAGGCCAGCCCCCACACAGATTTTCTGTGTGCTCTCCAAACACAGGAACACTGGCCTGGGCTGGGGGGGAAACCAAACAGCAGTGTCTCCACAGCAATGGCAGCTCCAGCTCTCAAACGAATCTCTGAAGAGCACAGAACAAAATATTTTATCGTGTTCCAACAGACTATTTTTAAGCAGAGCCTGTTTTGAAGCTGCGCAGCGCGGCGGCTCCGGTGTTTTGCTGATAGCGCCGTGGGAGCGCGCTCCGTTACCTTCCCTCAGAGTCTTTGGAGGGGGCACCTGTGCCCGGAATTAATCACAACTGATACTTCAGTCTGGCACTGGGATTAATCACACGGGTGGAGGAACAGCCATATCTATTTATAGCCCCAAAATCATGCAAAGAGAACAGCAAAGAGCAAAGTCAAGCTCTTGGACGTGCTGGAGAAAGGCTGATCCAGCCCCACTGAATGGCACCTTCATCACCCCTTCACCAGCATCCCATGGCTGCCTTCTCCTGCAGGACTCAGGGCTGTTCCCATCTCATCCCACCACCCTAAGCAGGAGCCTGGCAGCACTGCTGAGGAGGAGGAGGAGGAGGAGGTGGCAATACTCCTGAGCTGAGGGTCAGGATGGTTAACAAATCCTCCAGCTTGGGAGTCTGGTGGGAGCCGAACCTTGCCCTTCACATTCCCTCCCCATCAGCAGCACCTCCACATTCAATCCTTAAGAACAACCCAAAAATTCACAGGTATCAGCCCCCCAACTCCAGATAGCTGACTTCCAAACCCACTCTCAGCAGTATTTCTCTGCACGTAATTCCTTCTATTTTAAGTAAAAATAGAGCTAATCCTGCCCACCTCCCTTTGCAAATCACCCTCCAGACTTCCAACACAGTACCCCCGTGGAAGAGCAGAAGTAAAGGGAGTGGCCTGGTCAGTTTTGGTGTGTGGAGCCACACCAGCTCCAGGGATTCTCTGGATCCTGCCCAGCCCAGCTTCACCACCTCAAGCAGACTGCACAGCCTGGGAATTCTGCTCCCAAACTCCAACAAGAAAACTGATGCTTTGGGGAATTTTTATGTGGTTTTTTTTGTTGTTGTTTGTTCTGTTTTTTAAGGGGCAAAAAGACTTTTTCCTCTTCAAAGAGCAAAACCACAATTTTTGGCAAATCCCCTTTCCAAAGCGCAGTCCCATGTTAGAAACAAACTACTTTTTCTGGTGGGAGATGTTCTTGGAGGTGGAACACGCAACCAGGTGGGGAGAAAGCTGGGATTCCTGGGCTGTTACCTGCAAAGTCCTTCACATTGACATCTGCACCCTCGATGATGAGCTCCTTGATGCGCCGGGCGTCCCCGCGGATGGCAGCGCGGTGCAGCCGAGTCTCTCCTCGCTCGTTTCTCTTATTTACTTTATCTTTGGTTTTGGAGGCAGAGTTGGGAGTTCCCTTCTGACAAACTGTAGACTGAGAGGGATGCTTTGGTGTTGTGTCGACTGCAGGGAGGAGAGAAACAACGTCAGGGACTGCCATTCCATGGAATTCCTAAGCCCTTAGAGGGAGCTCGTGCATCACGTTTGGTCTCGGCTCTTCCCAAAACATTCACCACAAGGCAGCAAGAGGCAGCCCAAGCTCTGGTGTGGATGTGAACAGAGCAGCCTGTGTGTCCCACGGAGATGGGAACTGCGGGCTGCCAGACCCACTGGAGAGCTGCAGTCCTGGCAAACACTGTGGGCAATCCCGTGATCTGGGAGCAGACAATGCAGCTCCTTACCCTCAAACCTCAGCTCCCGAGGGAAGTGGCCTTTTACCAAGCACATGTGAGGCCTGACGGCCTTGGGAGGAGACTGCATTTCCTGGGAGAACACTGGAATGCTCTGCAGCTTTTTTCCTTTTAGCTTTCCCAAATAACAGCAACATAAGCAGTGAGATTGGTGTTTTTTGGCTAAAAGCTGCAGTGTTGTGTGTAGGATGTGGATGTGAGCACATGGATAGCACTGAGCCTCCAAAACTGGGGGGGAACTTGTTTGCAACAGATAAAAATTACTAGAACACAAAATCTGTGGTAAACACATTCCAGCTACTCCACACCTCAAGCTACAGCTGTGGTTACACATCTTATCCCCTTCCAAGAGAAGAAACACAAAAAAGCTACAGAGGATGATATTTTGTCTTCATTCACAATCCTCCTTTACTGAGAGGCCTGTGGGAAACACAGAGCTGAGGTGGAGGATGCTCCCATGGAGCCAAAGCCCCAGCTGAGCAGCCAGGGCGGGCTGGGTGGTGGCCTGGACTGGACCTGAGGGACACTGGAAAAAGGAAGGGCAGCCAGAGCCAAGTGCAGAACCCAGTGACACCACACCTGGAGTCACCTGCAGAGCCCTGTGGGAGAGTGAGACCCCACAGAGCAGCAAACCAGCCCCCTGCACCATGCCAAGGGTGGCAGCTCAGTCCTGGTGACCCCGGGAACCGGGAATTCCAGACATTTGGGACCCCCTGGCTGCAGCCCCCACCTGCCTGCCCACCCTTCAGAAGCAGCTCCCGCAGTCTCACCTGGGCTGTTTGCAGACTCTTCTGCTGTCATCTGCATGAGGAGAGCGACCTGCTGGCGCTCGGAGAGCGGGTACCCTGCCCGGATCCCCGAGAGGCCCATGCCGAAGAGCAGCCCAGGCTTCCTGGTGGCGGGCTCCTTTTTAATCCTCTTCCGCTCGGGACCCTGCTTCTCTGTGGGACAAGGACACAGGGACACAGGCCGTGAATGCCAGCGGAGCCCAAAGCCGTGCTGCTGTCTGAGCGTGGGACTGACAGATCCGAAAAGCTTGTGCTGAGGGAGGGATCCCTGTGGATGATCCCTGATGGATCCCTGTGCTGAGGGATGGATCCCAGTGCTGAGGGAGGGATCCTTGTGCTGAGGGAGGGATCCCTGTGGATGATCCCTGAGGGATCCCTGTGCTGAGGGAGGGATCCCTGTGCTGAGGGATGGATCCCTGTGGATGATCCCTGATGGATCCCTGTGCTGAGGGATGGATCCCAGTGCTGAGGGAGGGATCCTTGTGCTGAGGGAGGGATCCCTGTGCTTGATCCCTGAGGGATCCCTGTGCTGAGGGATGGATCCCTGTGGATGATCCCTGATGGATCCCTGTGCTGAGGGATGGATCCCAGTGCGGAGGGATGGATCCTTGTGCTGAGGGAGGGATCCTTGTGCTGAGGGAGGGATCCCTGTGCTGAGGAAGGGATCCCTGTGGATGATCCCTGATGGATCCCTGTGCTGAGGGGTGGGTCCCTGTGGATGATCCCTGATGGATCCCTGCAGTGGGAGCCCTGGCACCTGGAGCAGCCCCCCAGGCTCACAGCAGAGAAGGTGCAGCCAGGACATGCCCCAGCAGCCTCCTGCTCCTCCAGCAGCCTCCCATTCTCCTCCAGCACCAAAGAGCAGCAGAGGAAAGAGGGAACAGACCCTCTGAGGGGCCACAGCCAGTGCTGCACCTGCCATCCTGCTTTAGGAGCCTCCATCCCATGCCAGGGCACCTGGAGGAGCCCACTCAGACTGACACCACCACAGCATGGACCCAGCTGGAGACACTGAACAGCATCAGCAAGGAGAGCTGAAAGATACAGGCTGGCAGCTCAGAAATGTGGCCATCACACCCATCACTGTCATCATCATCATCACAGCTAGGAGGCTGCAGCCAAACAGGTGTGGGCAGCAGCAGGCTGGTCCTCTCCTCACAAAGTGGCTGCTCCCACCTGGCCCAGAGCACCCACCTGCCCTCAGGTCTTCTGCAACCCTCTAAAAAAATCCCAAACAAACACGAGGGGAGGGGAGGAAGAAACCCCAGAAGTGCCTGGCTTGTCATCCCAAATCCAGCCTGATACTTGTCTCCTAAATCATCCAGCTGCAAAGGCAGCTCCTAGTGAGAGACCAAGAGCAACCACCCCCAAACCACAGTCATACAACCATCGAATGGTTGGGTGGGAAGGAATCTTGAACCTCATCCAGTCCCACCTCCATGGCAGGGACACCTTCCACTGGTCCAGGGCGCTCCAAGCCCTGTCCAACCTGGCCTTGGACACTTCCAGGAATGAGGCAGCCACAGCTTCTCTGGGCACCCTGAAGGTGCCTCAGTAGCTTCACCTTAATAAAAACCAACAGTGCTGCAGCCTCTCCCCCAGCTCTGCTCAGCCCCCTGTGGGTCACGGGCACGCGGCCAGCGGAGTGCTGAGTGCTGCAGGGAGCCTCTGGTGCCTCCACACAAAGTCCAGCTGGAACCACCAATGGACAGGGTCACACACGGCCACCAGACTGTGCTCCACAGCACAGGTTTCTTCCTTGGCCCACCAAGCGCAGCCGAGGAAAGGTCTCAGGCAGAGGAGGGCAGCAGCGGGTGGGGATGTTCTGCTCCTGCTGACAGCAGCTCTGTGGCTGAGGCACAGCCAGCTCCAGAAACCCTTCCTGGGCACAGTGCACGGAGCTGCCAGCCTCTGCTGCCCAGGGCCCACCTGGAGCAATGATTTCCACCCACCCCTGCTCCTGGGATGCTGTACATTTCAGAAACAGCGATTCTTCCAGGGAATCTCTCAAGCAGAGAGCTCAGCCACTCCTCTTCAAAGCCCTCTGCTCATTGCCCAGAGAAGCTGTGTCTGCCCCTGGATGCCTGGAAGTGTCCAAGGCCAGGTTGGACAGGGCTTGGAGCCTGCAGAAGGTGTCCCTGCCCATGGCAGGAGTGGGATGAGATCAGTCTTAAGGTCCTTCCCAACCCAAACCATTTCATAATTCTATGAAATGCAAGCCCTGGAAACATGTCTGCATTGAAGGCGAATCCCAGTCTACTCTGAAACCACATTTTGGTCATCCTGGCAGCTGTAACAGAGCTGGAAGATGAAATCAGATCCTAGGACAGTTTTTTAATGGCTTAAAATAAAATTAAATCCAGTGTGCTTACGGGAAGACAACTTTGCCGGGGTGGCTCCAGGAGCCACGCTGCTGCCCTGTGTGTCCTGCCAGGGGACACAGGGACACCTGATCCATGTGTGCAGCACCTCCCTGCTCCCTGAGACTCTCCAAGCTGCTTAAACCCTGCTCAGGCAGGCGTGGCTTCCCCCAGCCTTGGTCACATCCAGCCATGCCCCAAAGCCAGGCACGAAGACGCTTGAGGGGTCACATCTTGGCTGGTGCCACCAAGCAGAGTCCCTGAAGCACGTGATGCCCAGGGCTGCTCCGCACGTATGGAGCCACAATTAGAATGGGAACATTTTCATTAATATCCCTTGGCTGCTGCAGGTTGTCAGCACGAGCCTGGGATTTGCAAAAATTGATTATCAAGTTCAACCGAAACCCCCCTAAACTCCTATTCATTCTGCAGTTGCAGAAATTTCCTCCTCCACAGAACATTTAACATTACAAAGCATGTGATCAACAAGATAAAAATAAATTGGAAAGCGGCTGCCGTGCTCTCGCTCGCTGTGGGGAGGTAGCCGAGGACTCGGGCTCGTGCCTCCTGGTGGGAAGGGCTCAAGGCCAGCTGGATGGCACCTGGAGAACCTGGTGTGACACCCTCTCCTAAAGGCCCAGTGGGAGATGTACCTGCCCGTGGCAGGGCGGGGAGATGAGCTTTAAGCTCCCTTCCAACCCAAACCATTCCATGATTCTGTGATTCTGTGGCTCCAGTGCTGGCACCCCAGCGTGGGCAGCGTGACAGCCCCTGGCTCCCTGCGTGGCACAATCCTCAGGCAATGTGGAGGGACCACATAAGCAAGATCCTTACTTGGGTCCGAGATGTAAGCAGGGGATGGAGACAGAGCTGCTCCCATCATCCACTTTCCATCCTGAGCCCCGGCAGGGTGAGGGCCCTGCCTGGCACTGGGCTGGCTCTCCTGGCCCTGCCTGGTGCCAGGCTCACAGAGCTGCACGTGTGTTATTTCAGCCCAGAGGATTTTACTCAGAATCAGATTTGCAGCAGATTTAAAGGTGTCCCTGCACAGAGATCTCAGCTGGCTGGCTCCTGCAGCCTGCTCCTGTGCCTCCAAATAACTGCTCCTCTGGAACACCTTGCAGCAACACAGAGTGACTGGAGAGAAACTCTGCCAGTGTCACCCACCTCGGCTGACAGAAAAAAAAGCTTATTTGACACTAAAAGCCCTTGAGCAAGCACAAAGCCCAGCGACACGGGGGTGTGCAGGCAGGCAGCCCTCAGTGCCGGCAGCGGCTGGACCGTGCACACAGATCCCAGCGGGAGGAAGACCATGGCAGCCCACGGATGCTCCATGAACCACACCTCCATGCAGCTATTTTTAAAGCAGCTTGTTTGCTGCTTGCTTCAGCCCTTCTGCAAGCCTCCTGAGCATCAGGGCTGGTTTAATTCGGGGATCCTGCTCGGCTCTTCCCTCGCGCTGACGCCAGCAGGAACCGCGTGCGCAGGCTTAAAGGGGAAAGCAGGAGTGGAGCCGGGAGCTGCTCCTGCCTTTCACCACACCGAGCCCGCGAGGCTGCAAAAGCTGAGCAGGAGCAGACTCCCAGGACAAAGGGGTTTCAGCATCAGTTTGAGGGTGATTCTTGTGCCCACATGAGAATCTGGGCAGTGCTGCAATGGGGAGCACAAATCCAGGGCTGCTGGAAGCGCCTCGGCAGCTCCATAGAGATCCCAGGGCAGATTGAGAGGGATTCAGAGCTGCTGGGCTGGCTCTGCGTGCAGACACAGGCTGAACCCCAGCTGAAACAGAGAGGGGCAGGAGGAGAGCAGGGCGGTGATGGAAAACCTCTCCGAGGTTTCCCCAAGGCGCGGTGCGACGCTGGCAGGTCGTGGGGACGCCGGAGCCGCGCGGCTCCTCGCTCCCCACGCACGCACGCAGCACACCCTGTAATGCAGAAAGCATCTGCTCCCACTGCTCGGCATGACAACACACGCACGGGAGGTGGAACCCTGAGGAAAAATACCAGCTCCACAGCAGCTCCACAGCAGCAGCTCGTGCCGAGTGCCGCCCCACCGGCCAGAGGGGCTTTGCAGGCGCTGCCGAGCCCAGCGAGCAGCACCAGAGATCAATAGGAATAAATTAGAGCAGCACAGACAGCAACAGAGACTGCACTGCACCCCCGGGAGAGCAGGCTGCGCTCCCCCCAGCCCGGCCCAGCCTGCGTAGGAGTGACTCATTCCTGCTGCAGAACTTGCAGGGCACTGAACGTTTTGGAGCATGCTGGCTCAAAGCAGGGCAGAGCAGGTCCGGCCCTGGGGATGCACTCCCAGGCTCACAGGGCACCTGCAATGTGGGCCCGTGGCTCAGGGGTGAAAGGATGACAGCAGCACAGCCCCACCACACGCCAAGGCTCTGGGGAGCTCCAGAACTGAAGGACAAGCAGGCTGAGGGAAGGCTGGAGGTGGCAGAAGCAGCATGGAATGGGAAGCAACACCATGGCACAGGTGGACAAAAAGAGAGGGCAGCAGGACAGGCCAGAGCACGTGGTGGTGAAGAGCTCAGAGACGAGGGTGAGCAGGACACCCCTGGAATGCAGAGGAACATGGCCTGGGCTGTGGGGACACCCTGGCACCAGGAAATCACAGGCATGATGCACACAACAGACCAGGGGCACAGCCAGGGGCTGATCTGGTTTATCAACCTAGTGCCAAAAAGGAAAACAAGAGGAAAAGCAAGGTCTGCCTTGACAGAAGGTGCCCTGAGCTGCTCCCATAGAATGGGGAGCTCGTGCCCACCCAAAGGATGGAGCACCAGAGCCAGAGCCTTGTCCCACACTGCTGGAAAGGATGGTGGAGACCTTGGCTGTGAGTCAGGAGCGGATAAAAGGTGCCAGCAGGAGGAACAAGCCCCTTTATAACCATGTCAGTGTGCAGCTGAGCCCACCATCCCCAGTGCTCAGCTGGGCTCCCTGGGGATGAGGATCTGCAGGGCCCAACCCCACTGGCTGCAGTATTTTAAAATATAATTTGACTAGAGGGGTTTAATGCTGTGTGACAGCCCGTGGTCCAAATCCAGGTGCTCTCCCTACATTTGTGGGCCAGACCCCACAGCTGTGCCCTGATGTGTAAAAGCAGCTCCTTCACAGAGTGGCCACTGGCTCCCAACGTGCTGTGAGAGGAACCCAGAGGCTTCATCACAAACAACAATCTCCATGTTAAAAGTGAGTTATTCAGAGCAAGATCAATTTTCAAGTCCAGACCGTTCATTTCCCACGAAATAGAAAGGGCTGGAGGAGGGAGGACGGGGGAGGAAGGCTCTGGCCAGCCCTCCCCTCCCGGAGCTGGGGCCAGGACACTCTGCAGACAGCGCTGATAAAAGCTCTTGTATTAAGGAAAAAGCCATCATTGATAGATTTTTGGTTCACAGAGACACAGCACACTGCAACCTCTCCCTCTGCATGTTAAGGAGGTGATGAGGGGGGAGGAGGGAGATTTATGGCAGCTCCCATCATAAAACGACCTGGTTTTCTGCGCAGCCCTGCCCAGATGGCTGCTGCACACGGGGAGTTTCTCAGGGTGATCTGAAGGCTGCTGTGTGCCAGGCTCTCCACACTGTACCGGCATTATGGAGCCCAGCTAGGAAGGGAGAAGCTCTGACATTCACTCTCTCCCTGGTTGCTAGGTGAGAACAGTTTCTTACTATTTTAGTAAAAGGACTGAAGTGACACAAGCAAAGAAAGCCCCGCAGCAGCGCAGCCCCTGCGAGCCCCCAGCTGCACACACCGGAGTGCAGCCAGGCCCAGGGAGCAGCACAAACACCACTGTGGGATGCAGATGCCCTTTTTAATAAGCCAGCAATTTGCTTCTCACGGATTCCCTCGCCAGCCTTGCCGAGCTGGGGCTAACGAGCCCGTTCCCATGCCGTGTCACTCCAAAGACTCCAGCATTAGGCAAGCAGCAGCCGGCTCCGGGAGAGGATGGTTTGGGTCAGCTGATTCATCAAGCATTTTCTAACCTACTAATTAGCGTCACGTAACAACCTCGGGGGATTAGAGAGAAGGAGTTTGAAGCTCCAAGGCCAGCTCCTGCCAACCATATTCACGCTGGCCCTTGTCCATCACAGCACCTCCCTGGCCAGCCACGAGCCACCACAATCAGCCCTGGGCACCAGGAGAGCCCTCGGAGCCCAGAAAGGTTGATATGCACACACCAGCTGGGAGAGCTGGTGGGGTTTCTCCCTCCCTTGTTCCTCCAAGAGCACTCAGGGGAGGAGATGGACACACAGGGAGAGAGTTGGACAAAGAGGGAGGGACTGGAACACACAGGGAGGCAGTGGGACCCCAAAGAGAGCAGGGCCCCCAGCTGGGGACCACCAGCTTTGACCCAGCCTCGCTCAGGCCTTCCCAGCTCCCAGGGAGAGCTGTCAGAGGCCAAAATCATCTCAGCATGCTCTGAGATTTGTATTGAGCCCCAACTCTCCCTGCTGATGACTAAAGGCCTGGAATCCACAGCTGCACCTCAAGCCAAGGGACTCAAGTGACAGCGTGACACCCGGCTGAGGAAACCATCGGCAGCAGGAGCAGCGGGCACACGGAGTTCTGCGCCCCGTGCACCTCCCAGCTGCTCTCCAGCAGCGTTCCCTGTCCTGCTCTGCAGCAGGGACCTGTTGGTGCGGATCCACGCCGGCACGGCCCGAGGCAGGTGGGGAGTGCCCGGCCCCACGCCGGCAGTCTGGTGCCGTTGAGTCAGCCGTGACTCAGCCGTGGCTCAGCGCCCGTGCCCACCTCTGCTGCCAGGTGCCTTCCCAGCAGGACTGCTCCCTGCTCCCTGCTGCTGGCTCTCGGCGTGTTTGTTAACACCACAATTACCCGGTGCTGCTGGGCTGAGCCCCCTCCCGGCGTGGCACACGGCCGCCGAGCCGCAGGCGGCCTCGCGCGCTGCTGGAGCTGCTGGGAGGAAAGCTGGGAGGAAAGCTGGCTGGAAAGCTGGCTGTGCTCGTTTGGCGGCTGCCAGGCAGCACGTAGGCTCTGGGCAGCGCCTGTGGATGTGGGGAGATGCCACACGAGGCAAGGAGAAGGAAGGAGGAGAGGTCTGAGGCACAGAGATGCTGCTCCCACAGTGCTGGAGCTGTAACATGCACAGTCTGGAGGCTCACGGCTCGATGCCATTTTTTTCTTTTTCCTAAAGACAGTTTATTTAGTTAACTCTGAGGAACCCGAGAGCCAGAACTGTTGCTCTAGAAACCATTTTGAGAAAGATTATTTTAAAAGATTTAGATCTCAACCAACTGTACCCAAACCATGGGCTCAGCACAGTGCTGCCCAGTAGTGGCTCTGGGAGCCCAGAGAATCCTGGAATGCTTTAGGTGGGAAGGGACCTCAAAGCTCATCTCATCCCACCCCCTGCCATGGGGGAACACCTTCCCCTATCCCAGACTGCTCCAAGCCCTGTCCAACCTGGCCTTGGACACTTCCAGGGATCCAGGGACAGCCACAGCTGCTCTGGGCATCTGTGCCAGGGCCTCAGCACCCTTACAGGAAAAAATCCCACCTACCCCACAACCATCCTGCAGCAGCAGCTGCTGCCCCACACCTGGCCCGGGTGGGTTGTGCTGCCCTTCCACGGGAGCCAAACCCAGCTCTGATGTTTCTCACCCCAGACATGGAGCACCTACGTCAAGGCTGAGCCAGATCCATCCGGGAGAAAAGCAACACACACCGTGCTAAGGAAAATGAGTCACTGCAACACATCAGGATGAGGATCCACGCTATTGTTTAAACACTTGAAGAGGAGAAAAATACCCCACTAGAGGCAAGGAGAGAGCTCTGCTCGCTCCCAGCTCCCACGTCCTTCCAGCTGAATTCCACATGGCTGTGGAACATCCCAGCACACCCCCTCATGCACACAGCAGCCCAGGGACACGGCCTGGGAAGAAGGAGCACGTTACATAAACCAGCCGGGGTCAGCCAGCAGCGATGGTGCAATCCCACTTCTCTGAGGGCTGGGAGCAGAGCTGAGGAGCAGAACAGGCAGCAGCAGCCTCCTCCTCCTGCAGGAACACAGGCTGGGTGCCTCTGTTCCAGACAAAAGCCTGTCCTGCACGATGGTGCAATCCCACTTCTCTGAGGGCTGGGAGCAGAGCTGAGGAGCAGAACAGGCAGCAGCAGCCTCCTGCAGGAACACAGGCTGGGTCCTCTGTTCCAGACAAAAGCCTGTCCTGCGTGTCACACCTGTGTCCTCAGCCAGGTGCCACTGATGGCAGCAGCACAGAGCCGGGGGGACCCCTCCACCCCAGAATGTGCAGCTTCTGAGCACCACAAACACGTCTGTACCTGCCTCTAGCTCGAGCCAGGCCAAGGACCACACAGGCTTGAAACACCCCACGGTTGCAATGGAGTGGTGCAAGAGCAGAGCAAGGTGCCAGGAAGTCTCTTCCCATCTCCAGCATCTGATTCCTGCTGGAGTGAACGATGTCAGGGAAGAGAAACAGGCTCCTGCTAAGCACCAGCCTGACTGTGCACAGTGATTCCTTCTGGGATCTCCAACCCAGTGGCTGAGTCACTTCCTCCCCAGTCCCCACCTAACAGGTTATCTGCACCTCCCATACACCTTCCCAGAGTTTGTGAGAGCCCAGTTTGTCTTTAAATGGCTCTGTGAGTGCCATGAACCCCTCTGGGTGTCCTCTGGGAGCTGGGCTGCTGCTAGCCCTCAGCTCACCCACTTCCCCAGGAAGGACGAGCTCTGGAGAGGAAGGGGAAGAGCTCTGCAGAGGAAGGAGAGGATGTGTCTGAGATAAGAGTCACACAAAAGCACAGGGGTAACAGGGGAGGACACGTCACCCCCGTGTGTCCTGCCCCTGGAACAGCCCTCACTGCTGCAGTGGCACTCCTGGCCCTTCCAGATCTGCCCTTCTGACACTCCTGAAGCAGAGGAGACACATCCCCTGTCAGGCCACCTGCCAGGCTCACCACACAGCACCAGCAAACACAGCCCTTGTGCCATTTTCAAGCACATTGCCAACTTTCAGCCCGTTTTATCTCTTTACACAACCACTGGCCACAACTATTTCCAAATGCACATTTCTTAGGGATGTACAATAAGGACCCACACAAACCTCTGCCTAGAAATCCACAGCTCAGCCCCTTACAACCAAACAATACCATTTTCTCCATTTTGTGACAGCTCTTCCCAACTGCTAACAAATCCAACAGCCCATCCAGGGGCTTCATGCACCAGCCACTCTTCTGCTACGAGACTGACTTGCTTGACCAGATTCTACTTGCTGATTTTCTTTTGAAGACTACTCAGCTTTATTCCCTTGTTTTCCAAGTTCTCACAAGCAGGCCCTGCTCCATGGCTCGTCCCAGCCACAGTTCCTGAACTGGGATAATCAGAAACAAGGAAAACAGACAAGAGCTGAAGGAAGGGAGGTCTCCTCACACAGCCATGGCTTTGTCCACCTACAAACATCACTAAGAACAGATGTGCACGTGTGGAGCAGAGCAGTTCTCCAGCCCCTTGTCCACGTGCCTCTTTCTTCAATTAAAAACTACAAGGAATTTGGTACAACACTTCCATATTGGCTGCACTCTGGATCCTGGTGCTCCCCACCAGCCCCAGCAGCCAGGGTTTGAGGGAGGGATGTGGCATTTCTGTACCTGTATCCGAGTCTTTTTGATCTCCATTTGTTCCGACAGTGAAAGGCAGCTTGCGTTTGGTCGCTCGCTCTTTCACCTCTTTGCCGCCATCGCTCCGGTCCAACTTTGGAGTCTTGGTTAGAGAAACTTTATCTTTATCCTGGAAAGGAAAGAGAGCAAGGTCAACAAGAGCCTTCTCCACACCGTGCTCACCTGATTCCCCAAATCCTGCACAGGCCTCATGTAACACCCTTCCCTCTCTGCTGTGGGTTTGCCAGTGCAGCCTCCACCAAGATACAAAGCTCTACCGCCACCAGAGAAGAGCCAGGCCAATCAAGGCTGCTGTGTGGTGCCAAATTCCAACCAAATCTTGTGAAAAACGAAGCCAACACTTTGTGTGAAGCTGAGGATGCACATGGCTGCAGGCACAGAGGGAAGGTAGGCTGGGATGGGGGAATTTGAGGATTTTCAAATGCAGCCACACCACAAGAAAGACCCATTCCTGCTTTGTATCAGTGCTGCTTGTTTGGGCTGGTTTGGATTTTAATGTGAAGCAGAAACGCTGTGAACTGCTCAAAAGCAGGGAGAGATTTTGAATGAACATCCCAAACAGAAGTTACAGACACTGAGACAGGTGAGATTTTTCACCTGACCAGGGAGAAGTGGTTCCCAGCTCAGACTCCAGGAGTCCAGTGTGCCAGGAACGCACAGCCCCAGGCGATGCCCTGTGTTTTTTGCATGTGAGGAGCAGGATTATTTTAAGTGAGCAGCTCTGGACTGAGCACTGTGCCCCTGCCTGAACAACAAGGGCAGCACAAGCAGCTTGGTCACAGATGTGATTTCAAGAACCCAGCAAAACCCAGACTCTGCACTTGAGAGGCAGAGTGAGATTAAACACAAGAACTCAGCACACGAAATCATGCCAGAGCGTGGCTGGAAGCTCAGACGAGCCAACCCAGGAGCATTCCCTTGTTTAGAGAGGCACAGTCCTGCTGCCTGGCAGGTGGCCCCAGTGCCAGCAGTCACAGGACTGTGCTGTCACTGTCACCGCCGCTCCTTCCTCTTTCCGTGTGTGTCTGGAGCCCACAGCTCAGCCCCTGAGTGCCCCAGGGGGATGTGTTTGCATCCCTGCACCACAGGCAGCGTGACAGCCCCGGGGCCAGCGGGGATGAAGGAAATGGGCTGGGGAATCCCTTTTTTGGTAAAGCAAGAGAAACAAACCTGCCTGACAGGGCTCTGGGGTGGGAGGCAGCCAAGGCACGCTCGGAGCCCCAGCAAGGGCAGCCCTGCTGGAGAGCAGCCGCCGAGCACAGCCCTGCAGCCACGGGACAGAGCCCCCACAGCCAACACAAACACTCCAGCATTTCCTCCAAACCCTCCACGCTGAAAAGCTTTTGCTTTTTATGCTTTCTGAGATGAACAAAAATAGTTCGGACTAAAAAATGATGCCACTTCTACTGCTCTGAGGTGGCAGTGAGGGCAGAGAGCTTCCATCACCTGCCTGGGATGTCATGTTGTGAGCAGGTACCCTGGTCTGTCCTAGTTCTAGGATTCTATGAAATTTTTTATCAAAGGAATAAAATAAAATGTGTATATTGCCTGAAAAAAAAAAAGCCACCAAATAAATAATGCACCTTTTTCTACAGTGGCCATTCACAGTCTGAACTTTCCCTTCTATCTACCTGAATAAAGGGCATCTCTGAACACTTCAGACAGGAGTCTGTGAGGTTCCTCCAGGGTGAAGCAGTCAGGGCACCAAGGCTGTCAGAGTTCAAGAAGCATCTCAATGATGCTCTTAGACATATAGGTAGGTTTTCTGCTGGATTAATGCTGCCTGGGATCTCTGTGCACTCAGGAGTGAGAAAAAGGGCAGGACAGGTAAAAATACAGTTCATTCAGAAAGTCTGAATCATGGAATTGTTTGGGTTGGAAGGGACCTCAAAGATCATCATGTTCCAAGCCCTGTCCTGGGCAGGGACACCTTCCCCTATCCCAGGCTGCTCCAAGCCCTGTCCAGCCTGGCCTGGGACACTTGCAGGGATCCAGGGACAGCCACAGCTGCTCTGGGCACCTGTGCCAGGGCCTGCCCACCCTCACAGCAAAAGATTTCTCCCCAAAATCCCACCCAACCCTGCCCTCTGTCAGTTTAAAGCCACGTTGTTAAAATCTCCCTGTGGGAGGAGAGACAGAGCAGAAGAACCATGAAGAAAGCGTCCTGAGAGCAGGGGTGAGCCCAGCGTGGCCCTGGCAGTGTGTGTGTGAATCCTGGTGCTGGGCACGCCCGGGCAGAGCTGCCTCTGCTTCCACCCCAAGGCTGGGAGCTGCTGCTCCAGCCAGCTCAGCACAATTCAGCAGCAGGCAGCCAGGGAAGCGCCGGCACCGCTTTGAAGATTAATTCCTACAGTAGCACAATGATAACCTTTCTACTAATTGGAGCAAGGAAGATCCAGACTTTGCTTCCCCCTGGAAAGCAGAGACCTGCTGGGGATGCCTGCAGCACTGGGTGGAACATCAAGGCAGCTGGAGAGTCCCATTCCTGAAAGTTTTCGTTTTCTTATTTTAAGCTTTACTTCCCTAATTATTTCCAATTCTATAATGTTGTCCTTTACTCGAGTAAAACCTGGCTTCGTTTTTAGGCCTTCTCATGTTTAAAGTAAGCTCAGACTCATTGGAATCAGGTTTCACAAATGGAACAAATCCAAATTAGAATCACAAAATCCTGGAATGGTTTGGGTTGGAAGAGACCTCAAAGCTTATCTCATCCCAACCCTTTCGCCCATGGGCAGGGACACCTTCCACTAGATCAGGCTGCTCAGAGCCCCATCCAGCCTGGCCTTGCCATTGCAGAGCAAGCTGTAAGAACAGCCCTGTGTAAGAGCTGGGGCTCTCCAAGGCCGGGACAGGAGTTTGGGGATGGGGAAGAGTCGAGAGCTCAGCAGCAGCAGCAAGTTCCTCTTTGCAGGTGTTAATAAAAGCTGCTTTGGCAAAGGGCAGGCAGCTGCTGTGAGTGCAGCAAAAATCCCCTCCTGCCACACTACACTTGCAGTAGAGTTACTATATGAGTAACAAGCCACCTTGAGCTACTCTTGCAAAAGTGAAAAGATGCATCACAAGCTGCTCTCAGCTGCTGCGGTTGCAGCACAAACCCACCAGGAACTGGCCCCAGCTGCACCCAGAGTGAGATGCTGCAGGGTGGGGATGGAAGGGCTTCTCCCAGCAGCACCACAGCCCCTGATACCAATCTGCTCGGGGCACTTGTGGCACACAAACTGGCCAAAGGCCAGTCCTCAGAGCAAAAACAACCCTGGGGGGTTTTTTGAAGCAGATTTCTGCAAGACAGAGCCATTTAGATGGGGCTCTGAGCAACCTGACCTACTGGAAGGGATGAGACGAGCTTTAAAATCCCTTCCAACCCATGATTCTATGATTTACAAAGCCATGCAAAGAAATGTGCACTCCCAGCCCCGTCACCCTGCTCAGACAGAGCCTGACTCGCAGCCCAGAGCTTGTGCAGAGACTTGCACTGCCAGCCATGGAAATCCCCAAAGCCCTTTGTTCTCCAAAACGAGCTCCAAGCATTTCAGGTTGTGATGTCAGTAAAAATTAGGCAGCAATGAACAAAACCAGCCTGGGCAGCCTGGGAGGAGAAGCCCAGGAGGGCTCCAAGGCTGGTGCCCCGGGCCATGCCCCACGTCAGGCTCCTGCTGTGGGCAAACAACCCACGCTGCAAAAAGCAAATGTGCCACAGAGGGACTTTCCCTGCACCAGTGGGTCTGTCCTGGCTCTGCCAGTGGGGAGGGAGAGGGGGCAGAAAGTTCCCACCCTGTGTCACAAAAAGGAATGGACTCAGTTTTACCCAGAAAGCAACTGGTTGTGCTGAAAACCAAACAATTCCCTAAATCTGGGCCCCCCGTAGCCTGCCCAAAGCCAGAGTACAACACAAGCACACACAAAATGCCAGAAAGTTTGAATTTGTGTTGTTATCAATGCTGCAATAAAACGTGGAGCGTGGAGGTGACTGGAACTGAAGCCCTGTTCCTGTGAGCCTCGGGCACCAAAGTTTGTAAGAAATATGACCCAGTGATGAGCACGGGCTGATTAACTTCACTGAAATGTCATCTCTTCAGTCACCCAGACAGCCCTGCAGGTTTCACACCCTGGTGGGTGACTCTGTGCTGGACACAGAGCCCAGCACTCACTCATCCAGCCTGGAAAGCCCTGACAGCACTACAGATTCATGAGGATTCATAAAGAACTGAAAAATAAGGACCATGCTCCCTTTTCTGAAAAGGGGAGAAGGGGAAGGAGAAAAACCTCAGTTTTTTTTAACCTCTGCCAGCTCCTACAAGCAAAAACTGGGGTAAGTGCTGTTCTGCTTGGTGCTCACTGCAGCAAAAATGCACTTTTGACTCTGCAAGAGGGAGCATTTCCCCATAAAGAAGCAAAGGCTGTGCTGAGCACACGGTGTAACCACGCAGCCAGGCCAGGCCCATCAGGAAATGCTTCTGACAACTGATATAACCCTTGCTGTGGTGCTCTGCTCTGCCTCAGTCATGAGTAATCTCCTGCTACGGGGATCTGCGGATCTAGACCAGAAAGGAGAATTATTCATATATGGCATGCAGATTTTTACAAAAGCCTCCAGGCTGGAGGGAGCAGGAGGAGCCCAGGGCTGCCAGGCCCGCCCCGGGCAGGCTTGTGCAGCCTTATAAGGGCTCCACTAAGCCTGGGAGAAACAGCTCCTCATCCCACAGCACGGAGCACCCGACGCCCTCAGACAGGCTCTGCAATCCACTTCACTGCCAGGGCTGCATCCCACCAGCTCCCAAGGCCCTCGTGGAGGGGCAGGAGCAGAGAGCCAGGAGTTCCCTCCTGTAAGGCAGCAGCTCACAGCCTGTCCTCCAGGAGCCCTCTGGAGCAGGGCAGCTCCCCTGGGAGCCTGCTAGGGGATGGAGCACAGAACTCAGGTGTAAAAGGTGGTGATCACAGCATCCTGGAATGGTCTGGCTGGGAAGGGACCTCAAAACTCATCATGTTCCACCCCCTGCCATGGGCAGGGACACCTTCCATTAGCCCAGGCTGCTCCAAGCCCCACTGAGCCTGGCCTTGGACACTTCCAGGGATCCAGGGGCCTCCCCACCCTCACAGGGAAGAATTGCTTGCCAATATTCCACATAAACCTCCTCTTTTTCAGCTCAAGGCCAGCCCCCTCGTGGCACTCAGCCCACTGCAGCACCAGGACCCTCCTCATCTGCCAGAGCTGCAGAGCCCAGGCATGTAAAGCCTGTTTAATGCTAAATCAACTATTGACACTGAGGTCCCATTAAGAGGAGCACACTTGCTTGGCAGCACTTTGCCAGGCTCTCCCCGTGCCCACGGCGGGTCCCTGTGCCTGACCCGGGCTCTGCCCTCCCTCCCCAGCCTCTCAGGGAAGCTGTGCCAAGGCCCAGCTCGGGCCTTTGAACGTGTTGACAAAGGCAAGATAAATGCAAGGCAGCGGCTGCTGACAGGCAGGTACAACAGCGTCTGCAGGGAGGAGGTCGAAGTGCTTTTCCCCTGAGTCACTGCTCCAGCTCAGCTTCAGAATTAACCAGAAACAGGGCAAAAGCCACTCAGGCTGGAGCTCAGCTCAGCCCCGGGAGGACAAGAGCCTGTGAGCATCTCCTGTGTTGAAAAAGGCAGAACTGAAGGAGCAGAGCTGTGCCCTGTCCCCTCAGAGTGGCACTCTGAACGGGAGGCAGGAGTTGTGTCCCAGTTACTGAGCCAGCAGGAGATAACTCCGCTTCCCGGCGTGCCCCGCGCGCTCGACAAACCTGCTCTGTAAATAACAGCAGCCTTTAAGCTGCCGGAGTGGATGGAATAAAATGGGAGCTGATTCATATTCCAACTGATCCTCTCCCTCCCCAAGCACCTGCGCCAGCATTAAGCTTCTTACCCGGCGCAGAGCGAGCCTGTATTTACATATCCTGCACTGCTGGGCACTGCCTGCCTTGCCAGGGTAAAGGCTGGCATCTTCCCAGTGCTGCCAGGCAGCTGTTCCCCCCACAACATCCCCAATCCCAGATTCTGCCCCTCCTAGGAGCCCCACAGCACTCCTGCAGTGACAGTGACACAGAGAGGAATGTGGCAGATGCCACTCTGAGGTGCTCCATAACCAAATCCTACCTGGGATTTCCCTGGGGCTTATTCTGTATTTTTCTCGTTTTGTCAATAATGTGAGCTCAGTCATACATTACTGCCACCACTGGGGTGGGATTGCAGGGGAAGTGATGGAGCTGGGGCTCACCATGCTCAGCTGCAGCTCCCGGGCCTGGCAGAAACTCCCAGGGGAATGCTGAGAAACTGGAGCGAGGAGATGAAAGGGAAGGGGATGAGATTTGTTCCTTAGCAGAATTCAGTAGATGTAGGTTTTCATGTTTATTTAAAGGTAACATTTGCACAGTTTTCTGCACAGCTATTGACTGGAAATTACTGACACTGAGAAGGGGGAAAAAACTGAATGAGAACAGACTGGGCTCATGCTTGGAGCAAAATGGGATGAAGAGGAGAAGTGTGAAGGTATTTATCCTTAAACTAAGATTTCATCTCAGTAGTTTCACCTAAGCCACGCCAAAAACCAGACAACATCTCAGATCAACTCTCAGAAGCAGCAATTTCAGCAGAGCAACTCCCAGGCTGAGCCTGGTCCAGCAGAGCTGCTGGGGAAAGCCAGAGCAGCCGTGCTGACAAGGACCTGGATTTCCACCCAGAGGAGGAGAAGCTCCTCCCTCACCCAGCACACACTTGCACCATCACCACATCACTCTCCACAGCGGAGTGCAGAAACCCCTAAAAACACACAGAACTTGCAAAAGAGAATCTTCCAAAGCAGCCCCTGCTGCTCAGCTGACTCGGGCCCAGGTGAGCACAGCACTTCCCAGGAAGGATTGCAGCCACAGGGAAACAAACCCAACCCCACCAGCTGGCAGAGCACCAGCACACCAATGAAAATCCCCAGGCAGGAGCCCAGGGCAGCCTCCTGCCATGTCAAACCGTGCCATGGCTTCAGGATCCCGGCTCAAAGAGCAGCACCCCAAAGGAGGGCAGGTGGCCCAAACACATTACCTTTTTCCCCGTTTGTTTCTCCACCATGTCGTTGCTGAGAGAGAAATCTTCTGACTGTGGTGTTTTAGAACACCCACCCTTGGGCATCGTTCTGCCTTCCTTACTTGATCTTCATTTATGCTGCCATCGCCTCATCATCAACCGTCTGTCAGGAGAGAGGAAAAGGGAGGTCAGACATCTCAGAAGGATCTCTGCATGGTGGGGGGAAAGACAAGGCACTCCCCGTGGGGATAAACCCCCTCCCAAGCCCTGGATGGCAACACCAGGATGGCAGAGCAGCCTCAAATGTGGAAAAAGCTGCAGCAGGCTCCTGCCACCTTCCCAGAGAGTAACAGAGGTGCTGCAAGGAATCACACGTGGAATCACACAGAATCACTGAGCTTGGAAAAGACCATTGTGCCCAATCCCAACCTTGTCAGCAGCCCAGAGCACTCAGTGCCACATCCAGGCCTTCCTTGGACACCTCCAGGGAGGAGAACTCTGCCATCTCCCCTGGCAGACCCTTCCAATGCCTGACAACCCCTTCCATGAAGAAATTCCCCCTGATTTCCAGCCTGAACCTTCCCTGGCACAGCCTGAGGCTGTTTCCTCTCAACCTATCACTTGTTTCCTGGGAGAAGAGGCCAACTCCAAACTGGATCCTGCAGCTGCAGACATGGCTTGTTTCATATGCAAGGAATAGCCCAGAAGGGATCAAATCCCACAAAAGAGCAACAGCCCTGCTGCTCTTCATCCACAGCATCACCCCAAGCCCACACAGAGGCTCCTGCAGCGTGGCTCTGTCCTGAAGGGGGGACACACCCGGGCTGGGACAGCCCTGCACCCCAGTTTGCCACACTGAATTCCCAGACACACTTGCAGAACCAAACAAATTACAACCCCCCATTAAAAATGCCCTTTATGAACGTGTTGCCATCGTGAGGCCGGAGCAGGGAGCGTGGAGGGCTCGGTGTTCCAGCACTGCTTTTTCACAGCTCCTCACCTTGCCCTGCACCCTGGCCTGGGAAAGCCACCTGGAGGGGACAAAGCACTCCTGCTCCTCCTGTGTTGCCTGGTTACAGGGCTGGGAGACAACTGCCGTGTGAAATACAGAGAGGCAGGAGCTGGAGCAGGGCTCAGGAACACCAGCTGCAGCCAAAGCCCTTGCAGGTGAGCAAGAATATCTCCTCTCCCCAGAGCAGAGGCTGGAAAGCATCAGTGGAGGGGGATATCTGTGAGGAGTGACCCCCAGCAACCCCAACAGCAACTGGGATCCTGGCCTGAGCCTGGAGTGGAACAGACAGGAACTGTTCCCAACATAATTGTCACCTGCCAGCTCTAAATTGCACCATTTACATCTTACAGCAGCAGCTCTGCAGAGCTACAATGCAGGAAATTGTCCAGGGAGATGGGAATTCTCAGAGAGGAGAGAGAGAAGTCTTGTATTTAGAAGTTCTCTGGAAATCCCTTCAAAATTTCTGTTCCATTTACACCTCAGAGGCCTTGGGACACTTTGGGTTGGTGGTTTTTTTTGTTTTGTTTTATAAGGTGGTTCAGAGGCCCCAGCCCAGCCCTGAAGCAGCACCAATTCCCAGAGCAAAGCAGCAGGCACAGACAGTGCTGGTGTTTCCAGCAGGAGACTCTGCTTCCCAAGGCACACTCTGGGATTCTCCACAGCTCCTCTGCCTGGCTGTGGGAAGGTTGTTATCCCCATTTAGGAACAAAACTCTGGGAACTCAGAAAATACCTCCTCGTGCCCCACTGCTCAACAGCTGAGCTTTGGGACAGCCACCAGAGCCCACAGGGTCCCCCTCATGCTGCACATCCACTGGGTCCCTGCAGGAGCAGCTCCAGCCATTCCCAGCCCCAGGAATCTCTCTCTGCCAGGCATCATTAGCCAGCTGGGAAGGAACATGGAAGAATTATTTCCCCTCGGTTTCTCTTACAGGGGCTCATTAAGGTGCAGATACAGGAGACAGGAGCGTGTGCCTGGGAGGAGGCAGGAGCAGAGGACAATATTCCCTTCAATATTTGCTGCAAATCTAAGAGGTGGAAATCCAGATGAAC
Organism: Passer montanus; assembly: GCF_014805655.1. Lineage (NCBI taxonomy): Eukaryota > Metazoa > Chordata > Aves > Passeriformes > Passeridae > Passer > Passer montanus. The sequence goes on along the minus strand of NW_024375256.1, from coordinate 1,251,093 downwards.
TGCTGGGCAAGGGAAATTTATTTACTCCTTGTAACGGATATTAAACCCAAGCAGCTTCACCTCTGCTGACGATGGGACCAGCCACACTGTGCCCCCAGCAGCAGCCAAAACCCAGCCCCACGTCAGGGCTCACAGCACCCCAGGATCTGCACTCTGCCAATGCATTCCCAAAAAAATCCTGCCCACTCCCAAGCCTTTGTGGCTGCTTGTACCAGGGTAGGCACCTATTCACGTGGAGCTTCCAAAACCTGTTTAACTGAGAAAAGGCCAGACGGATGCCAGATTAATTCTGCGCCCCTTCTGTTCGCGGAGCTGACTCATTACACTTGGAAAGCCGGCTGCCTCTCCGGGTAAACACAGCCCTGGCCTGTTCCACAGCTTGCAGGGAGTATCACATTTGCACAACAATTACTGACAACGACGCAGCCCTCGTTTCATTTTTAAGCACGTTTAATAAGTTCGTTTCATTTTTAAGCACGTTTAATAGGAGTCAGAGGGGAGGCACAGATTCCTGGCTGGAAGAGCCTTCCCCAGCTCGAGACAGCATTTGCAGAGTGGCAAATCTGGGGCTGCAGAACCACAATTTGGCTTCAATCCTTCCTAATTTAGGAGCTGGACGAGCCACCCCCTTTCCACGATGCCCCTCTCAAGCTCACCTCCCTACAGGAGACAACCAGCACCCTTCCTATGTCACAAACAATTAACCCAGCTCCTTGCAGGAGCCCATTACGTGTGGCTGCACAATACCAAGTGGGAGACCGAGTGAGCTCAACAGAATATAATCCCTCGTACTTCTCCAGGAAAACAAAGGAGCTGTTTACCCCTGGCCAGGGGCCAGCCCGGTGCACACCAGGCCCCCAGCCTGGCCACAGCAGACCCTGCTGCTGGAGAGGCTGGATCCCACACAATCCCCTGGGAAAGGGGTGAAGAGAGAGGGGGAGCCTGCCCTGGGATGGACTGGCCTGGGTATGGCAGCTCCTGCTGTTTCAGGATGGCTGGATCCAGCAGGGAAGGCTGTGGTGGTGCCAGCCCATGGAGCACTGCCAGCCAGGAGAGAGCTGGAGGAGCAGGGCTGACACCCAGGTGGGGGTCAGAGCCCCCACAGCACCCCGAGCAGCCTCCCAGAGGATGGAGGAACAGGACTCTCTGGAACACAACCAGGAACAGGGCTGGAGCTGTGCAGAGTGAGTCTGGCTGGGAATGGCAGGGCTCTGCAGAGCCAGCCCCGGGCACACCCACCCACCACCGTCCCCTGTCCCCTCACTGGGCCAAGCAAACAGTTGGAAATGGTTTTTATTTAGCCCAGGGCAAATACCAAGTCCAAGCCACACACTGAGACCAAATATGTCTGTGAAGGACCTCAAAAGGCCACGGTCCCAGAAGGGATGGAAGGGAAGGGGGTGTCATCTGCCCCTTGGAGGGAGGAGGAAGAGGAGGAGGATGAAAGCACTGCTGGCTCAGCCCCAGGACATGTGGGCAGCCGGCAGGCAGCGTGGGAGCAGTGGCACCCATTAGCCAGGACAGGCTCCAGTGAAGGACAAGGGCAAACTGGGACAGGGACAAAGAACAAGGACAAAGCCCACAGACAGACTCCAGCCCCTGCCAGACAACACCAACACTGGGCTCGACAGGAGAGCGGCTCCTCATTAACCAACCCTATGGATATTTAAACTCCCCATCCCTACCCCTCCTGCTTCATGGAACCAGTGAGAAACACCCCAACATCCTTATCTGTGCCATGGGCAGGGACACCTTCCCCTGGACCAGGGTGCTCCAAGCCCCTTCCAACCTGGCCTTGGACACCTCCAGGGATGGGGCAGCTTCTCAGAGCAACTGCTCCACCGTGACAGGAAAGAGTAAAGAACATTTCCAGATGTATCTCCAAGGGGAATGACAGCCTTTCCTGGACCCAGCCCTCCTTCCCTGCCCTCCTGCAGAGCAGCCAAACTCCTGCCATTCAATCTGAAGCCACAACAAATGAGCTCATGCCCACGATCTGTGCACTGCAGCCTGCCTGTACCCCGCCAGCTTGGAGTAAAAAAGATTGTGAAGCCTTCTTGAAATGCCAGAATAGGAGGGAGCTGGCTGGAGGCTCCTGCCCGTGCAAACCCCCCGATGCAATTAAAGCCCCAGACATTATTTGCACAGATCCAACACATTTGTTTGGTCTGAAAAGGCTGGAATAGGAACAAGCATGTGAAAAACGAAAATTTTAATACTACAGTCTCCTTTTAAGGATGCTGTCTTAAATCTTTGAAAATTGCCTCAGATTAATAACTCACACCCACAATTTGACAGTTGTCCCCCAGCTCTGGAAAGCAAAGGCAAAAAACCAAGAGCTGATGTCTTTCAACACACAGAACCACTGAATCCCAGAATGGTTTGGGTTGGAAGTGACCTCAAAGCTCATCCCTTTCCACCCCCTGCCATGAACAGGGACACCTTCCACTAGAGCAGGCTGCTCCAATCCCTACCCAACGCTTGCAGGGATGAGGCAGCCACAGCTTCTCAAAAACATCACTGTCCTGCTGCGTGCTCAGGCTGCTCCACCAGCGCATCCATCCACCTGTCCCAGCAGCATCCTCCACCTGTCTGGCCAACACGAGCCACAGTCAGCCCCCAAAACTGCCTGTGAGCACCAGAAGGACGTGCAGTTGGGGAACAAGGAACAATTGCTCTTTGTGCTGCAGCTCGGCTCCGGAAGAGCAAAGTCCATGGTTTTCCACAGTGAGTACACAGCTGGGAGCAGCAAACCTGCAAACCTGCACAGCAAACACAGGTGTTTCCTCAGCACCTGACAATGGGCAATCACAAAGATTAGCTATTACTGAGATAGAGCAGTGCAAGGTGCTAATTCTCAGAGGCAGAACCCCAACCAAGGAGGATGGAGAGCCCGTGTTTCCTGGAGTGCAGACGGTGGGACAGCACTGTCAGCTGGTGTCATAGCTCCATCATGTCCTCACCACCAACTCCACATCCTTCCTTACCCTGGGGACCTGTCACCTGTTTGCTCCTGGCTTTTGAAAGGGAATGTCGCTCCTTACCAGGAGTTCTTAGAGATGACACATCTTTCTTCACCTCTTTGCCCGGCTTCTCCTTTCCTGTTCCCAGTCACTGCCTGGTCCCACGTAACTGTCCTTTCTTACACCTTTCCAAAAATATTTATTCTTTACCCCACACATCCTGACCTCCTGATATCCTGCAATGACTGGCTTGGGCAAGGCTTGCTGCTCTCTCAAACACACACCAGCCAAGTAAACCTACTGCTGGAATCATGGAATGTCAGTCTGGGACAGAAGGGACCCTAAAGCCCATCTCATTCAGCCCTGCAACGAGCAGGGACATCTTCCCTACATCAGAGTGTTCCAAACCCTGGCCTTGGACACTTCCAGGGATGGGGCAGCCACAGATGCTCTGGGCTACCCGTGCCAGGGCCTGCCCACCCTCACTGTAACAAAATACAGTGATTCTGCAGCCTAAGTTACTCAAATTAAACTGAATTAAATAATATTACTGAATTACAGCAGCTGTTAGTATTTCAATCTTTTGTGGGACAGATGCCCCTTCCCAGAGTTCCTCAGGACCTGCAGAAAACAACAAAGAGGAGCAGCTGAGGCACATGGATGTGCACCCAGGTCTCCAAGGATCACCATGAAGATGATGCTCATGACCTTGCAGGGCACCATGAACGTCCAGCTCCTCCATGGTTCTCCAGTATGGCTCCACCACACAAACCCATCCTGGCTAAGGGGTTCAATTTGAGCCACAACCCCACACCTGTGACCTCCCAGTGTCTCCTCCAGCCCCAGCAAGAGATCAGTGGTCTCCAATTCTGACAACTCAACATATTTCTACTGCACCAAGTGTTGCTATTTAACAGGATTATATTTGGAAATTTCTGCTCAACCACACTGTGATTCAGAATCTTCCAGCTGGGATCATTCTCAGGAGACACAAAATCCAAACTAGAAGAGCCCTGACAGTGCCCTGCACCCACAAGCAGCCACTCGCCTGTGTGGTTTTTCCGGGAGCAATTTTTCCCACAAACCCTTCCCTCAATTATCTGTCCACAGCTGCCTCTGGTATTGCTCCATTTCGGGATGCTGCCGATGATCTGGTTCCTGGCCAAGTTACAAAACTGTACTTTGAGTCAGTGCTCCGGGCTGCGGTCTGGGAGCAGGATTAGCTGTGATGTGGAAACCTCTGGAGCAGCACAGGGCCCTGCTGCACCACTGCTAGCCAGGGTGGGAAAGCTCATCATGACACTGCTGTCCTCCCTGGGATGGCCCTGGATCAGCAGCCCAGATCAAAACCTGCCGGACAGGGAGGACTCTGCACTTCTCCCATCTCCTCTCGGCTTCTGCTGGACACTCATCAGGCTTCAGCTAGAAAAAAGAGCTGTAACCACATCTGCCAGCACAGTCACCACTAAAGTTTCTGCACATCAACCTCCTTAAAACAGTGACCAGCTCCACATGACTATTCCCACTACTGCTGCACATGGGAGGAAAAACACAGCCCAAACTACGCAGCATAAAGAGAACAAGGGAGAAACGTGATGCTGCTGGGCTGAGATGTCCAGGGAGGACGAAGCCTTCACCTGCAGCTCACCAGGATGCACGTCAGATCTTGAAGGTCCCACAAGCTGGGAAAGACAGGGATCCCCTAGGGCTGCTTTATCCTGGCAAAATATGACCCCCACAGATCTGCAGAACCAGCTCCATTCCCAGGACAGTTTGGGGAGCTGGGCTCTGCCCCCCATGCCTGGCACAGAGCCGTGGCTGCGGCTCCCAAGCACAGCTCGAGGGGTTCAGGAGCATCAGCCAAGCCCCAGAAACAAGCCAGACCCCATTTTCAAGGCAGAGAAACCAGTGAGCACAGACAATTCCTGACCAGGATGGACCAAAGGGTGACAGATGAAACAGCAGTAGCTGTCGGTGCCCAGACAGTGACCTGTGTCACCCACACCATAAATACTCCATATTCCCAGTGCCCATCTCTGTACACACGTGTGCACATGGACACACACACATTTAATGGACACACAGCCCCCAGTAAAACCCCACTGAGACTCCTGTCCTGCTCAGTGTGTCCACATCTAGGACAAGAAACAGCCTTAGCTACAAATAAACCACATGACTTAAGCTCTTAAACCCAAGAGGAGATCACAACCAAGCACATTCATTACATAAGAGAGAAACCAAAAATATTTTGCAAAAGGTGTCATGACCCAACAGGGTCCTTCAAATCAACAGACCCTCCACTGAGGGCTCTGCAACACCAGCTACCCCCCAGTGAAATCCCTGCTTGAGCCTTGGGGGATTTGGACAGAAGTTTTGGGATGATTGTGTTTATATCTGGTTTCAGTCCATGATGTCGCAACAGCCAAGTAACATCTTCTCCCAGCTGTGAGCAGGAAAATCCATGGTAATGGCAGCAAAACATTCCCCATTCTCCCGTTCTTGCACAATTCTTCCCAGGACCCTTCTTTCCATCTCAGCATCCTCGTGCTTCCTCCCAGTGTGGCAGCCTCAGAAATATTTTTGGTGGATTCAGGAACAAGGCCCAAACAGAACAAATCTCACACAGGGGCCCTGAAGGCATCAGGCTTTGGGGAAAACCCAGCACAGAACTTCACTGATTCCCTCTTATTTGGGGTCTGCAAACCCAGGAGTTTTGTTTTCCTGTTTCTTCTTTCTCACTGAGGCCAGTGGCTTCCAGATTCCAGACTCACATTTGATCCATGTACAAAACACTTTGCAGCAGCACTGGGATTTGTTTGCCATGTTACTGTCAGCTTTTAAATGACAGGGCAACAACTGAATACACATGGACAGAAGGCCAGGATGGACAGGGCTTGGAGCAACCTGCTCTAGTGGAATGTGTCCCTGCCCATGGCAGGGGGGGGGATGAGAGGGGCTTTAAGGTCCCTTCCCACCCAAACCACTCCATGATTCTAAGACTGATTCACAGCTCACATTGAACTGGAACTCTGTAAGCACGGAAGGCACCTGGGGAGATGAGGAAAAGCCTGGGCCATGAGAAATTCCAGCCTGGTGCCAGGGCAGCGCCCGGCAGGGAAGCCCTTCTCCCAAGCACGGCACGCACCACGGAGCAGCTCGGCACAGCGCCAAGGCCGGGCCAGCGCCGGCTCCAGCCGCAGTCACTGCCCCAGGCAGGAGGGAGGGAAAGCCAGGGAAGGGCCTGGAAGGGCTCCTGTGCACACTTCTGGGCTCACCTGGAGCTGGCTGCCCTTGTCCTCAGCTGCTGGTGCTCCCTCCCAGCAGCAGAACTGTCACCACACCTTTTGTACCACTCCAAAAGCCACGGTGGCTCTCTGAGCCCTGACACACCGACACCAACAGTGGATTTCCTGATTGTTTCACTCGAGCTGGAAGCTGAGCTCCAGCTGGAGCTGTGCTGCTGACGACAGCCCATCACTACTGAACGAGCTGTGTGACAGCAAAGCGCTTGCTGAGGGGCTCTGCGTGCCACAGCCAGCACAGAAAACACAAATCCTGAGCTCCTCCAAGCAAACCACACACCCTCTGCTGCCAGGTGGATTGGGAGAAGCCTGTTACCTTCCCCACTTCTGCTCTTCTTGTTCCCAAAGCCAAACCTCCAGTCCAGTTTTCCCATTCCTGGTCCAGCACATGGTGACTTGGCTATGGTAGTGCCAGGAGGCTCAGGCAGGCTCAGCTCTGTACCAGGAGGCTCAGGCCAGGCTCAGCTTTGTACCAGGAGGCTCAGCTCTGTGCCAGGAGGCTCAGGCTGGGCTCAGCTCTGTGCCAGGAGGCTCAGCTCTGTACCAGGAGGCTCAGGCCAGGCTCAGCTTTGTACCAGGAGGCTCAGCTCTGTGCCAGGAGGCCCAGACCAGGCTCAGCTCTGTGCCAGGACCCCGGCCAGCCATGCGTCACAGCCCAGGGGAAGGGGCCATCCTGGGCCAGGGGCTGGCAGGGAGGTTTGGGCAGAGCACAACCCTGCTGCTGGTCTGTAAATACTCAAAGCAAGGTGAGTTTTCCACAAACCTGTAGCTTTCCATCTCCTAAATCACACAGCTTTTGAAGGAGCTCTATTGTATATAAAGACACAGGAATGCATTTACCAAAAAGGGCATGTTCTTGTATGGAGGAAACTCCATTTTCTCTACAGAGCTCTTGTTGAAGGTGCCATGGAGAGCTGTGGATCCTCCATCCTTAGAAGTGTTCAAGGCCAAGCTGGACAGGGCTTGGATCAATCTGCTTTAGTGGAAGGTGTCCCTGCCCATGGCAGAAGGTTGGACGAAATGAGCTTTAAGGTCCCTTCCAAACCAAACTATTCCATGACTCTGTAATTCTAGGGATACCTGGAGCACCTGACCAGACACATGCCATGGTGGGACATGTGTGGCCCTGCTGGTGTCCCCAGCACAGCCCCACCACAGCTCACCCAGGAGCCCCAGCATCTCCCAAAAGGCAAAGCTCAGACAACACATACGTGTGGCAAACTGGGGGAAAAAAACCCAACAGATTCTCTGCCGCCTCCTTGTCTTCCTTAAAAAGCAAGGTCTGTCTCCCAGCTGCCTGCTGGATCCGCCTGCCTCCCCCGGGCTGAGGAGCCTGGGGTGAACACGTGGCACTCGGTAGCAGAATTTGGAGAAGGGAGGGATCAAAGCCAGGCTTTGTGACCCTGGCAGGGGGAAAATAAGCCAGGAGTGATAGGAACCTCTACCCCAAAAGCAATTCAAAGCCAGGCTGCAGCCACACCAAAATCAAGGGACACCTGGAGCCAAGCCTTGGAGCAGGATCACAAGGATCCAGGTAGGAATGGAACAACAGGAGCAGTACTATTTACTGCTGGTCCCCCAGGTCTGTGCCAGGCCAACCTGGCACACCTGGCACACGTAGTCCCAGCAGGATCACAGCAAGCAAAGGGGAACCACAGCCTGGAGAGCTGAGCACAGCCAGCTCTCCCTGTGATCTGAGGACTGAACCTTCTCACAAAGCAGAGCGGAACCCTTGGCAGAACCTGGCTCAGGAGCACACAGCCACGCTGAGCTCCCCCTGCACCAGGGAGCAGATGCTGCTGGTGCCCTCGGAGGGCTCAGCCCCAGGGGCCTCGGGACAGGACAGGAGTGCCAGCCTTTGGCAGAGTTTTGTGCTCTTGGCTCGGTCCCTTACCTGTGTGGTGAATTACAGCACAGAAAACAACCCAACCACATCTTGTCCCAAAATGATTTTGCCCCCTAGCCAAGGTGAGGGAGATAGGAATGTCAGAGCTGCAGTTCCCAGTCACTGCACAGGGAAGCTCATCCACCTCTCCAGAGAATCCCACAGACTGGGCAGCTTCACCAGACACCTCCTGACTGAAACCTGCCCAGCAGAGCCTGGCCAGCCCCAGGGAGCACTGCCCTGTGCTCCTGGGAACACCGAGGTTCACATAGCACACACCTGGGCTGGGGGATACAGGACTCAGGGCTTAAAGACAAGCAACAACAAAACACTTGAATTCACCAAAGGGCTCCACATGATCCCACCACGAGCTCCACAACCTGCAGGAGCAACACTGGAATTTCCTCCTTGGGCTGCTGACCTACTAAACTGGTTGGAATCAGCAGCATCAAACACTCCATGTCGGAAAGGGGTTTAACAGGCTGGAAAGGGGTTTTACAGCCTGGAAGGGCTTTTACTGCCCACACGCTCCGTGCTGGCTCTGCAGGGAGCTTTTCTGCTGGCTGGGCAGAGCCCAGCTCCCTCCGGGCTCTGTTTGCCCACGGCAGCAGCCCCGGCTGTGCAAACAGCGGCCCCGGGAGCTGCCGGCCCTGCCGCAGTATCGTGGCAACGTGGCTGAAGCCGGCTTTGCAAACTCACCAAGTGTGCAAATTAATTTCATTATCCGCTCTTGCACATCATGAGGAGGGAAAACAAATAACCTGGCCGAAAGTACATTCTAGTAATTATTAACAGGGCGTCGGCGGAGCCCGGGGGAGCGGAGCGGGACGGGCCAGGAGCGGAGCCTGGCACTGCCTGGCTGCCCGAGCGCTCGGCACGCCGCGGCTGCGGAAATCTCAAACGCGGCCCCGTGCTGCCTCTGCGCCCTGCGCAGCCCCAGCATGCTCCACACGCCCGGCTGCACCTCCACCTTCTCCCAGCAGTGGAACTGACCATCCCAGCAACGCACCAGCAAAGCTCTTGGCTTCCATTTGCTTTTGCTTTCAGGGAATCATTGAGATTAAAAAAGACCTCCAAGACCAGCAAAGTCCAACCCGTGACCAATCCCCACCCTGTCACCAGACCAGAGCACTGAGTGTCACATCCAGGCACCCCTTGAACACCTCCAGGGATGGGATTCCATCGCCCTCCTGGGCAGCCCCTGCCAATGACTGACAACCTTTCCCATGAAGAAGTTCTTCCCAATGTCCAACCTGAGTCTCCCTTGCACCAAGCCCCTCTTCCCCTACAAACACTCTGGAGCACCCTGAGCTGCCAGGGCTGTACACAAACCTTCTCTGGCAATGACTAAAAGCCAGGTGTGCACTGAGTGTTCTGATTCCTATTTTGTTTTACAACAAAAGCCTCCTTCAGCTTGGCAGCAATGCTGCTCTGTCACAGAAATCTCTCTCCCCTCCAAAAAGGAGAGCAAACTCTGAGATTTAATACCCTGTAGCACATGATAATTTAATCCAGTGCTGCATGCCTGGATTACATGACCCTTTCCCCCTCCTGACAGGCACAAACCCCATGCTATGGCAAAATATGTTTAGAGAGCTGGAATTTCTGCTTTAGGGCTCACACAATAACCTTAACTTTTAGAAATCCAAGCCACTCCCATGTCCCCCATTGTGATGTGGCTGTAGATGACAATGAACCCCACGGGCCTGACCCCAGCAGAAAGCACTCCTGAATGCTGCCCCTCTGCCAGGAATTGAGGAGATCCCTCCCTGCCTGCCCTGGCTGCCTCCTGGAGGGCACTTGGAAAGCACCTTCTGAGGCTCCCAGATTGGGGGGATTTAGTTTAATCACAGAAAGCTGAGAGGTTCTCTGTTTGGAGGAGAGCAAAGCACTCTGAACCCATCAAAGCCAGGCTGGACCAGGCTGGGAGGAGGGTGTCCCTACCCATGGCAGGGGGTGGAACAGGATGAGCTACAAGATCCCACCCAAACCATCCCATGATTCTGTGACTCTACAGCAGGGCTGTGGCAGAGCTCCAGCAAATCTTCAGGCATTATTAGTAAGCCATTAAGAGACACTGTCAAGGCAGATAGGCTTTGAGATTGCTTTCCAAGGCAGTTGTCAGGGACTTTGGGATGCACCAGGTGCTGCAGCAGCAGCTCAATTTCCCCTGTAAGCAGCCTGTCATGTGAGCACTGCCTAAACAGGGACCTCACAGCAAGAACCCAAGATTTTTCCAAGGTGCAGCCACATCCTAAACCCGGCCTGGCATTGCACCATGGCGATGGGACTTAGTCAGAGCCTGGTTTGGATGAGATTCCTGCACAAACCTGCTCCCAAAGGAGCATCAGCTCCCTGCAGGCACAGCCTGGGGACACAGCACCCCGACCCAGGGCTGCTGATTCACCAGACAGACTCCTCCAGCCCCTGTCCCAGCGCCAGAGGGGCACCAGAGCCCGTGGATCTGTCTGCACCCTCCTCCCTCCCTGTGCCTTGTTTTCAGCAGGGAAGATCCAGCTGCATATCCACAACCCTTTAAACAAACTCCCCAGTGGTTCTCGGAGCTTTTTATCCCCCATGTTCTCGAGAGTATCAACATAAACAGATCTGCACAGAAATTCTTTCATCTTCTTCTACTGGCCAAGGGCTCCTTGTGCTGCTCTGCAAGGCTGCAGAGCGTGGTGACCTTCAAGGGCTTCCCCAGCCTTCCTCCTCCTCCTCCCACTCTACCAACAGATCACAAACCAAGCCATGGCTGCTCATGGAACCTACATTCTGCATGCATACAGAATCCCAGAGTCACTGAGTTTGGAAAAGACCTCCAAGAACCCCATGTGAGTACAACCTCCACGGGATCTTCGTGCTCCATTCCCACCCACTCCCCTCCCTGACTGCCCGTCTGGGAAGGTGCAGCTCCCCAGTGGCCAAATCCAAAGGTATTTTCACATTCCCTCTATTTCCAAGCAGTTTCTGTATGACTCACCCACTGTCACAATCTATTTTCCCTGAGTGCAGGGATTTCGAGTCAAGTCATCCATTCATGTTGTACTTTCTCCTTTCCCTCTCTCCTCAAGACCTCCCCCAGTACATTTTCCCAAAGTGCTCTGTATATCCCTATTTTGCTGGACCTAGCCACACGGCTTTACAAGAACAGCATTAACCAACACGTCTAGTCCAGATTGCTTTTTGGTTTTATGGGTTTTTCTCCTTTTTTTAAATTCAGCAGTACAGTTTTCCACAGCCTAAGTGGATTCAAAGATCATCCACAACATCATTTCCACTCTCTTCCATTTGAAGACACACTCATCATTTCTCAGAGAGCACAGGCAAGACCTTCACACCACGAGAGGGGCGATTTTCTGCCTTTCTAATGTTAAAAAGCACCTGTTTCTAGCTCTGGGCCGTAACACAGTGTCCATAAGCATGTGTGAGCAGGGAACACTGCAGGTCCAGAGCTGGAAGAAGCTCTCCAATCCCTCATTACTCTGGATGGAAATTGCTGGATCAGGACACTTCCACCCGCTGGTTTTCTCTCCCATCCTTATTTTTTTGCATCTTTACATCCTTTTGCATCTTTAACACGTGACCAGCCTTAAGAAGCTGAGTTCTGTCCTCATTTCAGTGCGAGCTCACCACGCTGCTGCTGCCATCAGCCCAAGGGTGTGAGTCACAACCCAGCCTGCACATGAAGAGATTTATTTAAAATTCCAGGGAAAATGTTAACGCCTCGGTGCCGTACAGGGAAAGTCTATCCCACCCCATCCCACCCACTGTGCTGCACCAGCCCCACCACCTGGGGTGGGTGTGCTGAGCCACCAGAGAGCAAGGCTGGAGCTGGAAACATCTCCAGCAGCTACCCCAGCACACGGGGGCTTCAGTGCTCCCATTCAATCCCACCTTCCATGCAGAAGGGAACAACTGCATGAAGTCCAAGGAAAGCTCCACATACAATTATCCCAAATGTGCTCTGAGCACAAGTTCCTCCCCAGGCAGTCATGGCAGGCTCAGGTTTGAAGGACACCTGAATGTAGCCCCCATGTAGGATTTATACTTGCCAATGATCTACAAATAATTATATTATTTACCCATTTTAGCAAATCCTAAAATGGCCTCTCAATACATAATGGGGCCCATGAGAAACATGGGGACAAACCTTCCTGAGGCAACAGGACAAACAGTGATGGTTTTAAACTAAAAGAGGAGAAATTCAAATCAAATACAGGGAAGAAATTCTTCCCCATGAAGATGGGGAGGCCCTGGCAAAGAGTGCTCAGAGAAGCTGTGGATCCCACTTGGGCCCCTGGAAGTGTCCAAGGCCAGGCTAGAGAAGGCTTGTAGCAGCCTGGGATGGTGGAAGGTGTCCCTGCCCATGGCTGGGGGTGGAACAAGATGGACTTTAAGGTCCTTCCCACCCAAGATTCTGTGATGATTCCATACTGATGCTCCCAAGAGTGGCAGCTCAGGGTGCTGGGACTTGAGGGCCAGGTCCCCAGCTCCTACTTCCAGGTTAATCCATCATTTGTCAGAGGTCAAACAGCCCTTCCCACAACACAGCACAAGTGACAAACTCCTTAAGGCCACACATCAGCCATGACTGGTTTAAATGCCATCAGACCCCACCAGGAGCCATCAGAGATGGTTCTCCTGAGCCTCCTGCTCCTGCCACGGGACCTGCTGCCTTCCAGCCCATTCCCAAGGCCAAGGCAGGCAGCAGAGCACCTCCTGCAGCTCCTGGCACACGGGATCACACGGTTTGGCTGCTCCAGGTCTGCCCCCCTGGCAGCCACCTCCCGGTGCCCATGGGGATGGTCACGATTCATGCTGCTCTCTCTAAGCCCTTTCACCTCACAGCCTCGTGACTGGGATTGAGCCAAGAGATTAAAAACAGCTCGTGAAACACAAAGTGTGATTGTTTCCTTCGGGTCTGAGCAGCAGGGCACGGGCAGACTGGGATATGGACAAAGCAGGGGGTTTCCTGTGAAATGCAGGATGTCACAGGTGCCACACTGTGCCAGGACACACTGGAGCTGTGAGGACAGGCAGAGCTTCCCTGCCACACACAGCCTGTCCCACAATACTGGGATGTACTGGAAATTCTGGCATTGGAGTTACAGCAAAACATGGCTTGTTCAGTCCTCTGTACAACAGCAAATTAAACCACAGAATACTGGAATGCTCTGGGTTGAAGGGACATTAATCTCATTCCATCCCCTGCCACGAGCAGGAGCACCTATCCCAGGGTGCTCTAAGCCCTGTCCAAGCCAGCCCTGGTCACTTCCAGAATCCAGGGGCAGCCACAGCTTCCATGGACAACTCGTGGCAGCCCTTCACCACCCTCTGGTCCCATGGGAGCACCTTTGCTGTCCCACTACAGCCAGTCCCTCCACCCCACACATGAAAGATGTGAGGACCAAGCACTATTTGCAGCAGCTTTTACCTCCAAAAAGGCTGGTTCAAACCAGCTGTGGCCACTCTCTCTCTCACCACGATTTTTACAGATGCTCTGCCCTCGCTGAGAAGTGAACTGGGAATTTATTTTTTTTCCTTGCTTTCTAAAAAGTGCCTGAGGAACAGGTTTAGTTTAGTGCAGCAAGGAAGGACCAGCTCAGCACTTTGGACACCCAGCCAAGGCATCGATTAGGACCGGCTTTGCACACTAATTGCCATCAGCACTGCCCCTCCCCTCCCCTTGAGTCGGGCCCTGAATGGGGGCATTGTCTCAGGGCAGAGCAGCTCTCCAGCCCCAGCCCCTGCACATGGGACCCTGGTGCTTTGCAGGAACAACAAAATCCCAGCAGAAGTCCATTAGCATCCAAAGGGAGGAGCCTGAATGGATCACAAGGATTCTTTGGAAAGTAAGAGTGAAACGAATGCAGGAAAATGCCACTTTTAAGTGATGCTCATTGTCCAAATTAAACCATCAGCAGCAAAAGACCTTGACTCTCCTAACCCTTGAGTGCAGGACATGCTGCGAGCCGGGAAAGAGGCTGTTAGGAATTTTAAGCCCTGGACTTGTCCCAAGTATGGATTACTCCATTTCTTTGCAAGCACTTGATCACACGGAGCTATATTTGGATTCCCAGAGCGAAAGCTCAGATCTCCAAGAGGGTGTACACGGCTGCACCCCCTGCCACACACAGGTCCCCATGTCACCCACCCACGGGACAGGCTCTGTGGGAGCTCTTAAACATCCCAGCTTCGAGGGGATGGCAGGAGAGAGCAGTGGGAAGCCTTGTCCTGTCCCCCAGGCCCCTGCCCAAAGCCCCTCTCCCATCTCCTCTTTCCAATCCCCCTGGAGGATCCCACCCCAGGGATGAGGTTCAGTGTCTGCCTGCTCCTGGAGAGATCCCTGCTGCCACAGCACCTTCCCAGCCCTGCTCCTTGCAAACCCTGTGCTGTGCTCACCCCCAGCTGCTGGCTGTGCGTGGCTATTTTTGCACAGCCTACAGAACAAAAATATAGGCAGCTATGTTAGGTGAAGGCTTGCACTGTTCACGGTGTGATGACAGCCAAACTAGGTCAAGCCTTAGCCAGATTCCTTTAAAAAAGGAAAGGAAAAAATAATCAGTGGGAGAGCAGCAAACTCCCAGGGAAAGAAATGCTTGTGAACATCTACAATGCATACTGTGCACTAGATGACTGGGGCAAAAATACATCTGTATCTACATCTTTCTGTAGTTTAAATGGTAGATTTTTAATTTTTGAGTTTTTTTAAGACATTAACATGCCTTGAACTGCAAAGAAGATATTCCACGTGCATTTACACCAAAACAGAGTTTTCACCTATGAAATGGAACCTGGTAGCCCACTTCTGGTGTAGGCTGTGGGCACCTTGATTGTATTCCATGGCTCCTCCACCATGAATAAAGGTATTCTCCTGCTGCTCTGAGAGCAGGAGCTGGGCAGGTAAGGGGATCCCAGTTCTGGTGAGAAAGCTAACTTGATACCATTGTCTACAAGGGGAGAGGAAGGTAAATGAGGTAAATTTCATTTCTATTCCAGAGGACAGACTCCCATCAGAGACTGGGTCCTGCTGGGTCTGAGAGCTGAGGCTGTCCAGCCTGGAGAGGAGAAGAATCTGGGGGGACCTCAGAACCCCTTCCAGTGCCTGAAGGGGCTCCAGGACAATGACAGGACACAGGGAATGGCTTCCACTGCCAGAGGACAGGGGTGGATGGGATATTGAGAAGGAATTCTACCCTGTGAGGGTGGTGACAGCTGGACAGGGCTTAGAGCAACCTGGGGTAGTGGATGGTGTCCCTGCCCATGGGACAGACAACAGACATGTGGCCTGTGATTGTCACCTCCTGGCAGAGGAAACCCTGAACTCACAACCCTGCACAGGCTCATGGAAATGAGGAACTGGGTGATTTTAAAACACCTTCCCAGTGAAAAACGTTCCCAGCCTCAGTTAAACGTGCCAGATAATGCCTCTGTTCCTGTAGAACCTGATGCACGATTATCAGTCAAGGCCAACGTATTTACCCTAAAATTGGGTAATATTGTTTTATGGTTCTTAATAGTTGAAGCCGACAAAGCTCTGAACAGACGCTGCCGAGCAGTTTCTCAGCCTTTCATCAGCGCTGCGTAGGCGTTGAATTCTGGAGCTAATCACCTTAGCAACGGCTCTAAACATATGTGCAGTGACATCAGCTGATTTCTGAAAGCTGTAAATAGAGGATAATAGCACGAAAAAATTCTGGATCCAAGCCAAGACCTAAAAAACATACTATTAAAACACCGCCTGTAATTCAATGTATGCAAACTTGTTTGCATCCCCGCTCCCCAAAACCTGGGTAATTACACACCTACCAGCACAACTGGTGATTGTCCCACTGCAGGCTGCTCTCAGTTTCAGGAATTTCCCAGAAAATGAGGATTTGATAGAAATCCTTCTTTAAATTTAATCTTACAGAGCCTGGAGAGGAAGCTGCAATATGAGGCTGAAGGGACCAGCTCCAGCCCTGCGTTTTAAAGTCAATGAGTAACAGCTTCAACCCAGAGAATTATTTGTAAATAAGAAAATCAACAATGTGCTCATGGGCTTCACCAGTGAGTCACGCAGGAATGGGAACCATGGCAAACTGTGCTCCAAGGACGTGCTGCCAGGCCTGTGCCCTTGGAAAAGAGGAGCTGCAGCAGGAGCAGGAGCGAGGAAGCCGCTCCGGGCCGGCCGTGCGCCGAGCAGGCGGCTTGAAAAGGGCACATTCTGAATTACCTCATGTTTGGTACCTCATTAAGACCCCAAACTGTCCGTTCAGGGAGTCCCTCAATCAGCCATCAGCGTAAGACACGAGGACAATATAGTTTTTGTTCCCCTCGTCTCGTTGTGACCCATATTCCCGAGGCCTGTTGTGCAGGACGTGACCCGGCCTCCTAAAGAAACCTTTGCAGAGCCTCCGTGGTGAGCTGGCAGCGGGGAGGGAGCGAGGGGAGATGGAGAAACGGCCTTAATAGGATTTTCAAATGTCAAAAAATATCTTTAGCAGGCCCATTTAGGCAGAGGCTCAGCACTCGCTGAAGTTGAAAGCGGAATTTGCTGTGCAGAGAACACCACTCGCATGCTAAGTGAAGCTGGGGAGAGGCCCAAACCTCCCGGCTGCTTCCCTCTCCTCTGGAAAAGCAAGGCCAGGAGCAGCACACGGTGCCCTCTGCCCAGGGCAGGGAGCTGCTGGGGCTCTGCGAGCACCCTCCACACTCAGGCACAGGGAACCTGCAGGGCCACATGGGCAGAGCTCCTGGATCCTGGCTCTGGTCACTGGCGAATGGAATGGCAAATCTGGCTCCTCTGATTTTGCTGGAGAGTGTCCAGAGATGGGAATGGAGCTGGGAAGGGGCTGGAGCACCAGGAGAGGCTGAGGGAACCAGGGGAGCTCAGCCTGAAGAAAAGGAGGCTCAGGAGGGACCTTCTGGCTCTGCACAACTCCCTGACAGGAGGGGACAGGCTCTGCTCCCAGAGAACACGGACAGGACAAGAGGAAACAGCCTCAACCTATGCCAGAGAAGGTTCAGGTTGGACATCAGGAGGGATTTTGTCATGGAAAGGGTGGTCAGGCACTGGCAGGGGCTGCCCAGGGAGGTGGTGGAGTTCCCATCCCTGGAGGAACGACTGGACATGGCACTCAGGGCTCTGGTCTGCTGACAAAGTGGGGAGCAGTCATGCTCGATGATCTTGGTGGGTCTTTTGCAACCTCAATGATCTTGTGATTCTGTGAAGTGCCTGGCATTAAAAATAAAAATAACAAGGCAGGGAAAGGGGAAATGGAAACTTGACAAGTGCACAAGGAGGAGGATCCTGCACGGAGCCAGAAGCAAGAATCCCCCCTCCTTTTCCCAGGTAGGGTTGGGGCTTTTTCTCTGTCAATTAGAGCAGCAAGGAAATCCAGTGCATTGAGATCAGCAGTGTTAATCGTTATTGCATCTGAATTTAATTAGCATTATTTTTTAACTGCAGGTAATTTACAGTGCCTCACCTAAACGTGGAAATCAAGTAATGCCTTCTGCTCACTAGAAAACCACCAGGAAAGATAATCCTGCTATTTGCTTTATGCCTTTTAATGTCTGTAATCCACAGCTCCCTATTCCAGGAGACTGCCATGGTTACTCCTGCTCCCTCCATCAAAGGCTCTTGCCTGCATCTTCTGCTGAGCTGCTAAGAATAGCACAGGCCCTTTCCTGAGCTCAGGAAGGTGAGCTGCAGGGAAGGATGGAGCTCCTGGCAGGCACAGGGGAAGAAGGGGATGGGGCCAGCAGGACTGGTCAGCATGGAACCAGCTGATGGAGGTCCCACACATGGAGGTGCAGCAGCATCTCCTGCTCTCTGCTGAGGCTACCAGCGTGTCCTCAGCTCCCTGGGATGAGAGGCCAGGGTGAGATGGGACACTGGGAAGAAACTCTGTGAGGGTGGGCAGGCCCTGGCACAGGTGCCCAGAGAAGCTGTGGCTGCCTCTGGATCCCTGGAAGTGTCCAAAGCCAGGCTGGACAGGGCTGGGAGCAGCCTGAGATAATGGAAGGTGTCCCTGCCCATGGCAGAGGGTGAAACTGGATGATCTTTAAGGTCCCTTCCCACCCAAACCAGTCTGGGATTCCATGATCATCTTTATCACCTATTCCCTAACTCTGGAAGCCCCTCTCCATAGCTTGTATCACCGTTTGTGCACCTCCAAGCCTTCAGAGTCAGATCTTCACAGAGACCCTAAAATTCCAGATGGATATTTCAGTTTAGGGAACACCATTCCCCAGGGACAGCCAGCACAAGTCACCTGCCACCATCACCTGGGAAAGGACCAATTACAACAGTTACACAGTCACACTGTTTACAACAGCATGCACAGGCTGCACTGGTTTCCTGGAAAAGAATCACTTCTCCCATCAACCAGGTCTCCAAAGCTGGCCAAAATCTTGCAGTGTTTTCAACGTGTTTGCTAAGCTGTACACCTGGGAGAGATGGATGAGATGCTGCTGAAGCAGGGAGGATGTGGCAGAGTTCCTGGTTTGGGAAAAAAGCAAGCTCTGCACTGCTGGTGCTGGGATTTGTGTCCTCCCACCACTGAAGGCTGGCAGGGACTGGCTGGAGGCACAGGCAGGTGGATAACCCAGAGCTCAAGCATCAGCAGGGAACAGTTTCAATATTTCACACATTATCCCAATCAAAGCTTTCCTGTGTCCGCAGTATTTACAGACCGACGTCAGCAACACCCCAGAGCTGCGCAGGCCGCTCTCGCCGTGCAGCTGGAGTGAGCAGCAGCAGCTGAACACCACGGCATCCTCCCGGGAGCTGTGCAAGGCTGAGATGCTGCTGCAGCTGGAAAACACCTTCCCCTCCTATGGCCTGTCCTGCCTCCCGTGAGGCCCCACCACGGGGCAGAAGCAGGACAGGGCATGGGCTCAAGAAGAGCTGGTGTCACCACCCTCATGGGCTGTAGCCTCAGACCAGGAGCCCAGGACCTCCTGGGAAACACCAACCAGCCCTGCAGTGCGACCCCAATTTGGTGACACACATCTGGGCTCCTCTGGAGGGCAAACCTGATGTTCAAGGGCAGCAAAGAAACTCCAGAAAACTGTACAGAAAGCACATCCTCTTTTCCAGACCTAGTCCTTTAAAAGCAGATGCTCCACCACCTATGGAAACTGGAGCACATGTGCCCAGAGATAAACAACATCACGGGACAGGTAAGCTGGTTACTCATGATTTATCACACCATCTCCCTCTCTAATTGCAGAGCTAAGCAGGCACTCATCTAATCCACTGTAAGCAGCTTACGCTTCCTTAGGCAGCTCTGCGCCATCGCTCACTTCCTGGTTTGGAAATCATCATTCCCCAAGTCCCTTTCTCTGGAAGGTGAGAAACCACCCTTTTCAGTCACCCAGAACAGATTCTGAGGCTTGCAAGATGCACTCACAGGACAGATAATTCCTGGAAGTCCCAAACATCTTTAGAGGGCAGTGGTGGAGTCACCATCCCTGGAGGGATTTAAGAACTGTGTGCATGTGGCACTTCAGGGACAAGGGTTAGGGGTGGCCTTGGCAGTGCTGGGGGAATAGGTGCTCTCAGTGATCTAAAGGTCTTTCCCAACCTAAAGGATACTGTGACTCTATTTCACATTCAGTGCTGAGCAAAGCATCTTTCACCTTTGTGTCCTGCTGCTCTGGTCATGCACTGCAGGTCCTTGCTCTCAGTTTTCCCAGAATTTCACTCATTTTTTCCATACTAACAGCTGACTCCTCCCTGGTTTGACTCTCTATTTATTCTCCACTAATTTATCAGGAATAGGGCACCACAACCTGCCCAATTACTACTGCTTGTCTAGTCTAGTACTCACAGAGTTTATTTCTATTAATTATATTCACGAAATCCTTGGAGTCCTATAAAAATGAGTTAAAAAAGCTACAAAGGTCCACCAATAAAGTGTCCCCCTATGCTCAGAGTCACTGTTTCTAAAGTCTGGAGTGCTCTCAGTGATCTAAAGGTCTTTCCCAACCTAAAGGATACTGTGACTCTATTTCACATTCAGTGCTGAGCAAAGCATCTTTCACCTTTGTGTCCTGCTGCTCTGGTCATGCACTGCAGGTCCTTGCTCTCGGTTTTCCCAGAATTTCACTCATTTTTTCCATACTAACAGCTGACTCCTCCCTGGTTTGACTCTCTATTTATTCTCCACTAATTTATCAGGAATAGGGCACCACAACCTGCCCAATTACTACTGCTTGTCTAGTCTAGTACTCACAGAGTTTATTTCTATTAATTATATTCACGAAATCCTTGGAGTCCTATAAAAATGAGTTAAAAAAGCTACAAAGGTCCACCAATAAAGTGTCCCCCTATGCTCAGAGTCACTGTTTCCAAAGTCCGGAAAGGCCAGGTTGGATGGGGCTTGGAGCAACCTGGTCTAGTGGAAGATGCCCCTGCCCATGGCAGGGGGTGGGACTGGATGAGCTTTAAGGTCCCTTCCAACCCAAACCATTCCCTGATTCTATGATTAGCCAAAGCACATTTTAGCTTTTCTCCACGTATCTGTGGGTAAGCAGGAGGTTACAGACAGACTCAAGGGAAAGATCTCAGGGTTTGGGTTACATCAGGCAGTTCTCAGTGCTGGGAAGCTCCATCCTCTGGAAGCGGAAGCCGAGCCGGCGCGCGCCACTCGCAAGCCTTCACTCACGGACACGGCCCCGGCCAAGGGGAATTTTCTGACTTACAACACCAGAGAACTTTACCCCCGACACTACCTGTGAACTTAGACCAGTGACCCCAAGTCAAGCTTCAAAGTAATGATCCAACACAAGAGCTGCCTTTGATCCCCATAACCCACCGCCAATCAGGGGCAAGTCCTTGGGGCTGAACTCCTCCAGTGAGGAATTCTCTCCAGCTTGATACAAAATTTATTTTACCATCTGTAAAATTCATTTGTGTAGTTGCACACCCTGGTAGGCTTGAATGGGGCGAAGGAGTGTTTCAAGTCCCAGTGCAATTTATAATTTAAAAGCAGAGAAATGACATTGCCGGTCGGAGAGCCCGGGTGATGTAATGGGGAGCGCAGTTCCGCTCGCCGCCGGAGCCGCGCGGTACATTAGCGTGCTGGCCAGGGTGGCTGCTCCTATCAATTATTTATAGTCTCCTGGCGTGCAGCCTGGAGAGGGTCACAGCACTGAAAGCCAACTTTATCTGCATTGTTCCCAGCTCCTGCCCAGCTGTCACTCTGCTCCCTAATTTAATACACCCAGCGCAGCGTAAAAGGATGCAGAGCTGCTGCCTGGAATAGGAATGGGAGTGGGGAGGTGGGGTCTACAGCGAGCTGGTGGGGCCTCAGTCATCTTTGTTAAGGTGCTGACTTGGCTGTTTTGAACCTGCCTTTGAGATTCCCTCGGTCACTGGACTGAGGTACAGAGGGATCCAGGGCAGGCGTGTTTGGGGGTGAGAGGTGGGACAGCGGCGGAGCCACAGCATCCCTGTCTCCATTTCCGTGCCACACGAAGGGCAGGCTGCACTGCATGGCTTCCTACACATTCCAGCAAGAGCTACTCAATAACAGATGCAAATAAGAGGGGGGGAGGAGAAAGGGCACTTCAGCTCTCCAGAAAAAAAAATATATATAGATATACGTTGAGAAAGGAAAATCTCACATATGTTGTTGTTATAGCTACAATTTAAAGTGCATAGACAAGGTCTGCAATGAGGTGAGCTTCAAGGTCCCTTCCAACCCAAACCATTCTGTGATCCACCTATATTTCACCACCGAGGAAGGGGCAGTGTCCCATTGTACTGGGCCACCATGCAGGGAAACAGCTCTCCAAGGCTTTGTCCCTACAACTTAACAAACACACCTCCTCCACTGTTCACTCAAAATTAAACCTACCATAACAACTCTTTAGACTCTGGAAATACGTCACTCATTTGGCCTGATATCAACATCAATGCAATTAAATTTCATCTGTAGCTGCTTATGCCAGGTTGGACAGGGCCTGGAGCACCCTGGGATAATGGAAGGTGTCACTGCCCATGGCAGGGTTGGAACAGATGAGCTTTAAGGTCTCTTCCAACCCAAACCAGTCTGGGATTCTGTGACTCAGGGTCTCCATCAGATGCTTCTCCTGGATATTACTCTCACAGAAATCTGGTACAAGAAGATGAGTTGCTACTTTGGCAGCTCCTGTGCTTGGTTCTGCCCCACAGATCAACCAGATCCAAACAGCCCAAATATCCATCTCATGCCATAAACTAAAGTCAATTCCAGCTTAAATAATAAGGCATTTTCTCAAGTCTTGTGACACCAGGAAAATAATCTGAATTTTCCTGCAATTAGGACTGATTGCCTTAGTGCAAGCCAGAAATGCCCAGGTTGGTTTAAGCCACACAAAACACATTCTGATGACGGTGCCTGGAAACCACACACAGAGATTTCACCAAAAACACGACATCTGCACAACAAGGAAGTTGTGGAAAAAGAAAACTCAGGCCCAGAGGAAGCAGATTTGTTCTTCTGTGGCACAAACAGGGGCCCAGAGGAGGCTCCTGCTGAGGCCCCGTCCAGGACCACTCCCAGTGCTCCAGGAGTAGAGCAAGGGGAATTTCCCCAAATTTGGCACAGACCCCCAGCAGCAGGAGAGGCCCAGGTGAGGCAAAAGCAACATCCAGACATTTTCATATTAGTGTGATTCAGGCCAAGACAAGACAGAAAAACAGTTAGCCTTGAAACCAGCAGTGAGCCTTTTCTTCAACTTTTCTGTGCTATGAAAATCAGGAAGATTCTGCCCAGAAAGCCAAAAGGGGGAACTGGGACAGCCACGGGAGGAACAAGCTGGTTCCCACCCCAGAGGCAGTCACAACACTGGGCTGTGTCATTGAGCCAAGCCCAGAACGTGCAGACCACACGCGGCTGCCACCGCGCCGCATCTTCGGGGCCTTCACATCCTCCCCGAATCCAGGATTATTTCCATGGCAACTATCTGGAGAACTTATTAAGTAAAAAAAACCCCCAAGAACAGTTTGAACACACAGACTCTACGTTCGTAACGTACCAACTGACTAAATTAGCAGCGCTAAGATTTTTAGTAATCAAAATAGATCATGTTCCAGCAACTCGGTCTTCTCTGTGCCACAGCTAAAGAGAAAAATCTGATAGTAATAACCAGGGGGGGAGGAATTACAGGTTTTCCAAGACCACAGCCCTACATCAAGCCAAGTCTTACCCCATTCAAGACATTATTTCAGTACCTGGCAATGCTGTTAAATTAGGCTGAGTTTCCATCAGATGATAAACTTGGTTGCAAGGCTCCTAGAGAATCAAAAAGATGACTATCATGACAAAGTACTACACAAATTCATTGAATAGCCTCAAATCTCTACCAAAAAACCACCACGTGTAACTCTTTCTCACATTTAGCTTGGAAGGTTCACAAGTGTGGAGTATTTGCTTTGAGAAAGGACAAGTCACTTATTAAAGCTGATTAGAAATGCATTAAAAATCAGCAAGACCCATTAGTGCAACACTGAAAGGAGCAGTCTTCCTCCAGAGCAGCACCACTCCCAAACTTGCAGGGATTTTGTGGTTCCCTTGGAGCCAGTGCAGGCTCAGCCCTGCAGTGACTCCAGTTCCCAGGCACGGGGCTGAGGGAATTACCAAGGTTTTGGCAGCACTCAGAACCAAACGCTGCCTGAGAATTTCATAACAGCAATTCAGACTGAGAAGTCAGAATCAACAGGAATGATTTTGAAAGTGCTTAAAAAAAATAAAATGTGGTTAAATGAACTGTTGGCTCGGTCACTCAGTCCAGCCAGGGAGATTACAGGCATTATTGATTTACCTTAGAACAACCTGGGAACTCATTTCCAATGGTTTTTAATGGAACCTGGATTTTCTGTCCTAAGCTGCCTCGTGAGCTTGAGCCTCCTGCAAGGAAATGCAACTCCAGAGCATTAAACTGGCAGCTGTCAGAGGTACAACAGCCCTGTTTGTCTACAGAGAGTGTGTGACAGGATAGGGGCTTTTCAGGCAACTCCATAATCACAGGATCATTTCAGAAGAGACCCCCAAGACTGAGTTCAACCTGTGACCAACCCCACCCTATCACCCAGCCCAGAGCACTGAGTGCCATGCTCAAGCCAGTCCTTGAACACCTCCCTGGGCAGCCCCTTCCAACGCCTGACAACCCTTTCCATGAATAAGTGGATGGAAGCTGGGAGCAGGGGAATCCTCACCCCAAGAGCCAGGGGAGAGGATTTTGACCAGGACAACACACCATCAACCCTAAAGCTCTGCTTCAGCAGCAAAAGCTTCTCCACCTGGGGCAATGTTTTCCCTCACCAGAACACACCACAGCAGGCTTGGCCTCTTGAAACCTTGGGCTGGTTTTAACACGTGAACAGAATATTATTCCTTTATGTACCTAAAGCAAAAAAAAAAAAAAAGAAAAATTTTTCTCAACTCTTCCAGAAAAAAGACTAGCGTAATACAAAACCAAGTAGGGAATACTGTAGCCTGAAAGGCTTCCAAAAAGGTGTGAGCAGAGAAAACAGCAGCTCATAGCAGGAAGGAAATTGTAACATTAACCATGGCCTTTGAAGGCAGAGGCAGCTCCGCGTCACCGAGCACCGACAGTGAGCAAAACCAAAGAACAAAACACATCTGATCCCCGGCTACTTCCAAAATCCATCTGCAAACGCATCCTGCCCCGAGATAAACGCAGAGCAAGGCGTGATGGAGGGATGGCAATTAACTGCCCCCCTTGTTGTTGCTGTTGTTATCTGCAGTGCCTCGCTGCAAACAAGCTGCCCTTAGCCCCGAGCCAGCCCTTGGCCGCTCGCAAAAATCACTGAGCATTAGATCCTGCCCCTTCTCCTGCTTAATGTCTCACCCTGGAGCTTCAAGAGCTCCCAGCTCTGTCCTTCCCCCCTTCCCTTCCCCTCCTCCAGCTCGCTCCCTTCCAGCCAGCATTCCCCCTGTCTCCCTCCCTCCCCTGCTGGCTCTGGTGCCAGATGTCAGCCTGACCCCGGAGCCGCTGTTTCGGGTCACTTATGGGGGTTATGGTGCGAGGGGAGCGGCTCCCCCAGGCAGGCTGAGCCGGGACAGCCCCACCGTGCCAGCCAGGGGGTCTGGGCACTGCTGGCAAACTGAGCTCCGGGGTTTTCTCCCGGCTAACAAACCGCCGGCAGAAGTTTGGGAGCCGGTTCACGCGCACGGCAACAGCAGCCCCGGGCACCGAGCGCTGGGTAAGGTGACCCCGCACTGCGCTCAGCATCAGTCATGGGTAGAAGCGTCACTTACTGCACGAGGAGAACGGCTGACCCGAATGACTCCTGCAACAATAATTGCACGCTGAAGGCAAGGGCTGAAGTTTCTGGAGGAGGGATGCTGGGAATGCTGTGGCACTCCAAGGAGGACCATTCACAAGACATTGGGCTAACAAAGAGAGCCATGGGGGAATTCAAGATGTATTTAAAATGAACCCAGGCCCCTATTCTTGACCACACTCCTTGAAGGATGTGCCCCCGATGAAGGAGCGGCTCCAAGGCAACGGAATGCAGTTTGCTGGAAGGGAAGGGGAGAGCTTCCAGCCTGACATAAGCCAGGGCTCGGATTCCTCTATCGAAGAGGCTGCGCCGCAGATAAGGCTGCGTCAACTTTTCCACTGGAGCTCTCTCCCCTCTAAGGTTCACAGTCAGAGCAAAATGTTTTGGCCAGGTGGAAAGTGAACGGAGGCTCCCAAAGCTGGGAGCTGCCGTGTGTGTATAAAACATCACCGTGTCACCTGCCCAGGCTTGGTTTCCCTCCACTGGGAACGGGAAAACTCATCTTCCTCCCCATGAATTCTTCGCATTCCTGTACAGCCGATAAGCCCAGCCTCTTCAAGGAGCTGCTCAGAGCCACACAAAGTGCCCTGAAACACCAAACAACCCCAGGGACTGAAACCCAGGCAGGTTAAACGTTAACCTGGGAGCTGAGTGGAGGGGACACAACTGTGGTGCTGCAATCCTGCTCCAGCCCCACAGTCCAGCTGCAGCTCCACAGCCCAGCTCCAGCCCCACACCACCAAACCATGCCCAGACTTCCCATAAGCAGCAGCCAGGGAGGTTTTGGACAATCAAAGAATCCCAGGATGGTCGGGGTTGGAAAGGACCTTAAAGCTCATCTTGTTCCACTTGCTGCCATGGGCAGGGACATCTTCCACTAGACCAGCCTGCTCCAAGCCCTGTCCAACCTGGCCTGGGACACCTCCAGGGATGGGGAATCCCTAAGGGCGTTTCTCTGCTGTGGAGTCCATTTGCCTGTGGGAAGAATGGCAAGGAAAGGGGGTGAAATCTGGCACCTGGTTCCCATTACCACACCACCAGCAGGGTGAGTGCAGGCAGGACTCTGCTCTTCCCAGACTCATCCTCCTGCACAGCAGGGCAGGAGCAGCACACCAGGCTCACTGGCTGCCCACTCACTCTGTGGGGCATCTTGGGTTGGTGTGTGGCAGACCAGGAAGATGCTCCATTTCCAAGGAAAGTGCCAGAGGAGCCTGGCTCCCCCATGGGCCCCCCAGGCCAGCCCCATGTACAGGGGGAGTTTTGGGGCCTGGGGCTGTGCAGAGGATGGGGAGGTTTCCCAGGGAGGTACTCCACTCCTGGCACAGCCATCCCCCACAGGCCTCACTGCAGTTATCCCTGAAGACAGAAAAATTTGTGCTTGTTTTTCTGCTGCTGCTGAGCAGCTACGAAATGTCTCCCACCACGGAGAGCCTGAATAAATTCTTACTCCTGAAGCAGCATCTGATTCAGCTTCTTTCCGATCTCCATCACAATTTCAAACCTTTAATTTCCTATGGTAAAAGCAATGTCTGTGTCTGATTCCCAGAGGTTAGAGCATTTATGGTTTATCCCTTTTACCTAATATATACCCAATATTTCAATTTATTTCATTTATGCTAATATTCTGGGTAGATTATTGGGCTGGCTGTGACTTATCACAAATTACTGGTCACAAACTTTTCCTCTCTGTCCCCATGGGAACGCAGGAACTATCCCTGGATGGCCAGGAGAGACAACTGTACACACCGTGTGTGCTTCCAGCAACCTTTTGGGAATGCCTGGATATCTCAGGTTCCTGGTCCAAATGAAAAATAACAATAAAAAAGGCAGAAAGGAGGGAAACAGCCTGGTTTTATCCTTCCTCTGTTAAATGTGGAATGCTGGACCAAAACATGGCAGTTTTCATCCAGGGAAGCACCCTTGGAAGCTCCATGGGTGGGTTTGAGGCCACGTGGAACCTGGAAAGCTCCCCCCAGCACCTCCAGTGAATTCAAGATTTGCTGCTGTGTGTCAGGGAAACAACTCTGTTCTTTCTGGAGGGAATGGACAGATTGCAGGAGAAAACTATATCCCAGTTGCTGCCAAATTCCACAGATTCAGTTATTAGTAGGCAATTAGGAATATTATTCACACTTCCTACTACGTTAAGCTCCATTTGCAGGGCATCTCTGCGCCAGCCCGGCCGTTTCTGACAGAGCCCCAGCTCCGAGGCGCACGTGGCATCACGTACCCAAAACTGTGTCTTCCTGCTCGCTGCCTCCCGGCCCCTTCCCCGCAGCCCGATTTAATGCGGTTGTCTCACAAAATAAAATTGCAAGTAAAAAAAAAAAAATACAGAGATTAAAAATGAGGGAGGGGAGGGGGGAAGGTAAATAAAAGCGCGGCGGCACAAAGGGAAAACAATTTTGCTCTTGTTTTTTAACTCACAATCAACATCTGAGCTATTCAGGAAGCTGGTGCACTGCCCTCCAACCAACTTCAATTAGGGAATTCAAAAGCAGTCAGACAAAAGAATGCCTGGGAGTTACTGCACCGAACCGAGATATTTTTAGCAAGAGCTGGGAGGCTGTTTGTGGGACACTGCTTTGCTTCTCTCGCGCTTCAGCTTTTGTATTTACATTCACAGGACAGCGAGATTTACTGGGTCAGAGAGAAAGAGAGGAGAAGCGGCACAACTGACGCGAATCCTTTTGCCTCTGATACTCTTGGAAGGTTTTCCAGCAAAGGCTGATGGAGGCCAGAGCGAAGCAGAACAAGCTTTGCCTCCATCTGCTTCAAAAATCGCCTTTCAGCTGCAATCTCCAGGCGCTCCTTCGGAAGGGGGATGCAAAGCCGCACGTGGAGCCCCCGGAAAGGCCGGCTCGCCCCCACACCAGGCAGGGACACGGCCCCTTCACCCGCACAAAGCTGCGGCCGCTGACCTCTCCCACCCGCGGGTCAGCAGATGGAGTCACACACAGGCTGGGGCGAGCCGCACGGAGCCCCCATCGCAGTCCGCCCAGCGCCGCTCGGCCGAGCCCCAACGAGCCGCTGCTGGTTTTTCAGAAGCCATTTCCTAGCACGGCCCCGCTGCAGCCGCCTTCCCCCGCGGGGCTCGGGAAGCGCCTGCGGAGCGGCGAGGCGCAGCCCCGGGCCGGAGCCCCGGCAGGCCCGCGGGGCCGGGCTGGGGGCGGCGGCCCCCCACTGCCTGCGCTATCGGCAGCGCTCCTCCAGCGCAGCCCCCTCTTCCGCTCCCTCCCACCACTGCGGCAGCGCAGATGGCAGCAGTGTGACCTCGCTGTTCCTGCCTCCTTGTTTTGATCCTGCAGTCTTGATTGTTCAGGCTAATCCCACACTCCCAGCCTTGGCTGCCTGCCAGGACTGTTATTAATGGCACAAAAGCTTCTCATTCCAGCTACTTCTACATCCGCTAATGCTGTTGTTCCCTTCTCTCGCTCCCCCTCTCACCACATTACAAACTGGAGCTGGAATATATTTTACAAGGGGAAAAAAACCCTCTCTGATCATCCTCACGCGCTGAGGGCTCCACCAGAACCGTAAGGAAAAGGCTCCTCAGCTCCAGCAGCAAGCACCGATGGAAAAGCAGGGAGACCACCCTGCTCAGCCTGTGATAAACAGCACATGGACGTGGGGACTTTCCAGCAATCCCGGAGGGAGAGCCAGGACCCCAGGGACGGCTGCCTGCGAGGCCTCGGGAGAGGGCTCTGCTGCCCAGGGCAGGACTGCCACCACTGCCCAGTGACCAGGACGGGTGGCACCCCCAGCACGGCACCCCAGGCTGGTCTTGAGGTGGCCCTGGGGCCTCAGCTGCCTCTCCAGGGCCCCCTGCCCTCCTGGCCCTGCTCTACACTGCAAACACCCAGCTCCTGTGACTGCAGCTCATTAAATCACACGCTGAGAGGCAGCTTCATCTGAGCCCCCCACGTACCACTCTCACGGCAGGGCCCAAAATGCCCACGCAAGGCTCAAAGCTGGTTTTGGTGTCCCCTGTGCCCAGGGCAGGCCGTGCTCTGCCAGCTCCCCACACGGGCTGTACCCCACCTCCCTCTGCTCTAAACCCCCTCCCCAGGAAGGGGCTGTAACGCCATGCCCTGCCAGCTCCCCACACGGGCTGTACCCCACCTCCCACTGCTCTAAACCCCGTCCCCAGTGAGGGGCTGTGGGGTGAAGCCCTGAGCAGGGAGGTTGGAGCCAGAGACACAGCACTGGGGCACAGGTCCCACATCAGCTCCACCTGCTTGGGCGTGGGGCTGCTGTGGGAGGGGAAGGGATGAGGATATCCACAGCAGAGACCAGCCAGACACCAGGCACAGAGCCCTTGGCACTGCTGCCATACACCCAAAAAAGTCTGGTGATGTCAGCCCAGCAGGCACCAGCACACACTCACCACACAGAGGACCACCTCACAGATTAGTAAGGTTTGGAGATGTTTAAATTGCAAACACAGAGCTCGTGTCGCTGGGACCCTCCCATGGGAGCAAGCCCACCTCCCCGTGCAGGTCGTGCCACACTGGGAGCATCACGTCAGCTCGGTGTGTGAAGAAACCTGCCCAGCTTGCAGCCCAAGCTGTCGCCCTGGTGAGATGATTCACCACCCTGCCCTCGCTACTTGTGGAAACGCAGCAGAGAGAAAAGCAGCTACGGGCACATTTCTCCTGATTAGGACAGTCAGTACATTTTTAATAAAGGGCTCTTTAAAGATAATCTCATTTCAGTATTTACACATGTTAAACAGGTTATAGAGATCGAGACATAATGAAGTCAAGAAGGAGAGGACAATAAAAGCGTGGTGGGATACTACAGGGAAGGATATCTCCAGCCTGCTGGTTTGGAGCATAAGAGGGGCTGAAACAGAGTCCCAGAAAGATTTGTGCTGGAAGAGACCTTAAAGCTCATGCAGTTCCACCACATGGGCAGCGACACCTTTCACTAGAGCAGATTGCTCCAAACCCCACCCAACCTGGCCTTGGGCACTTCCAGGGAAGAGTAGTGAAAGAGAGGGGCACAAACGCACAGATGCCAGCAGAGGAAGGGGCTCAGACACTGGAATAACTGGCTGTTGCTCATTCACAACAGATCAGCAGCAGATTTCTGATGCAACCTGTACCTCCAGTCTCTCTTCCCTGAACACAGCACCTGCCTGTTCCTTCCCAGCTCAG
Source organism: Passer montanus (assembly GCF_014805655.1). Lineage (NCBI taxonomy): Eukaryota > Metazoa > Chordata > Aves > Passeriformes > Passeridae > Passer > Passer montanus. Next base: position 1,220,497 of record NW_024375256.1, on the reverse strand, counting down.
CCATGTCCCACCCCATCCCCACAACAGCAGAGCCCTTGTGAACAGCACACAGGCCTCAATTCCCTCCCAGACACATCCCCAGTCCCAGCCCATCTCCTGCTGCAGCAGCTCTGCCTCAGAGCTCTGCCCCTGCTGAGCTTACACCTGACAGCAGCAAAACCTGAAATATCCGCTACTGGCTCCGGTGGCAGCAGTGGAGCTTCGTGAAACTCTGCTCCAAGGCTCTTCATGTGCCATGGATTAACCCTGAGGAATTCAAAAATCCTCCTGAAATGCACAATATTCCATTTGCTTTATACAGTGCAGTGGTTTGGGGATGGGGAATGCACAAGGTCACCAGGGAGGGAAAACTCAGTTGTTTGGGATTATTTCTCTGCTGTGCAAGAGAAAATGTTGGTGCCTGTTCAGAGCTCCCATCTTTCGCTGCTGAGGGTGCAGGAGATAAAAAAGAGCTTTATTTAAACTACTTGATAGTCATGAGATCAAGCAGAACAAAAGGAAAAATGTATTTGGAGGGAAATGTTAGTTCTAGAGCTCAAACAGCACTTTGAGTTCCCATTAAACAACTTTGAGCCGAGACAGGAAGCAGGGAAGGCAGCGCCAAGTGCTGGATCACAGAGTGCTGGCCATGGGGGTAAAGCAAAGGCACCTGCAGCTGCAGGTACTGAGCCCAGCTGCACAGGAACAGGGGAGCTGGAGTGTGAAGCAATTGGATTTTAAGGAGGAAATAGTGGATGAAGCAAGAGAGTCACAGACACAAGGGAGAGAGGTGAGGAACACCAAAAATAGGAGAATAGTTCAAATTAATAAACTTTTTCAAAGCCAGAAGGACCTGCTGCAGAATCTCAGCAAACAAGTGACAGAACTTCCCCAAGTAAATTCTTGCATTTCTACAGATTCAGAGCAACCACAGCAGGTATTTTCAAACCAAGAGATAGCTAAAGGAGAGCCTAATTACATATTTACAGATGCAAGGGCTGCTACAGCCACACCTGAGCTCCTCTCCCACTAGCAACCCTCCTAAGGAATCTGCTACTTTACTTTTGATTTTAATTTCTTTAGCTGCCACTTCCAGCAGGGAAAGATGTCTCCTTTTGTAACCCTCCCAGCACAAGGGGAGCAGGGTGGGTGTTGGGTGAGGTCACCCCAAACCTGAGGGCAGCAGATGTTTTGGAGGCAAAGCCCCCCAGACCCTGCGCCGGTGCTGGCAGTCGGCACGGCCAGGCTTCCAACCCACCAGATGCTCCCAACTTTCTCCTTGCTAAGCTCAATAGCCTGTGTTTCCCACTCCCAGTGCATCAAACAAGGCTTCTGAGCCCCATTGAAGCCCCCAGCCTCTTCTTTTCTTCTCCCAGTGAATACTCCTTTAATCCCATTAGCTCTGCGAGCGCAAAGCCACGCGGGGAGCCCGTCCCACCCACTCCCCACAGAATCCCTAACTCAGAGTGCTCTGATCCCAGGGGACTGGGAACAACAAATATTGCTGGCTTTAGGATAAGCCCACCAAGCCATAACACCAGCAGTGTCCCAGGAGCCAGAGCATCCCTTCTGTCGTGTCCCAGTGCCACCAAGCGCTGTTCCCAGCAGGGCCTGGTGCTGCCCATTCCCAGCCCTTGGCACTGGTAGCTCGTCCTCCCTGGCTCCAGCACACCCACGCCTCAGGAATTTTCCTGCACCACACCTACACCTGCCTGCCAACACTGGCTCGGGCACTCCAGCCCCACACGAGCCTCCCCTGCACACCACTGGTACCACCAGTGCCAGCTGATGGCTGCTCCTGCCAAGCTCTCCTCTCCTGTAGGATTACAGGGCTTCAACTGTAGAATCCTCAGGATCTCACGTGTGCTCTGACATCATTTGGAAAACACTGCCTTGATGCTTGTAACCTCACAAGGATTTAGGACATCTCTTGGTGAGCTCCCAAACCAGAAATCCCAATGGTGACCTGTCCTACATTAGGCTATGACTCCTGTCCTGTGACCCCAAACAAGTTCACACGGGAAAACACCGAGTGTAAAATGTGAAGGGTCACATGATGGCAACACACCTACACAGAACGCTCCGGCCTGCACCTGGGGAAAGAATTTAATCACCAGTTTCTGCTTCCCCACGGGAGCCAAGGCACCACCTGTGTCCAAAGCACCATGTCACCTCTTCCCTGGCTTGTCACACGTGGCACATGAGGCTCTGGAGATGTGGCACCTGCGCTGGGGGGACAGCAGCAGTGCTGACCATTCTAGAACTGGTTTTAAAAATCCCCCCTTGTCCAGATCACCAACATTAATTCTTATAAGCTTATTTGGTGTTTAGAGCTGACAAAAGGGACAAGGTGAGGACAGGTGAAGTTCCTGCCTCCTCACCAGAGGGGACAGACACAGCAAGGCAAAAGCTGCTCTGCCCTTCCCGAGGCAGCAGCACAGACCAGATGGGTCTTTAAGTGGCATTAAGAGGGAGACAGCTCTACTACATCCAGCCCTTTCCTCCAAGGCTAGAAACTCACTGTCCTTGCAGCCAAGTCTCCACCACAGAGAACCAGCCGTTGGCTTTTTCCCTCTTTGTTCTTCCCTGCCACTTCCTCCTTCATGTTTACCTTCTGCAATCTCCATCCGGCTCACAACTCCTCCTTCCTCGGAAAGTCTTTGAGATGCACATTATACAAGACACACAAAAATAAATTGGTTTTAATCCTCCAGATTCCAGCACTCCCAAACAAGGATCTTAAGGAGCTTTACAAACAATGGATTAAGCCTTAAGACTCCCGATGAGGTAAGGAAATGCCTCTGGCCGAGGCAGAGAGAGGTGAGTGAGGCTGAAGGCTGCACAGAGCCACTTCAGAGTGCAGAGCTCACCTGGTTCCATGCACACAAACATGAGAGTCCATCCCTGATCCATCATCAGCCTAGAGGCACCTTTGCCATTTAGCTCCACTCTGAAACAGCTCCAAAACCTTCATCTTTTCAATGCCAAATGTTCTCTCCTACCTTTGGGCATCAGTGCTACACAAAACACTCATCCCAAGGAAAATGACCCCATGAATGGCAGCCCCACCAGGTCCAGACATTCACCTAGAGCACTAGGAAGATTTCCTGACAGCCAGTGTTTGTTAGCAGAGGTGCAGGATGCTTCCAGTGGGCATTCCAAGCAGCCCACTGGATGTAACCCACAGGACAGGCACCTCTTCTTGCTTTGTACAATGTGACCACGACTTGACAGGCACTGATCTCTGCTCTGCTGATCCGTGACAGGACCCAGGGAATGGCTGGAGCTGTGCCAGGGAGGTTTAAGTTTTAAGTTCGCTGTCAGGGAAAGGTTCTTCTCCCAGAAGGTGCTGGACACTGCCCAGGCTCCCCAGGGAATTGTCCCGGCCCCAAAGCTGCCAGAGCTCCAGGAGAGTTTGGACAATGCTCTCACGGATGCTCAGGGTTGGGGTGTGATTGTTGGGGTGTCTGTGCAGGGCCAGGAGCTGGACTCAGTGAGACCTGTGGGTCCCTTCCAGCTCAGGATGCTCCACAATTCTCTGACTTTGGGTCACAAGCTCGGCAGGCTTAACCTACATCAACACAACATCACTCACTCCTAGTGCACCCCAGTCTGCAAAGCCCTCAGACTTCTTCCCAACTAGATTTTGCATACATGTTGTAAACAAGCTTTACATCCTTTTGATCAGCACTACCCGGGGAGGGGGAGGAGACTTCCTGTCCCACTCTGCCACCGCTCGCTGCGCTCGGCTCTCGCCGCCCCGTGAGCGATGATGACATTTTCTATTTTGGTGGCTTTTTCTTCATATATTTGTAGCGAGCGGCTGCGCTCGGGCCCAGCAGTGCTGTGGATCTCAGTGTGGGTTTTAACTCAGCTTAAAGTGGCAGAGCCATTTGTTGCAGCGTCTCCTTGCCATGGCCAGCCGGACGCTCCCTGTTCCCAGCCAGACGTTGGCACGCTCCTGGCTCCTCACTTTCCCTGCCAGTCATCCCAGGCAGACATTTTTGCGAAAGAACTTGTTTACAGACAAACCAGGCTGCCGTGTTTTCCTGCCGGTGCTTATCTGCTGGAGATAACTCTGGTTTCTGCTTGCCCATGGGCAACCAGCCAAGCGCTCACCACCAACACCTCCCTGTGCCTCGTGGCCACTTCACGTGGCCAAACCCTCGCCCTGCTCCGGGAAGCACAGCCGAGCCCCGCCAACACCGGCACGGGAATGTTCCACCCTGGCTCCCACGGCACGACGCTGGTGGAAGAGGCAGAAGGTTGGGATCTCCCTCCCTTGGAAAGGGCAAGCGCCCACAGGGTCCAGCGGGCACTGTGGGAACGGTTCGGGCAAACGGCTCGTGCTCTCCTGTGACTCCAGCTCACCGCTTCCACGTCCTCCCTGTGCCAGCTCAGAGGAGCTGATGAAATCCGCAGGCTGTGGGCAGGCTCGCTGCAGCGCAGGAATGTTCTGGAGTCGGTTACTAACACTGTGCTTTGCATATTGTGTTTCAAACACTACATGCTTCTACACGCTCCGTGTCAACAAGGGGAAAGGATTGTCAGCCCAGAATGAAGTCCTAATGGGAGCTGTTAGCAATCCAGCAGCTCCCAGGTGCGCTGCGAGGACCCCGCGGGGATATTCCTGCATTATTCCTGCATTCAGCTCAGCCCTTCCCTCCTGAGAACCATCCCAGCTCCTTCTCTAACCATCTTCTCCTGGCTGAGCCCTGTGTGCTCCTCAGCTCTGCTCAGCGTGGCTTCCACAGGATGCACAACCAGGACAGGTATCCTTGGGATGTTCATCCATGAGCCAGGCATTAGGAGCTGGCAGGTGTGGGATATTAAACAGGGAGGAAAACCAAACCCAGCATGGACTCTTGTGGGTGAAACCCCTTTCAAATGTATAGAATCCTGGAATGGTTTAGGTTGGAAGGGATCTTAAAGCTCATTCCATTCCACCCCTGCCATGGGCAGGGACACCTTCCACTATCCCAGGCTGCTCCAAGCCCCAGTGTCCAACCTGGCCTTGGACACCTCCAGGGATACAGGGGCAGCCACAGCTTCTCTGGGCAACCTGTGCCAGCGCCTCACCTCCCTCACAGGGAAGAATTTCTTCCCAGCATCCCACCTAACCCTGTCCTCTGTCAGCTTAAAGCCATTAAACTCAAGGGAAAGCAAATTTTTTTCCCCACAAAGAACACACTCCATGAAGCTGGGGGTGTGCTGCTCTTACAGATGCTCTATGTGGACCAAAATTTGCTGAAATTATTACAGAAACATTCCACCACCTCCCAAAATAAGCAGCTTTGTGTATCTTTGCCTGGCTAAAATATGAAAAAAGCCCTGCAGAGTGGAGCACAGTTTCCATTTCCTCGCACACTCCTACCAGGGCTGTGCTCACAACAAACGCTCCGACCTTTCCTCAAAGAAATCTCTGTTTGCTGCTCCTTATAAATTTGCAGAATTTTGGCTCATTTCCATTTCACCCACTTTTGAATACGACACTCCCCACCCCCACACAACTGTTCCTTTCTCAGGGATGACAGGCTATCCAAAAAAATCCCAGGAGCACTTGAGCTCCTTGTTCCCTCCCCGGCCGGCATCGCTCTGCCGGCAGACAAAGGAGCACTGGGAATTTCAGACCAACCTGTTGCAGGAAGCACTTCACCTCAGAGTTCAGTGTTCCAGTTTCTCCTGATCCCCAATAACGACATTTTTCCATCCCTCCCCTCACCCACGGTTTTCTATGCAATCATTTGTGACACACTTAAATTATTTCATTATTTTCCTATCAAAGGCAGAACCTCAAATCCCTTCGGAAAGATGCAGTGGCTACCAGCAGGATCACCCCACAACCTTGCTCTGTTTTTCCATCACTGCTGATGTGGTGACAAAGAAGGAGATTTTTCAATTTGTTTTGTCCATGAGCCAGAAATTCCTTTTAATGGCCTGAATATGGTGCCTGTGCTGGTCTCTCCCCGCTCCAGCTCAACCCTCGCTTACAACAGCCCCTGCCTACAACACGGAGTTGGCCTCCTTTTGCAGGAAAATAAGGCCAAACCAGCTTGAAAGCATGTTTGGAATCTGGAGATTAATTCCATGTAAACTAATGCATTCAAACCTCTTTGTAGGGCTGCAGCAAGAGCTGGCTGAGCCTGGCGAGAAGTAGGGCAGCGTGTAGGGACGGTGGGGAGGGAGGCAGCCCTGCCTGCAGTGTGCAGCCCTTTAGAAAGCTCACAACCCGTAGTAAAGCCGTGTCCTGCTCCGCCGAACCGGCCACACCACAGAGCGTCACGCCCGGGCTCACCCGGGGTGACAAAGAGGTGCTGGAGGTGGCAGCAGGGCAGGTCAGGGGTCACGAGGGCTCCCACGGGAGCCTCTACCCAGGATCCAGGGCTTTTGTTCAGCAGAAAATGCCGGGAGCAACAAAGCCCAGCAGTGCACGGAGCTGCTCCGGGGTGAGCCCCCATCCCTGCTCAGGCTCAGCCCTCCCCTCCCCGCTTCCCTCCGCTGTGTCTCTCTTCTCTCTCTCTGGGAGATAAATTATTCAGGATGAAACCATTTTAAACTCCATTGGGATGCTGAGCAAAGCTAAGATGGGTGGTGCTGCAGAGGAAGCTGTCAGGGCCATGACCAGAATCCCAGGCTTCCTCATGCTGAGGTTCCAAGTGCAGCTACAGCCCATCCTGGGACCCTGTGCCAGGAAAGACCCCAAAATCTCCGAGCACCCAGATCCCAGTGTACCCATCACACCCAGAGACACCCCATCCACATGACTGTGAGGCCCAGGGACCTCCCATGCCTGATCCATCCCACTGCCCTCCTGCCATGGGAAGGGTTCCCAGGGAGGTCCCCCAGCCACCTCCTGGCTTGAGACCACCACGAGATTGTTTCTACAAGGACTAAAGAGTGCAGGAGAGACTACAAGAGCATGGAGAGACAGAGTAAGAGGAAATGGCTTCCCACTGCCAGAGGGCAGGGTTAGGTGGGATATTGGGAAGGAATCCTTCCCTGGGAGGGTGGGGAGGTCTTGGCACAGGTGCCCAGAGAAGCCGTGGCTGGCCCTGGATCCCTGGAAGTGTCCAAGGCCAGCCTGGACGGAGCTCAAAGCAACCTGGGATAATGTGCAGTGTCCCTGCCCACTGCAGGGGGTGGCACTGGGTGGGCTTTAAGGTCCCTTCCAGACCAAGCTGTGCCACGATTCCCTGATTCCATGACTACACAAGCAGCAGCACACACAGTCCTTGCACACAAACACCAGCACAGTGCTTGACTCAGGGCCCCACGGCTCAGATGAATTCAGGTCAAAGAGGAGAACATCAATGAGAAGGTACTCAGAGAAGAGGGGTTTTGTGTTGTTTTGTTATTAAATGAGGAGACCAAATAATTAAATGGCCTGGAAAGGATTGTACATTAAAAGTCACTCCAGCACTAAAAATCCAGCTCTGACAGCTCTGGGTGAAGCCCTTTAGGAGTTACCATGGCAGTTGATGCAGTGATTCGCCCACTCGCTCCTCAATAATGCTGGATTATTTTTTTTAATGCATTTCCACCACAAACAAGCAAATGTTGCTGAAGGAAAAAGTCCTTTCTCCCACCACAAAGCTCCATCCTTTATCCCTGCCACAAGCGCTCTGCTCGGGAGGAGACAGCAGGTAACAGGGAGCCAAGCCAAACACGCCGCGCTGAACTTCGCTCCCTCCCTCTCCAGGGAGAGAGGAAATTTAAGAAGCAGATTCAGGATTTCAGCATCCATTTCACTCTCCCTCCCCCTCCTGAACTCCCGGGCCCCAACCAGCGATTCAGATGCTCTGTCAGCTGAATGCTGCACTCGCTTCCTCTCCCCGCCACCAGCTCAGCAACACGCTCCACGCAGACAAGGAAGCCAGGGATTTTTGGAATACATCTTCCCTCCTTTTAATTAAGCGCCCAGGTAGAGCGTTCGCCCCGCAGAGCCGCAGCCAGCGCAGCTGAGGGAGACAAGTCAGAGCAAGAAGGGACCCAAATAAAGGAAAGCAAACACGGGCTGCAAGGGAGGAGCAGGATACAGCAGCATTGACCTGCCCAGCCATTCTTCTTGCAATCAAACCGAGCTCCAGAAACTCCTCTGGCCAAGGGGAAGGCTCCCAACACCCACAGCCACCTCCCTGGCATGGCCCTCACCCCAGAATCAGGCCAGGAATGAAAACCTCCCGAAGCCCAGCTCCAAGGTTGAGGAATGGCCTCCCCATCTGCTGGATAAACCCCGCTCCTTCCCTGGGGATCTCGCAGCTCCGGGGGCACCCCAGGACCAGGGGCTGCCATAGGTCAGCCCCCACAGCTCGGAGTGGAGCGAGGCAGATGGGCAGAGGGAATAAGCAGCTTCCAGCACTAAGCCGGAGAAGGCAGGACTGAGCCTGAGTGCCCACATGCCGGGGGCACGAATTCCCAGGACACGGTGCTGGAGCGCAGCCGGAACGGGACCGCACCAATGGCCAGGCTTCTCGCCTCAGCAACACGCACTGCCGGCTCCACAGAAATAATATTCCTCATTCCTCAGCCAGGAGAAATTATTTGTTACAACAAATACTTGCCCCGAAAGCCTGGAGGCTTTACTAACAAAGCTGGGTTTGCTCACAGGCTGCCAGGTTTGGGAACTGGTTTAATCAGCTGGGGAAGCTCAGGGAGCGCGTTCCGGCTGCGCGAGCATTCCCAGCGCAGAGCCGCTCTCGGCTGGTTCCCACAGTCCCCCCACTCCAACTCTCAGCAACCAAAAATTCTTTACTAATAAGGGTGGGGAGGCCCTGGCACAGGTTGCCCAGAGAGGCTGTGGACTCCCAATCCCTGGAAGTGTCCAAGGCCAGGTTAGAGGGGGCTTGGAGCAACTTGGGACAGGAGAAGGAGTCTCTGCCCATGACAGGTCCCTCCCAACCCAAACCATTCTGGGGATTCAGTGATTCTATAACCCAAAAGAACTCAAACTGAGACAGGTTTTTTCACAGTATGAACTAGGAAAAAACACTCATCACTGAGGCCCTGCGAAGGGCCCATGCACGGAGAGATCCGTGTATCCGGCAGGACACCACGGCACAGCGAGGGCCCGCGCCCCGCGAGCAGCAAGCCAACAACTTTCAAGATGAATTAAGGGCACGGCATCCGTGGAGCTCCGCTGGTGGAGCAGCTTTGTTAAACTGAAATGAAAGCTAAACCCGGGCTCTGCTCAGCCCATTGTTCCCGGCCTCCTCTAATAGCTGTTGTCTCTCCTCCATCCCTCCCAGGCTCCGCACGCTCAGCTGTGACTCTTTGTGCCTCCCTTTCCCTGCCTTCTGCTTCTGTTTGTCCTTTTGATCTCCAGTTCTCAGCTTGTGTTTTCTGCTGCGTCCCCATCCCCCCACTCCTGATTTCCACTTTTATTAGGGTGCGAGGCAGCGCGGCTCCGAGGAGGAACAATGCGCCGGGGCTGAAAAGGCTTTGAAGCTGAATTGGGTTGTTTACCCAGAGATTCCCCAATCTCCTCCTGAAATAAAATAGCATTTTACCTCCACCACAGTGCTTGCTGTTTGGTTTCAGTTGGAAGCAATTACAAGCAGCTGATGGCATGGTAAATGTGGTGCAGGAGCACATGAATGTGATCCTTAAAAAATAAATAAAAATTAAAATCAGACAACTGCAACTCCCAAAGCCCATGTTTTCTAGGAGAGATTATTCCGGAGTCCAGTTGTAAGGATTCTGCTGCTGCAAGGGCAGGTTAAAGCCTCGACCAGCTGCTAAAAGCCTCTATGAGCCAGTACAGCAGTTTGGGTTTGATACAACTGTGTCTCCCTCCAACACTGAGCAGGAACACCAACCAGCTGCTTTTCCATCCGAGCTCCTCTAAACTCCAAAGCATCACTTCAAATAACACACGCTTCTTTGAGTTTAAATACTCAAATTCTTCCCAGAATCACTGAGGCTGGAAAAAACCTCCGGGGTCATCGAGTCCAACCTGTGACTGGTCTCCACCTTGTAACCCCCACCGAGCACTGAGTGCCACATCCAGTCTTTCCTTGAACACCTCCAGGGATGGAGCTTCCACCACCTCCTTTAAAGCTGGGTCACTTGGAGCAAATGCCAAGGTCCTGCCATCCTGGTGTGGGCAGAGCAGGGAGGACCCTGAGCCCCACTGACACCCCAGAAGTCCCTCATGAGCTGCAGCAGCTCCCAAAGCCAATCCCAGGGTTGGGTAATACTGTCTGTAAATGAAGAGGCAGGAGGGGAGATAAAAACCAAAAAACTGTGAGCTATGGAGATAAGATTCGTTCGTTGGTTCGTTACCGACTCACACCCATGGTGAGGGGCCCTGGGGTGCCTAATGCCATGGGCAGGGCTGACAGTCTGCCTCTGCCCAGGGTAAAGAGCCAGCAAGAAGCAAAATACCCCAAAAATGTTGTGGATTTCTGAGCTGGGTTAGTCACCAGCAGCCAACTCCATCCCCAGAGCAGCCAACACTACCTGGGCAGGAAACACATTAAGGGGAAGGGGAGACTGAAATGAAAGATGATGCTTGCCATGATCCACACAGGGAACAGACATTAACTGTTTATTTCCTTATCATCACAATAGTCTAAAAATTTAAGGCAATACTAAAGAGAACATAATTTTATGAAAAGAGCTGAAGATGATGCTTGCCATGATCCACACAGGGAACAGACATTAACTGTTTATTTCCTTATCATCACAATAGTCTAAAAAATTTGAGGCAATACTAAAGAGAACATAATTTTACGAAAAGAACTTTCATTTTAATAGAAAAATATCTCATTTAAAAATTTTTTTAAAAAAAATCTACCTGCAAACTCCACAGCTGGACAAAACTTCCACTAAAGAACACAAGAAATGAGGTGCCTAGAAGTTCCCAGGCCACCCAGCCCAGGCTTGGCTACTCTGGACTCGTTTAGTTAAGGGGCAGAGAGAAATTAAAGCAAAATTCATAGTATTCAAGTGCTAAAAAAAAAACAAACCCCACCAACTCACAGTCTACCATGAAATAGTTGTGGAGATTAAATATTTGCCAAATTTCCCCAAAAGAGGTCCTAAAAAACCTGCCAACACAGGGGTGGTTCTCACTCCAACTCAGCCCCAGGAGTTCAGAGCTGAATGCCCAGCAATGACCCAACATCACACTAATGACCTGTTTGGACTTTGCTCATGTAACTGCAGTATTTGACCTAAATTCTTTTAAAAAAGGTGGAAAGTGGCCCTGTGGCTCCTCCAGCACACACTGGGCTGGTGACAGAGAGGCGTGGAACCCCCTGTACCAAACAGGTCTCGGACCCCCAGCCTCCCCAGCAATGCCAGCTCCACCACACAGGACACACAGCACTCAGGTTTGTGCCTTGAAAATGACAAAAAATGAAATTCAGAATCGCTGGGTGTCCAGGGCTCATTCCTTACTCCTCCCTACTCCTCCTTCAGCCTGGCTGTGCCTCTAACGACTCCTGAGTTACACACTCCCTGGACATTCTCATTTCTCCTCTGCATTAAACAGGTTTTTATGATAAAAATACAATGATGGCCCTCAAACAGGCAGTTTGGAGAAAGAACAAGTGAGCATTCCCAAATTCAGGCACACAAACACGCACCATGCATGAATGTTAAAAACAGGGAGTTTGCCAGCAGAGTAGTAACTCCACAAGGTATGTCACCAATTGCTTTGAATTCCCCCAAAAGAAAACTAGGAACTTCTCGTGAGTTGTTTGAAAACAAAACTGTTGATAACTTGAAAATATTTGTCCAGTTACTACAACAAAAATACTTCTGGTTTAAGCAGCAGCAAGAGAAGCTCTCAGTGAGGTTTTCACTGCCAGGAGTCCAGGTGTGCTGATGGCCTGGTGCTCCAGAGGTAGGGGACAGCACAAGGAAGAGCTCAGCAGATCCTGAAGAGAAACATTCAAGATGTTTCTCATGAGAAAGATTAGGAATTATGGGCTGCAAACAGAAGGAACATCTGTTGGGTAGCAGCAGCCATCCGGGCTCACCCGTGTTGCAGGAAGGGAATCCTCTGTGGGCCTTCCACAGTGAGCAGAGCAAGCCCCACTGACGAGGTACTGCTGGTCACAGACTGACATCAAAGCAGAAAACACCCAGGTTTTTGGGTAAATTATTCCTCCTGGCACGTGTGTGATGGCAGCTGAACCCTGATCAGCAGGCAAAGGGGCGAGTCAGGGTTTGGGGCAGGCTGGGAACAGAGCTCAGCCCATGTGGCCACACTGAGCTTGGGTATGGAACAGTTTTGCAACACCCATTGGAGCTAAAATAACTTAATTTTTTAAAGAGTGATGTAAGACATTCACCATTCACTGTCAGTCATGCAGGTGAGCAGCTGCAAGCACACCACCAAATTTTCAAGGCGATCTGCAAGGCTGCTTTGGTCTCTTTCTGTGTCTACAAAGAGAGCATTCCTGCCTGCACTTGGTATCTCCCTGTTTTCCAGAGCTTAAACGCTGAAAAAAGCAAGACTAAAAAAAGCAATCACGACACTGAACCAGCCGACTTGGTAAAGCTGTTTCTAAACACCTACTCAGGCAAACCTGCGCAAGAGGGGAGCAAAACACGATCTGCACGCTCAGCCAGGGTGTTCACCTTTCCCCAAGGCCCAAAAGGCTCCCAACAACCCCTCGGGCTGCAGGAGACGATTTTTGGTTTCCCTCACAGATTGATTAAGGTGGGGCAACCCAGGAGTCCAGGCCAAGGCCGGGTTTGCAGGGAGCCCCCAGCACAAAGGCCGGCGAGGGCAGGGCAGCGGCCGGCGCAGCCGCCACAGCCATGTGTCCTCCAGCAGACCCTGTCTGGAGGGAGGGAGGGGGCTGGAGCCGCTCGATCCCCGCTCGGGGAAGCCAGATGCGAGGCCTGGCACTGACGCCAGCAGCAGAGCTATTTTTACCAACCAATGGATGCGGCGCCGGAGCAGGAGCTGGAACTGGAGCTGCTGCTCCTCTCCCAGCTCGCCGCGCTCAGCCGGGCTGGAGGGATCCGGGCGGCTCTGGGGCCCAGCGCGGAATTCAGGCACCATTCACACAGCACGAGGTTGTCTGCCCACACCACCTCCAAGAGTGAGTTCCCCATCAGAATCCACAGAAGAATCCATTAAATCGCTTAGCACAGAAAAGCCTGAATGCTCTGATCTGAATGATCAATCCTTCCTGCCATGGTGACACCCCCCTGCACCCCAAGCCCTTCCCAAGGTCAGCTCCCTCCTTCTTGGACAAGTCAACAGCACACACCAAATCCCACGGGGAAAAAACAGCAAGATGAAAGTTTAACTCTTGTATATTCAAATTACTCTGTGCCTATCACTGGTTTTGACCAGACTTTCAAAGGCTGCTTTCAATTCTGGAAGCTGAATGCCAGGAATACCTGCTGGAATTATCAGAGCAACACCAGCCTTCCTACTGCTCTCTCCATTTTCTCAGGCTTCCTTCCTGGCTTCCTTCCAGTATTCCCATCTCTTACAGAAGATCCTGTTTTTCCTTCATCGTCTGGGTTGTCTCCTCCTCTTCCTTCTCATTGCCACCCACTCGTTTTTTCATCTTTCCCAATATTGTATTTGCTACATCCTCTCTCCCCGTGCCGCCCTGCAAACCACCCTGCAGAGCCGGGTATGAGATGTGCTGCACATCCTCGTGTCCAGGATAACACCCGGGTCAGGAGCTGTTTTCCCTCGCCCACACCCTGACAGAGCACGTGGCTTCTCCCTGGAGCTTCTCCATGCCTCAGCAACTCCCCAGCCCAGCCCCACAGCCATCCCACAGATCCACCACTGCCTAGACCTGGGAAACTGAGTTTGCAGAGAGAAGCAACACAAGTTCTCCTTTTCTTCCTTCCCTTCCTCGGGCCTGGATTGAGAAAACCACACACAACAGAGGTCCTGACAGCCTCCTCCACACTGCTCCCACTGCAAGAACTCCAAGAACTCCAAGTCCAACTTTCGATCAAATCCCACCATGCTCGCTAAACCATATCCAAATGTACCACACCGACTCCTGTTTTTAGAATTCTTCCAGGAATGAGAGTGTGTTAAAGCACAAGAGCAAACACAAAGAACAAGTAATTGTCTGGTAACTCCCTGAGCCCTCACTGGTCCGGGCTTCCAAGGCCAGATTCACCAGTGGGATGAAGCAGGATCACAGTGTTGGTTCACCACAGAACCCTGGAGTAAAGGTTGAGAAGGTACCTTAAAATTCCAGCTCCTGCTATGAGCAGGGACACTTTCCACCAGACCAGGTTGCTCAAAGATTCATCCCACCCAGCCTTGAACAATTCCATCTGGAAATTCTCTGTGGAAACTTCTTCCCTCCACTCTTGCAGCCTCCCCACAATCCCTCCCCTTGCTGCCCATTCCCCCGGCAGCTCTCCCTCCATTCTCCTGGGGGTAGCAGCCAGCTGGGAACGTGGTGTGCCCTCACTCACCTCCTGTCACCAGCACGGCTGGGCTGCAGGATGGGAATGGAGCATCCCAGAGGACAGGAAAGGAGCATCCTGGCATGGAGCTCCCGTGCCGCGTTCCAGGGGTTGCCGGCAGGGAACGGGGCCGGCTGCTGTGCTGATGCTGCACTTGCCACTAATGAAATATTGTGATGCAGCCCTTAAAGTGACACTGCGCTGTAGGATTCGCTCCCATGGCCAGGGTTCACTCCTAGGGCCAGCAAAGAGCATGGAAATTCTCCTCTCTCCCCTGTTTACTAATGGAGCAGCCAACTGAACTCTGCTCCTGCCTCTACTTGGGACAATCCAGAAATGTCAAGATCTCCCAAATCATGAAAAGTGTTAAGCTTTACTGAAGTCTCAACTATTGGGAAACAATTTATGAGAATTCTTGTACTTTCCAAAGCTACAGATAATTCAGATTCAGAGCCTGGATTTTACCTTTTCTGTCACCTCCACTGAACTTTAATCACACATTTATTTAAAGTTCTGGGCATGTCTATTTATTTATCAGAATAAGAAAATTAGTGTCATACTGTTGTGTCCTCTTTGAGATACAGGTACTCAGTATGGAAAAACCACAGGATTCTCCTACAGTAAAGCCTAAAGACCAACATAAAGACCAGCCACACACAAGGTTTTTGTGACATTCCCACGCAGAGGAGAAGAATCCTACAGACAAAGTTTCGCCAGAGAAGAAACATGGAAAAACAACCAAGCTATTCCTGCAAAAGTGACCAGGAAGTTCCTCGGCTCCATGAGGGATCTCGGTGCACCATCTGTGTGGGATCAGCTCCAGGCCATCCAAACCCGCAGCGACCCCAGGGCAGCAGCTCGCCAACAGAGCCTTCGGAGCCCTCAAAAAGCTCTTTTCTTCCCCTGTGTTCCCTTCACCCCCATTTGCCCCCTTTCATATTCAACCCAGATAAGGGAAATGTGAGTGACAAGCGGGCGCTGCCGCCGCTGGAGTGGCATCGCGCTCCCGCCCGTGTGAAACGCCGCTCTGGAAGCAATTTGTCTTCCCGTCTCATTTCACATGGGAAGCCCATCCGCCAGCGGGGCCGTGCCCCCACCCGGCCCCTCCCTCCTGGAGCCCAGCACACAAGGGGACATTGTCCCCCCTGAATGACAAACAGTTTTGTGACGCCGAGGCTGGAAAGCGCATCAGACAGGTGCAGGGAAGCTTGGAAAATCGGTGCGTACGCGGCGCCGCGGTTTGGGGACAAGTTAATTCCTAGGGAGAATACACACAGAATGCCAACAATAGGCTGGGAGGAAGCAAGCGGGCTGGGGGCCACGGGGGTGCTCCATGCTCTGCTCCTCTTTCCCAGTTCTCCCACCACACGCACGGGCTCCAGCTCCATCAGGACACATCGCTTCTCCCAGCAAACCTGGGTTTATGGAGCTGCAACCATGGCTCAGCCGTGGAACAAGGACACACAGGCACAGCTTCCAAACTCTAAGCTCGTCTCAAAGAAGCAATTTCACTGCCCAACCAGAATAAAGTACAGAAAGCATCTGTAGGGAAGGTGGGGGAAAACCCCTTTACCCCAAAGGCAGAGCAGCTTTGCTGCTGTTGTACATTCACAATACAACACTGGCTGTTTTTGATGGATCCAGTGACAGGAAAAGGGGCAACAGCCATGAACTAAACCACAAGAAGTTCCACCTCAACACATGGAAGAGCTTCCCACTGAGGGTGGCAGAGCACTCGAACAGCTGCCCAGGGATGTGGGGTCTCCCTCTTGGAGCCATTCCAAACCCACCTGGACATGTTCCTGTGTCACCTGCTCCAGGTGCCCCTGCCTTGGGCTGGATGATCTGCAGAAGCCCCTTCCAACCCTAAATATTTGGTGATTCCAGTCATGGCATCCCTCAGAGCTCCAACTCTATTTGATCACTTTTCCCTATATACAGGATTTTAAAGCATAGAAATGAAAGCTCAGGTAGCTGCCAGGATGTGTCCCTGCAAAAACCATTCCAGGCCAGTTACAGATAAGCATCTCCACCAAGACACACCAAAAACCAGGCAGGCCAGGTGAGCTCCGCTGCCACCACACCACCAACTTATTGAATTACCTTAAGGTTTTTTGTTGTATTTTTAAATATGCATCAAGTGGTTCATACAACAGAAAACACAGAGCCAAGACCTTGAAAACCACATCTGGTGTGTACTAACTGCACCACCTCCAAAGACCACTTTTAAGTCCTCAACACACCCAAGGTTTCATCCAAAAGCACCACCACATCCAACGATTCCACCCTCTTCAGCGACCTGCCACACTTGCACATCAGAGCAGGGAACTAATTCACCTGGAAACAAATACAGCCAGACAAAAAAAAAAATTTCTTTTTTAAAAATAAAAATAAAATATTCTGTCTCTAATCCAGTTCTACAGGCCCACAAGCAGCTCTGCTGGCACAACGGATGGGAAGCATTTAAGCCTGGACTGCAGCAGAAGGAGCTGACATGAAATATCCTTTTTAACAGGTTTAAGAAAACCAGGACTAGTAACAGAAATTACAACATGCAGAAAAGGTCTTAATTCCCTCCACCCCAATAAATATATTTCTGTATTCAACATTTAAGCAGGAAGCAGATCAAAAACCAGACTCAAATGAGGTGTTTTTCATGAAAGCCATATGGGAACGCCGCTGTTGGATCCCTGCAGCCACCCCCACCTCGCTGCTGCCCAGGACCACAACTTGTTGGAGCAGCTGCACTGACTCAGGCAGCAGAGCCACGCCGGGCTCCGGCCGTGCTGCCAGGAGGAGGGAGATCCCAACTGGGAAGGACTGGGATCCACCCAGCCTGTTAGTCAGCCCTCGGCACCGCACGCAACACTCTGGTGGGTACAACTGACATTCAGACCACTGTAAAGCTGCTCTGCCTTGACAAAAAATCATTTAAAAATGCATCACTACTGCCAGATGTGAAAAATTCCTCCTGTCTGGTTTCCTGGAGGGAGCAGGAAGGGAGCTGTGACCACCTCTCCCCACACGTGTCTGGGTGCTCCTGCTCGGCTCTGAGCAGTGCCTTTCAGCAGGGAATGCACTCTCCATCTCCCCCAGACGAGGTGCCCAAATCCGTGCAGTGAAACAGCACCACATCCTCATGAGGAAGAGCCCCTGGCAGGACCCCGGCACCGGGAGCGTTCGTGCCGCGCTGGTACGGCCGACGTGCGCCGGCACCGTGCTGAGCTGGCAGCCAGCCCCGCTCATGTGCCTTTCCTGGAGCCTCTTCCAGCTGCTCCTCAGGGGAGCCTGCAGGGACAGAGCCTTCCAGCCAGGAGAGCTCCGACAGCCGCCTCCTTCCCACAGAGCAGCCCCGAGTCTGGGATTCGGTGACCGCACGCTGCCTGCAGGTTCTGCTGGGACACAGGTGCTTCACAGACCACCAGGGCTCCCACTCCACCTGAACTGAGGACTTGACCCAAATCCCATCCTCAGGACTTGACCCAAATCCCATCCACACAACGCTGTCTGAAGGACCCCACCATGACAGACACACCGGCCCCACTGTGCCTCGGCTCCCTGAAGCTAGAGGTGCCCCACTACACTCCCCAAGGAATTTTTCCACAACATAGGATGATATTCCCCAAGCAGCTTTTCTAAAATCCATATTTGTATTCCCCAAGCAGTTTTTTGATGACACCTCTGCAACGTCTGGTGACCAGTTTGGATTTCTACATGATTTTCACAGCTATAATGATCTGTCATTTACAGTTAACTCCACAGAAAGTTGTCTTTACATGTTGTTTCCTTTGGAGTTGTTTGTTCCTTGTCCCTCCCAGCACCCAGGGTCTGAGGAACCAAGTAGTTTGGGGAAGTTTCTTTACTAGAAACCTGGAATGTTTTGGGTCAGAAGGGACCTTAAAGCTCATCCAGTCTCACCTCTGCCATGGGCAGGAACATCTTCCACTATCCCAGGGTGCCCAAAGCCCTGTCCAGCCTGGCCTTGGGCACTGCCAGGGATTCAGGAGCAGCCACAGCTGCTCTGGGCACCCTCTGCCAGGGTCTCACCATCCTCACAGGGAGAATTCCTTCCCAATATTCAGCTCCTAAGTCTGACCCTGTTACTAAGTGAAGATGATTCCCACCAAGCTGAGCTGGTGTGACGAGTGACCTGCACTCAGGGTTGGAAGATGCACCACAACAATGTGAAGAAACAGAGCAGGTGAAAAAATAATAAAGGTAGAATTCAAAGCTTATTTTCACAAATTTTCCACATCTCTCCTTTCAGCAGCTGGAATTTACTCCCCACAGCTGCCTGGGGGCTTCATGAAGACCTGGAACCCACCACCCAGTTTTTAGGTTTTAGAGTCCTTCACCATCCCCCAAGAAGACACAGAAGCTGCCTCCCAGAATAAAAGCACTTTCTATTAAACCACAAGCACCTCACACTCCCCATCCATAAGAAAACACACAGCAACATTTTCCTAGCGTTACTCCCAAAGATCAGACAGGTCAGGAAGAGCCATCAGCACAATTCCCTTTTCCCAAAGGAGCAGTGGGTTGTGAGCTCTGCCCAGCTCTGCTGCAGAGGGTGTGTGCAGAGTATCTTTGGGCTAAAATGCTGCTTTCATGTGTAAAATGTAACCACATTTACACCTTAAATACCTCCTTAGAAGCATCCAGACCAACCAGCTCCTTAGCACTCCCTCCCAGGGAGGTGGGACACCGGAACTGGTCGGGCTGGTTGCTATATAAAGTCTCAAGCAGGCTGGGTTCTAGTTTTCATTAAAGATTAAGTCAGGTTCTGCCGAGGCTTAGGAAAAATACTGCAAGTCACCAGTCCTAATGATTCCTCAGGCTGTCAGTAGGAACCGGGAACTGAGTATTTTTCCTAGCGTGGGACTAATGGACACAGAAATTCCCAGTGTGGTGACTCCCACGGGACACAGTAACAGCAGCATTTTGCACAGGGAACACACCTCCAGCTGCTCTCCCAAAGATGCTCCTGCAGGAAGGAGCTTTGCAAAGTGCCAATGACACTTCCAAAGGCAGCTCCCCATCCTGCCTGCAATTTCGGGAGAATTCAACAAGGAGGCTCATGCAGGGTCAGCCTGGGAGTCACCCAAAGTCTGGGATCAAGCACCAATAAATACCGGATTTGAAAGGAGCAGGGAAAGGATAGAGCTCATGGAATCATGGAATGGTTCGGGTGGCAAGGGATGTTAAAAAGCTCATCCAGCCCCATCTGAGATGGACACCTTCCACTGGCTCAGGCTGCTCCAAGCCCTGATTGATGTGGACCTGGAATTCTGGGGTTTGGAGCTCAAGGCACTCCACACAGAGGAAAGAACTCCCAACATCCACCTTCCAGAGCTCCTTTCCACCCTCAACTACATCCTCTCCCACAGGACTCTGCTCTGAGATGGAACAACTTCCTTGTTTTTCAGCTCCCAGGAGGTTTCCCGGTGACACGCAGCTCCTGGTGAGACTGAAGATTATTTTCTGCCGAACCAGCTGACATTTGGAAAAGTTTAAATATCAAAATTTCCTCCTCTGTAAAAACTGAAAATAATACATAGAGAACACATGACATATCACTGGCATTTCACAGCTTGACTCAATCTCCAGTTTGCAGGCACACTCTTCAAACCCTCTTTAATTTAAAAAGATGCATCTAGACTCAAAAATATGGGAAGTGCCCATTGCTTCCTCATTGGAATTGTATTAATACCTTCTGTGCTGAGATCTAAAGTCTGTCCTCCTTGGCAAATAATGCTGAGCTTAAATATGCTTTTAAAATAATTTTACATCAATTAAAATACATTAAGTATATAATTTCTAGATATCACTAATGCTACTTTTCCTGCCTTTACAAAAATACAATTGTGTTTAATTCACAAACTCATCTCAGCATCAAGTATTGAGGTTTTCTGACCAGATTAGGAGTTGAAGACCTTAAAACAACATGGCCTCTGTATGGTCCAGTTTTTCACAGACTTTAAATCCCACAATCATTTCTTTTTTAAATTCTGATTTAGTATATATTGTATAGTAACTACTGAAAAAAACCACCCCAAAATGAAATCAAAACATTTGCCTTTGAAAGGAACATCCCTAATTACAATCACTGGTTTATATAGTCCAAATTTTACTATATTTCATTTATTATTTGTTGCTGTATCACTTTCTTAATATGCATCTGCTAAGGAAGAAACATTCTGCTTCTAATGCTTCTAATTACCAATATATATATATTTTAAAAAATATTTTTTTTTAAGTTAAATACTTAATTTATTTGAAAATAAATGTTTCTAGAGGTGCCTCAAGTAAAAAATTGTTTAACATGTGTTTTACAGCCTTTCCAAACTCTTTTTATGGTCCTGGAGCCTGGCCACATTTGTGGAAAAATGCAATGTTTCGGCTTCAATTTGTCTGTAATTTCAGTGGGATGTTGCAAAATGCTTTAGGAGAGAACAGCCAGAGTTTCAATTATTATTTTTTAAAAAATCACTTTTTTAACAGCCATGGAACTCAATTCCCTAATGCCAATCTCCTGCCTGAGGTCACTTCCCACTGACAAGGTTTCTTTGCGCACCTTTCCCTGATCCCAGTGGGGGTTCAGGTGATGGAACTGCAGACCCAGGGCACAGGAGAACCTCACCCCAAAGGGATGGGGACAGGGACCAGCAGGTGGTGGCACCCAAGTGCCCCAATTTCTGACCCCGACTCCTTGCCTGCACAAACCACTCCAGCTGTTTAACACAGCCCAGCTGCCCCCTTCCACAGCCACGTCCACTCCAAGCAGATCCCACCACCATCCATGAGGAAACACGCGTCATCTCCATCAAAACAGCTCTGCCTGGCCTGTGTGCCCACCCTTCTGACTGCAGCTGCAGATCCCTGCTCTCCAGAGAGCTCCCGTTGAGCTGGAGGCTCTCCCACCACTAAAGAGGACACCAATGTTTGGAGTAAGGACTTGGGAGGGCTGTTTTTAAGGGACAGGGCTGGAAAGGGTGCACGGTCGGAATGGAAGGGCCGCGGTTAACGGGAGATGGGCGGATGTGAGGAGCTCCAGGACAGGCTGAGCCGAGGCTGCTCGGGGCCCACGACTGCAGCACTTCCCCGAGCCCTGCTCCGGTATTTTTAGCCTGGTTTCCTGAGGAAATGAGGCCCTGGGCTGCAGCGAGCCCCCTGCTCCCGCACAGCCCCGAGGAAGGAGGCCCAGCAGCCCAGGAGACCCCGGTCCCTGAGGGAAGGTGAGCGCCCGGTCATGCCCGGCCTCCTCGGCCCAGGGCTGAGCCTGGCCTGCCAAAGCCGTGAGGGGTTTGGGAACGGGGAAGGAGAAGCTCTCCATTTTACACACAAGCTCTGTGCTTGTCCTGGAACCAAGGCACCCAAATTCCTGTGGGATGAAGTGACAGAAGGATGGACAGGGCTTGGAGGAACCTGGTCTAGTGGAAGGGGCCCCTGCCCACAGCAGGGAGTGGAACTGGAGCATCTTTAAAGTCTCTTCCCACCAAAACCATTTCATACCATTTTCAAACCATTCTACAAACACATTCCCTATGCTGAGAGCATTTCTCCAGCTTCTCCCTCTCTCCCATTCAGAAGCTTCTGTGTCCACACACCCTGGGGACACCAGTACAGGCTCTGGGTGACAAGACACCTGCCCTGGGGCCACGTTTGCTCAGGTGTGGTGTCACCCGACCTGCAGCAGTGGGTGGCCTTGGGCTCTTCTGCCCCACCACCACCATCATATCCCCGGGGCCACCGCAGCTGCAGATGGTCACAAGTGATTTACTGTCACTTTAAAGCTCACTGCAATCCCAAGTCAGCAGGCCAGGCCTAAAATGTGCTATGTCAGTGGTTTCTGTAGAATAACAGCACATCACTTCCTTGGGGAACTGTAAAAACCGACTCGCTCTACACGGAACCCTAAAAGCAAGAAATCACCACACACAGCAAGATCTCAGATAACTTGTCACTATGGAAGAGTAAATGGGAGAAAGTCAGAAAAATTGAAGGGAAAAAACAGACCCAAAAAATGGATCAGGAGAGTCTCTGAGCCAGGGACCCAAAGGGTCACCTTTGCCAGAGCTCAGATGTGGTACTTGAGACAAAACATTCTGTAATGTGGTTATGCTCTGAAGCATTGAAATGCTATTTAAAAACAATAAAACACTGACCAGGAAGAAAATGTAAGGTGAGACTGAAGGTTTTGGAAATGGAGAGCATTCTCTGCAGTCCCTGGGGGTGAGCAGGCAGGGAGGGACAGGAACACCCACAGCCCAGCCAGCTCCTCTCCAACCACTGCTCAGCTATAATCAGCTAAGAGAACAGCAGCAAAAATCCTCCTGAATCCTCCTGCCATACCTGAAA
Source organism: Passer montanus (assembly GCF_014805655.1). Lineage (NCBI taxonomy): Eukaryota > Metazoa > Chordata > Aves > Passeriformes > Passeridae > Passer > Passer montanus. The sequence goes on along the minus strand of NW_024375256.1, from coordinate 1,197,754 downwards.
ATAAAAGTCCTTCTGAGAAGGTGTTCCTGTCTCCAGATCCAGCCTGCAATATCTGCATGAATTAAATATACAGATGTGCACTCAGCTCCTGCCAGGAAGGAACTGGGACACTCCAGGTGCATGCCAGCCCCTTTTGGGGTAACCTCATCTACTGGCTTGAAGGAAAACCCTCACAGCCTTAGAAGATGCCCAGACTTTGGTTCTTCACCCTGAAAACTGGTTACAGACAGGTGCTTTAATTATTAGAGAAATGGTCTCACATTCCCAGTGCCGGCTGGTTGATCCTGTCAGATAAACTCCATCTCAAACTGACTGTCAGTGACATTTTCCATCTTCCCCCTTGGCCTTCCTCTCCCACCATCCCCCTGAATGCCCAACCAAATCTTCCCCAGGTTTTTAAGCCCTACCATGGATTGTTTGCCCAAACTGAGATACAAATAGAACTTCCAGTACACCCTGCAGTTCTGCAGCTCATAGAGAGCTTCAGTTAAAATAGTAAGTTTTTAAACCCCAAATCAGATGCAAAATTAAGTGGACAAAGCCATGAAGAACAAACCAACCATCTAACATAGAAAACCCTGGAAAACAGTATGGAACAATACTGTACTACTTAAAAAAAAAACCTTCCAGAGCTTTCTGTGGGAAGGAGGAATCACCATTATCAGCCCAAGGAAGAAATGAGAAATTCGTTGTCCCCAGCTTGGGAGGGGAAGTGGGACAGTATCTGGATGTGACCTCAGCGTGCTCCTGGTTGGGAGCTGATAGAGAACTGCCCTTGGCAAAGGGAAATTCCGTTAGCCAGCACAAGGGAAGGGCCAGGGAGCCCAGCTGGTATCTGTGCTCAAATAAAACCACTCGTTACCCCAACATAAAATCACTCAGTGAAGGGACACCACCGTCACTATCGCCACACCAGCGCCAAACCGACGGGCACAGCCCTAATGCACCAAAAGAGGGCTGGGCTCTCAGCAACCCCCAAAAACACCGGGAAAGTGTGTATAAAATATAAGGCAGAGCACATATCCTGTTTTTCTGGAGCTATACAGTTTCTCAAGTGTTATAAAAATGATTTGCCACTGAACGAGCCAAACGTATTGAAAAGATAGAAGCAGCGCCTGGGGTGGAAAGAAGGTGTTTTTAGCACGCTCGGGCCAATTAAGATCTCGAAGGTTTCCAAGCACTCCCCTCCTCTTAACCCAACAGAAGGAAACTGAGTTTAGCAACTTATTTAGGGTTTCATTTGCTAATTTGCAAAAACAAGGAGAAATCTTCCCCTGCTCTCCAGCATCTTGTTGGGGAAGCTCCTGCCAACACGCGAGCGTCGCTGCCAACAGCTCAACCCGGCGTGACCCAAAGTTCTCCCGGCGGTGCCGGCGCGCGGCTGCGGGAACGCGGGGAGGGAGCAGGGCTGCAGAGCCAGCCCGGGGGGGTTATCAGAACCCTGACATCACAGCTGCTGCAAAACGAACCCAGTAAAAAAACACCACGCTCTGAGCCAAGTTTAAACCAATAAGCCAAGTTTAAACCAGTCAGGGCTCAGGTAACGGAAGAGTGACCCCATGGTTCACGCTCGAAAGAAGAGAGCTGCTCATGTGCTGCAGGGCCACAGCCAATGAAGCCTTTGGGAAAGCAAAGCTTTCCTCTTTCCCCTCCACACAACTCAAAATGCTACTTTGAGATGACTGTTCTCGGTTTTACACTGATGAGAGTTAGGTCAGAGCCAGCCTTGGAAAGTTTTACTCAGCAGCAGCTTTAGAAACCATAAATTATCTTTAGACTAAGTTTACACGCTCCCCCCACAGTGTGACTGCCAGCTCCAGCTCTCAAAGCTCCTCTTTAGACACCACAAAAACTCTCCAAAGACCAGCACAACCTTCACCCAGGCATGGCAGGGCTGAGAGATAATCCAAAATCACCCTTGCTAAGACAAGCACCAGACTAAGGCTGAATTCAAGACTAAGCTTTAGCACTTTCAACCCCAGGCAGGGCCAAAGCTACAAAACCCAGAGGGGAGCACAAACACCTTGAGCTGCATCACCAGGAGATTCACTTCCATTGGGATGAGGAAAAAAATCAAGCACAAATCAAGCAAAGCTGGCTATTTGTGGGCTAAGCCTTAAAAGTTAAAATTAAAATGACTTCTTCAAAAAACTTCATTTTTAACCGTTTTTTAACAAACCTGAAGCCAAAAAAGGTAATCAAAAGTGTTTTACTATCTAAAGGGTTTCTTCCCTCTCCTCAGGTCCATCACAGAGACTTGGCAGAAACTTCAGTTCCCAAGAATTTTAGATACAAAATGTGGGAAGAAAACCTGCAGACCCATTCCCCTGGAATGACTGTGCTCACGCTGGGATGTTTGTGGAACACAGAGCCCTAATCCAGGCCCACAGCTTCACACCCTCAGCCACAGAACAGAGCAGAATGCTGGTCAAAAAGGAAAGTAATAGGGGAAACCATTTAAAAGGATGAAGTCTGAGGATAAAGGAAGAACCCAAATATTTTCACAGACTGGGACACTGCTTTGGACAATCCTCTCCAGCACTCATTGACAGCAATTCTTTGTGCCATGGGGGCAGATTTCCCAAACTCAAATGTTGCAATACTGGCAGTCCTGGCTCTGCTGTCTGGGGTCTGACACCGAGGTGTCCCCGGGCTGGCTGCGGCGCTGAGGATGAGGATGAGCCTGCACAGGGAGCAGGGCTGGCCCTTCCCGATGCCATCCCCGTGCTCCAGGGTGGAGCAGAGCCACAGCTGCCTCTGCCCAGCAGCAATGGCAGCTGCCTCTGCCTCCAGGAGCACGAACACGAGAGGGAACACGGGCATGGCTGGCTCCAGCGAGTTTCAGGCAGCCTCTCGAGCACGGCAGCATTTGGGGACAATTCCAGCAGCATGGCAGATGTTGACTCAGGAGCTGTCACTCATGGGCTAAAGTGAGAACATCTGCCACTCTCCTCTCCAAGCAAGCTATTCATGGCAAGAAAATTCTGCACAGAGACCAAGATTCTCAAATAATCTCTCTGACACAACACTGACACAGTCCAGGGCATGGAGGTTTTGGGGATGGCTGGAGAGGTGAGTGGCACCCGTGAGGGCTCCAGCAACACAGGTACTTCCACTGCCCTGATGTTCAACCCTGAGTCGACAGGACAGCCTGGAGTGTATTTATTTAAGCTGAACACAAACCCTCAAACGATGTCGGGATCAGAAATTAATGTAAGGTAAGGGAAAATCTTCCAGACAGGGATTAGCTGAGAAACCCCTGCTGGGAACTGGAGTGAGTGCCAAATTGTGACAGGAAAGATTAATACTTCCAGAGGCATTACCACTACAAAACAGCTGAGGGAAGAATGTTTTCTAGAATGTTTCCTCCTTCAGAGCGAGGGTTGTTACCTGCCACTGCCTGGAAAAACTCCTGCCCAGGTATTTCTAATGCACATTCCAGCACAGGGCAATGGATTTCTCCTATGCCATATATCACTGCTAGGTAAAAATTAAGATATCCTAGAGATAAAGTCCAGAATGTTCCAGAAGTTTCTCCAGCTGGTCTCTGCACACTGATGACACCGTCATTGCTCAACTCCCAAACTCCAACAAATCCCCTTCAGGCAGGAGTTTCAGCAAACACCAAGTAGGATCTGTAAACTTTATTATCTAAGGAAAATGTCTGAGAAAAAGCCCTCAGAGCATTCTTTCTGCCCATTGTCAGAAAATTCAAGCCCTCGGCCACATCCCATGTTCTCATTTTCTTGCACACTCTTTCATATCTGGTTTTGGCACTGCCCCTACAAGGGCTTTGACTGTGGATCTGTCCACACATTCCAGCAATAAATGACACTAACTGGAGTCATTCTTTAAAATATCTGTCAAATATAATTCTTCCAGTGTTTCGATTCTCACTGACTTGCCCCCACAGAGCTCAGATGAAGTCATAAATTATATGTTCTGCCACTCAATTTTCCCTGATTGTTTGGTAGAACCTCTCCACTAATACCCAGTGATCACCAGCTACCTCGTGGCTTAAGTGGTTTCCAATCATGAAAGATTTATCCAGTGTGACTTCCAGTCAATCACAGAGACACTGAAATGGCATCAGGCTCTCTCCTCGAGACCACAGCCGAGCAGACAGACTCCAGAGAGGAGGGAAGGCGGATCAAAGTGCTGACTCCAGACACCCAAAATTCACAGAGAAGCTCCAGCAGCTGCATATGAAGAACATCTCTGTGAGGAAGGCAAAAGTCCTGTCCCAGCAGAGCCCTGGGTCACAGCACGTGCAGGGAGCCCTCCCAAACACCCAGCACATTCAGGGAAGAGCTGTTTCCTGGAGGACACAGAAATCACTGAGGCTGGGAAAGAGCTCCAATCCCATCGAGTCCGATCTCATCCCCACCTCGACACCAGCCCAGAGCACTGAGTGTCACATTCAGTCACTTCTTGGGCACTGCCAGGGATCCAGGGCCAGCCACAGCTGCTCTGGGCACCTGTGCCAGGGCCTCACCACCTCACAGGAAAGGATTTCTTCCCAATATCCCACCTAAATCAATCCTCCCTCAGCATAAACCCCTTCCCCCTTCTCCTGTCAGCATCTGCACTCTCTGTCCCTTGCTCAGACCTATCACCCAGCTTACAATTCCCCCAAACTCAGCAGCCAGCACTCCAAGAGACGGCCGGGATGGAACAGCAAATGCCACCTGCAATCAGAGCGCACAGGAGGTGACACAGCAGGTGACACCAGTGCCAAGTGGGCGAGCCAGGACAGTGCCCACACACAGAGCCCTGCTGCCCAGGGCTGTTCAGCTGCAGGGGAACACAGCAGCTTCCCACAGCTTGCGAGTGCAGGGCACGGCAGAGCTACGGGGAATTAATTGCTCCAGAACGAAAACTAGAAGAGTAAGCACAATTTATTTTGCCACATTCTTAAAATGAAATAAGAAAACATTTAAACACTACAGCTTATTTAGATAATACACACTGGAAGACATCTTTTACCGCTGGCAGCTTGAAAGAAAAGAACATAATTACAATTCCAAGCATGAAATGAGCTCTCTTCCACACATGCCTGAACCAAGCCTGACTGTTTCACCAGCTGTAGTGAATGAAAGCCGGCAGAATTGAACAGAAAGGCCTGAGAAGCAGCAGCTCTCTGTGCCTTTAACCTGTAATTGAATGGCACCTGGATCCGGCGGGGCTGCTGAGGCTTTAGCAGTTGCAGATGTGCAGCTGATGTGGTGCAGGAGCATTTGATCTCCCTGGAATGTGGGACCCCGAACAATGCATCTGTGTGCTGGCCCACCACACGGCCGGGTGTGGGCCCGGGGGACACATAAAAGCCAACATTATACTGCAAGGGAAAAGAAAAAAGCCCCAGCGTGAGCCTGACTGTAACTAAGAGAAAAACAATAGCAGCTTTGGTGGAAGTGTGTGCCAGAATGACCAGTGGCCACTTCCAGAGACATTCTTTGTTCAAGTGCTTCCACGCTCCCTCGTTCATTGGCACCCAAAATCACAAAGGTACCGAAGGGGCTGTGAAAGCCAAACCCTCTGCACCTCCTGCTCCTCACATAAACAGCTCCAAACTGCAGCTCTGGGCATTATATCCACACTGAAGCAAGCCTGGAGCCTGCCCATTGGGAAGCAGCAGTGTGACACAGTGGTCACTCCTCACAAAGCCCATCACTTCCCCATAAGCTGCAAATCCTCACCCTGCACCAGGACAAACAACCCCAGCTATGACCCCTCCTGCAAACCCAGGCTGAACTTCACCCACAGCCCTGGGAAAGCCCCCAGGCTCGGGTGCTGTGTCCCCCAGAGGGGCTGAGCTCCAGGGGCAACCAGAATCCCTGGCCTGGCCACCAGCACCACACGTCCACAGTGCCACAGGCGCCAGGGCAGTGACAAGGGACACCACCCAGAGCTGAACAAGGGCAGAAAAACAACCACCACGGGAGTTAACGCTGTTAGACTGAGAGAACTCCAACTTGAGCCTGCGGTGGAACACAGCTTTCCACAAGAACTGGATTCTTCTGAGAGGAGGAGCTGGGAGAGCTCTGCCAGGGATTCTGCTGGGAAACGAGGGGAAGGCATCCTGGGAGGTTGGTCAATTATCTGTGAAGTTATCCTGACCTCCAGAATCACCCCTTGCAGGTACAAAACCATGCTCTCAGAGAAGTGATCCTAACACGACCAAGAAAAAGACAAACTGTCACTCTAAGCTGAAAGAAGTGGACATTTTCCCTTTCCCCTCTACACAGATAATTCCTATGCAGCACCACAGGGACAGGTACAGCCTTCTGCTGGCTGCTTACAAGGTAAAAGAGAAGTAATTCAAATAAAGAAAGAGGTTTAGGTCACTTTTTTATCACCTCAGCTGAATTAAAATGCAATATTGAAATTGCAGTAATTTCCATGTGCAACTTTAGCTACTCCATTAAGCTTCATATAGAAAGTTTAAAAATAGGAATGGCTACAATAAACTAAAAATCAGCAAATCTGACATCAAACCACCGAAATTACAAATATCTATATAAAATCACACAAATGTTAGTGCATGTTATATATATATATGTGTATGTGTGTGCAAAATTACTTATTCTGCCTGCAATCATCCCTGCTACAGTGATCTTTCCTTCCCCGTTTTTCAACCCCAAAAGGATTACCATTTCTTTCCAGACAAGAACTTCTGCCAACATTCTGGAGGGCTGAAGTCCAAACCACACATAGTTCAACAACAGCAGAGTTGAACAAAAAGGAAAACTGGAGCTTTTTTTATTTTAATTATACCTTGTGAAAGTATGGCTGAGCAGGGGGAAAAAGTAGTCCAAGTCATTGATTAATTCCAGAGTAATGAAGAAAGTTCATGGCACACTGCAATATATATTTTACTAAGTTCATTGGATTTATCACCAGCTTTTAATGGCTAAACTGGAGGTGGCTCTCCAGGAAAACTCCCACTGCTTGAATTCTCACACTGGAATGGCTGGGAGTCCCCAAATTAATAATTTTACAGGCAAGGGTTTCATAACTGGGTCAAAGCAGGGGGATGACGGTATAAATTCTTCCTCACCCAGCAGAAAAAAAGCCAGGATCAAGCTCCTTTCCCAGGGATCCCCAAGGTTTTAACAGGGACAAAAATTCCAACTTTGCAAAACTGCAAAATCCAGCCTCTTTCAACACCTTTTAATTGAAGCCGTGCCAGGAGCGTGTCTGGAATTCTGAGCCCACTTTCTCCTGAGCTGGAGCACAGCTCTGAGCTGGCAGCATCAGGAACGGGAGCTTTCCAGAACAAAAACATCCAAATCTGCATCAAGGGCTAAAGCCATGAAGAATCCCAGGAGAAAAAAAAAGACTGAAAAAGAGCAACTGGGAACTAGGGCTACTCCAAGGTACCTGATGGATCCTTAATGCTGAACATTCCAATGTTAAAGCCATGAACACTTATGGTTTTAACACAAACTGCCTCGCTCCTCTGCCCAGGACACTCTGTCCTCCTTGTTTATATCCAAGAGCTGTTCCAAAGAAATGTATTAAGGACTAGGAAAAAAAAAAAAAGAAAAGAGTCCAGGACTTTCTTCATTCCTCAGAGCTACTGTAAATTAAATATTAATACTGAAACTATTTCTGTGAGCAAAGGAAGCTCAGCACAGGGAGATTTTTTTTTTTTTTACCTCACGAGAATATTCACTTTAAAGTGACACCTGACCTTAAAGCTACCACATCCTCCAGGGCAGAAGCATAAGTGGCAGCGCAGGATTCCTAAATAAGTTGTCCCACTCAAAACCATACAATTTGTACAGTAACAGCACAGAAAATCACTATATTAGAGGGCAATTTTAATACTTTAATATAATTATTTAATTTAATGTTACAAAGGGGTCAGTCTCAGCCTGGGGCAGTGTCCTGGAGGCATCCAAATTACAGAGAGAAGCACCAGAAGACACCACCAAGAGGTGACCAAACCCACAGTTCATCACTTCACTGGCAGCTTTTAGTCTGCAAACCATCAAAGCTGAGCTTCTTGGTTCACATCCTTCTGCTCCAGAGCCCAGGGGCCCTGGGAATGAGGCACTGAGGAACAGCCCTGGCTGGGCCAGGAACACATCCCTGGAATTCCATGCTGTTGTTATGCCCAGCTCACTGCTGCACTACCCCTGCTGAAGGTCTGATTAATCCTGTCTCACCATGGCCTGGGCTCACACAGACCCAGCTCCGAGCCCACAGCCATTTCACAAGGATGGAAACAAGAGATGCAGCACCTCTGAAGGCTCCTGCAAGCAGAGAGATGTTCATCCACATTCCTCTCATGGAGTCATGGAATGGTCTGGGTTGGGAGAACTCAAAGCTTATCCCATCCCATGGCAGGGACACCTTCCACTGTCCCAGGCTGCTCCCAGCCTCATCCAGCCTGGCCTTGGGCACTGCCAGGGATCCAGGGGCACCCACAGCTGCACCCTCACAGCCAGGAATTCCTAATTCCCAATATTCCATCCATCCCTATCCTCTGGCAGTGGGAGCCATTCCCTGTGTCCTGTCCCTCTAGGCCTTGTCCCCAGTTCCTCTCCAGCTCTCCTGGAGTCCCTTCAGGAGCTCTGAGCTCTCCCTGGATCCTTCTCCCCTCCAGGTGAGCACCCCCAGCTCTCCCAGCCCTCGAGCAGCTCCGTGCTCCCCTGGGGCAGACCCAGGGCACCACTGGATGAAATCCTGCCCTGGGGTCCCACACTCCCTGCAGAGCAGGAATCAGCCCCAAGGACAGTCTCCAGCTTCAGGAAATCCAAACTGCACTTCAGCTGGAATTGTGGATGACCTTCAAGTAGGGGACACTTAAAAATACATCTGCATGTGCACACAGAGCTGTGGGTGTTTTAAATGCTCTCCTACCTCAGCAAGCTTGAGGTCAAGGGAATGAGAGAAGTTTCTCTACTTTATATACTCGAGGGTTTGGCTAAATTCATATATTCAGGTTCTCCTTACAGCACTAAATAACCAAACACTGCAAGGAGAAAGAGAGGAGAATTTAGCAAAGGAAGGAGAATTCAGCTGTGTGACACCTTGCCAAAGGCAAAGCCCAGAGGAGCTGCTACCAGTTGGTTTAGACAGAGATTTCCTTCAGACTCTTGTAAAAGCAGCATTAAAAATGAGAGGAAGAAAGGATTCAGGACTGGGCAGCTGCTACATCCAGCTGCAGCCCTGACTGGTGACAGGAAAAGAATACATGATTATTTTTCTTCATTATTTGTTTCCATGTTTCTATTTTGTCCAATTATTTACTACCTGTTGCTATTTGATTTTGACTCCGTATAACTTCCATGTAGCATTAAAACTCTGTAATTATGTTAATGAACATAATTTACCAGACAATAACAAGTAGATTCTCTACCAGTCTCTAAGGTTACTCAAAATAATCAGAGAATCAGAGAACCATGGAATATCCTGAGTGGGAAGGGACCCACAAGGATGATCCAGTCCAGCTCCAGGCCCTGCCCAGGATACCCCTGGTCACCAGAGCAGAGATCAGAGCTGCCCTTCCACAGGAGCTCAAAAACAGGAGCAGGGCTGGTTTATTCCTCCATGATTACCCTAAACCTCTCCTTAAACCTCTCCAGAGTTACAGTTCCAAAGCAAAGCTCTCCAATGAATTTCTTTCCACTGACTTAAAATAAATTTCCCTGAATGTTTATTTCCTACATTATCTTCAACCCAAACGTGCATTTCTCTTACAAAAGTTAATTCCAATTAAGAGAACACTGAAAGGCTTCCTGCAAAAAACAACTACAGGATATTGGCAAGACTACAAGAATGAGGTAAAAACTACTGAAGACAACAAAATAATTTTCTTCTGACTGTGCAACATAAAAAGAAAGTATATTTCTCATATGACACCAGCAATAAGTTTAGGACCAGCAGAGAATAACCAGAGCTATTCAGCACTGACCTTTGAATCTTTGTACTGTTCAACAGCTGAAAAATTATAAAAAAGGATAAAAATTATCAAAATCAGTGACCTCCTCCCATCATACCCACTCACACCCATCAAGCTGACCAGCTCCTCTCACTTTTCCAATTCCTTCAAGTATCTGTCACCTCCAAGCTGGAGGTGCCACATGCACGTGAGCACGTCCAGCTCACCAGCTGCCCTCCCATCTTTCACCAAACTGGGAAACAAACTGGGTGTCAAGACCTCCAGGAAACTCAGAATTAAGGTTAAATGCTCAGCAAGGAAACCAAGGACACTCACAGGGAATGTGCTCTGAAAACCACCTTTGCTCTGCCCATGGAGCCTGGGTCTCCCTGCAAGGCACACGACAATTTTTGAACTATGACTTTTCCTCAAATCCTCTGAGGCCTGATAGCATTAACATTTTTTAAGAGCACACAAGGAATTGATGGCTGTATTTTCACATTATTGCACGCTAGGATGAGTCCAGACACACAAACTCCATCAAAATCCAACCTTTCAGATCAGACAAAAACCAACTTCTGCCCCTGGGAGAACTGGACATGAGCTCAACAGAACCCTCAGCATTCACTCTGGAGTTTAGATAACCACCAAAATAAACACCTGGAAAACACAGCTCTGGTGACACAGTACAAAAGAGTGTAAAATCTCCAACAAACACCAGGCCTCAGGCAGGAGAGCCATGGAATTATGGAGTGCTTTGCATTGGAGGGACCTTGAAGCTCATCTCCACCCCTGCCGTGGGCAGGGACACCAAGACCAGGTTCCTCTGGTGTCACCACCTGCCATGAAAACAACACCAGTCCCTGGGACATCCTGCCCCAAACACTAACTCAGTTATGTGATACCAATTCACCTTGAATTTGCAGTTTAAGCCCAGGAGTGCAGTCTCAGCCTGGGATAACACAGGGCTCTGCAGGGCTCTGTGCCTGTCCTACAATCGCAGTTTAAGCCCAGGAGTGCAGTCTCAGCCTGGGATTACACAGGGTCTCTGCAGGGCTCTGTGCCTGTCCTACAGTCAGGGCTGCTTTTGGTGTTCTGTGACTGCCCCACGAGAACCACAGCCACCACCAGGACCAGCCCACTGGGACTGTTAACCCACTGAGGCAAAAATAAATGAAAAATAGGACTCCATGACCAATTTTACTTGCAAAAGCAAACACAGCATCCATTTACAGTGGAGATTTCCCAAAATAACCCGTACACGTGGCTGCTGTCCCTGCTCCTCTTCGAGAGGTTCATCCAGGATGGTGACAAGCACATTCCTGGCTGATAAGGGAGCCCCATGCACCCAGCTCCCCAGAAATAGCTGTTGTGCTCCAAAGTAACCTCTAATATCGATAACGACAGGGATTTAAATTTCAAATAAATTTAGATGAAAGATTAAAGTCAGTTCCAGCACCGTGGAGATGCTTGTCTTCCATAATGAAGGAGCCCATAAAAATAACAAGGGAGAAGATTTACACCCAAGCTCCTCAAAAAAAAAAAAGGGAATGAATTACTGATTTTTGCAGCTACTTAGTGGTAGGAACAGATGGTTCCAGGCAATAGTATTGACAACCTCCCAAGCTCCCACCCCCAAAGGTGAGCTGCTAAGTCTGTTCCAAATTCAAGAGTTAAAAATGTCGCAGCTGAGGCGCTGCTCTGGGGGAAGCTCAGCCAGTCCCACAGCCCCAGAACTGCACTTTCTGCACTGCTGCTCTGGGGGAAGCTCAGCCAGTCCCACAGCCCCAGAACTGCACTTTTCCCACTGCTGCTCTGCCCCAGCCCTCTCCCAAAACACCCAAGGCAGCCCCTGCAGCCTCCTGCCCACCCCAGCCCAGCCAGGGCTGTGGGAAGGGATGAAACAGCTCTGAGGGAAAGCAGAGCTCCCAGTGTTTGTCCACCAACCCAAAGCCACTTCTGAGGCCAAAGCCAGGCGTGTCAGCTTCCCAAAACACCCAGGCACAGGGAGCAGTTCTGGGAATGCCAGCCCCCGGGAGCCTCTGCCATGGTGGGCACAGCCCACAGCCCCTCACTCCCTTCATGCTCTCAAGTTCCTGCAAAACACCCCAAACCTCCCCTCTCCCAGCTCCTGCATGTCTGCAGCAACTGGAAACAATCAGCCTGTCCAGTCACAACCCAAGATCAAAACACTCCTTAAAGCAGGAACTTGCTAAACACAATTCAGCTTTGGATTTCTGGAGAAGTCCAGCAAGCTACCATAAAACAGGGATAACACCCAGCAGCAAAAACACTGTTGGAACACCTGAGTGAGTCCTCAAGCAGGTTGTTAAGCCAGGGAGGAATCAGGCTGAGCCAGCAAAGCTCAGCCCTTGTTCTCCTGTTGTTCCAAAATCAAAGCTGTGCCAAGAATTTAGCCAAGGAAACAAACGCTGCTAATGCCTGCTGCCCATCTCCCCACTCAGCATGGCATTTCAGAATGGTTTGGGATGGAAGGGACCTTAAAACTCACCCATCCCACCCCTGCCATGGGCAGGGACACCTTCCCCAAGACCAGGCTGCTGCAGGCTCCATCCAGTCTCACTTAGAACACTTCCAGGGATGGGGCAATCCAACATTTTAGACTTATTTTTAGAATTGTCTTCTGGTTTTGTAAGCAGTCCCCTTCCAAGGGCTATCAGTGAGGCAGATCCATCACTTTTGCCTTTGCTTGCAATAACCATTTCCCACTTTTCCAGGCATGAATGGCAGAACCAGGACCAGGCTGCACTTCCCTGTTTGTGTCAGACACTTGGGTGGCTCAGCCAAATCACCTTCCATACAAGGTTTCCATGAACTCACACTGGGAACACCTCTGAGCCACAATTCCCACCTCACAGGGTGCCCTGCTCCTGGACAATGACTGTGCCACCTGCAGCCCCACTGAAGGTGCCCAAGCCACTGCTGCATCTCCTCAGCCATCCATGGCAGCATGAATTCCCTGCACTCAAAACCACTCCTCTCACTTACAGAACTCAGGATTTGAACGTCAAAACCTCAGGATCACCACTACCTACACAAAAGGGGAGGGAACAAGAACACCCCAAGCTTCATTGCAGAAGCACAGCAAGAGAGCCTGGTCCTCCCTGCGGGCCTTTGGCCGGCGAGCTCCGGAGGTGGGAACATCTTGCACACCTCCTGCTGCCAAGAGCATCATCTGCACTTAATCACCACGATGGATACCTCTGGAAAACAAGGGACTGCAGCCACACCATGTGTCACACTGCCACTTCACTCCCCAGCCAGTGTCACTTCCTCAGGGCGGAGGCCACAACTTTCAAGAGCACGCTTGGGCGCCCTGTGAACACCCATAAATAAATAAAACCCTCGCTCACCAGCCCACAACCTGCCCCCAGCACTTTTACTTTCCCAAGAGGTCACACCCAGGAACGTCTTGCACAATAATGGAAGCAGGAACTGGTCAAGAAACCTATAGATCCCCTCCCCAAAAACCCAGCCTCCCTGTGTGACCCCAACTGGGTGGCTCAGGAATCTTCTCTGTGAAATAACAGGCTGGCAGTTCCTGGAAATGATGATCCCGTGCACTGTCTGCTTGTTTTACTGAACTCGTTCCTAAATGCAAACAGGATTTTTAAGTGTACATTACACATTAGTTGATTTTAATCTACAAATTCATAACCCAGAAGTGTGCATTTTTCAGTGTACATTACTTGAGCTGATATAAATCTACAAAATCCTAACTCAGAAGTATTTTTCTTCTAAAAATGAGATTTTTCCCATCACAATATAGCTCCTCAGAGAAGAAAATTATTCAAAACCAAGTAGATTCAGAGAAAAAGCCCAACCAACCATTTTGCTTCTTTTCAAGCAGTTATTGACATGGTTTTCTCTAGTTCTAAAGACTAGAGGAAGGAGAAAAAGGGCCGTATTTGGTTGTGGGTTGCCCTCACCAAGAACTCCTGTCTGTGCCATGGTTAATAAATGGACCAAAATTACACCCAAGGAACAAGTCAAGCATGGCATTTTTCAAAGCAGCCCCTGCTCAGCTCAGGTCTGTTCATTAAGGTGCTGCATTGTGCTCCAGCTTGGCTTATTAGCAGTGGAAAGGTCAGGGAAAGTGAATTAATGGAAGTGCTGCGCTCTCCAACATCTGACACGCGAGAGAGGAGCCTCCCTACCTACACTGCTCCTGAAAGGTACCTTCAAATTGAGGGCATGTAGGTGGCACCTGCCAAAAGTGCCATGTGAATAACGTTGGCAATTTAACAAATTCTAGGAAAATACAGAGAACTGTAAAAGCAGCAATTCAACCACTCAAAGCAAATGCTTGTGCTGAGATTACAGTTGAAAAAGCAGCTTTTTCACAGGGACAGGGGAAAGGATTTAAAGCTCTTTCCTGTAGGTCTCAGCAGGGTTTTGTGTCCAAAAATTCAAGGCTTGTTTGACCCACAAAGAACTCCAGGCTCACAGTTAAGCCACCTCTGCTTAACCTCTCCTGGCAGTGAAGATATGGGTTTAAAAGTTAAATTTAGACTGTGTCCCTTCAGAACACGGCCACACAAACATTCAGAGCTGCTAAGGGCCGTGCAGACCCACCCCACACTCAGGGAGGACAGGGCAGGAGCTGGGTCACACAGCAGAACAAACCCAGACTGGCTCTGCTGAAACCCTCTGGGCAAACCCCACCTGGAGAGCCACCCAGCACTTCATGGAGTCTCCAAAATCTGTTTTAACAAGAGAAAGGGCTCCAGCAGAAGTCAGCAAAGCCACAAGCACACATCTCTGCTTCTGCAGTGCTGCATTGAGCCATGGAATTGTTTGGGTGGGAAGGGAACTCAAAGCTCATCTCATTTCACCCCCTGCCCATGGTAGGGACACCTTCCACTGTCCCAGGTGCTCCCAGCCCTGTCCAGCCTGGCCTTGGGCACTGCCAGGGATCCAGGGGCAGCCACAGCTGCTCTGGGCACTGTGCCAGGGCCTGCCCACCCTGCCAGGGAACAATTCCTAATTCCCAATATCCCATCCATCCCTGCCCTCTGGCAGTGGGAGCCATTCCCCTTGTCCTGGCTCTCCATCCCTTGTCCACAGTCCCTCTCCAGCTCTCTCAGGGCCCCTCGAGGCATGGGAAGAAGCTCTGAAGGTCTCTCCAGTGTCTCCTCTCCCACAGGCTGAACAACCCCAGCTTTCTCAGACTATTAATGCCCCTTGTACATGGCTTCTCCTCCCCAGGCCCTGCTTCATAATACACCAGCTTCTCAACCCAAAGTCCAACATCTCCATACCCCAGGACCCCATGGAAAGGGTCCACGATGACCAACACCCTAAAAACTCAATGTACCCTGCACTGCCATAGGGTTATCCTCCAGCCCCTCTGATCTGGAAGGGGTAAGCATTGAAACACACAGGAAAAAAGGCAGCAAGCTCAAAAGAACCCTTCCTGCAGAGAAACATCTTCCTGGTGGAACAGTGAGCTCCATTTCCCCCAGAGCAGCAGGACCTGAGACCCGTTTGTGAACACGTTTCAGAGCATTAACAGAAAAACACCCAGCAGTTAAGTGAAGTCACGTTCCACCTAAACAACGCTGCCATTATTGCAGCATCTGACTTTGCGAGGACAATTCAATCCTGGCAGCATGTATTGTAATTGCTTTTCCACTCCAGGCCTCGCTTTCCAATCCTGCCCTTCTCGGGAGGTCAGAGCGCGCTGCAGCTCCCAAAGCAATTCTGCTCCTCATTCATCCCTTTAATCCCACACCTGCATATTCATCAGAACTCCCTGAAACAGCACTGCCAAAGCCACCAGCAAAGCTGCTGCTCGGACGAAGCCTTGACCCCTCTGCTTCCCTGGGAAGGTGCTGGGAACACGAGGTGGCACCGTGACGGTGCTGGGGTGCACCGGGGTCACCCGAGGCCAGGACAAGCCCAGCGTGGTGCAGCCACTCCTGCTGCCAACAGCAAAAACAGCAGCAGGCACCACTGCCCAGACAAGCTGTGGCTGCCCCACCCCTGCAAGGGTCCAGGAAAGGCTGTTGGAGCAACCTGGGATAGTGGAAAGTGTCCCTGCCCGTGGTGGGGTTGGAACCAGATGTGCTTTAAGGTCCTTCCAACCCAAACCCCTCCATGACTCTGTGATGACCTGGCTTGCTTCAAGCAAACCCTTCCAAACAGGGCTGTGCAAACACACCTGAATTTTGGGTAAGTTTTTGTTATCCTGGTTTAGAAAGGACAGTTTGCATTCCAAAAAACCAAACACCACTTACTCCACAACTCGGGAGGGAAAACCTTTGTCCCCAGCTAGGAAATAAAACAGGCAGCAAACAGCAACCAGCCTGATTTATAATTGATGCCAGGGCTGAGCTGGGTTTTTCAGGACCCTGCAGAGCTCCCAGGAAGGAGGGCAGAGCTCCTGCACACGGCAGGAAAAGGGCTCACACCTGATACACTTTAATTACCTAACGACACTGCGAGTCACCGATGCCTGCTCTGCTTTGTCTTACTGAGAAAAGCTTCTCCTGCTATTAATATTCACCAGGGGAAGCTGAAATAACATCTTGTCTGCATCTGAATACTTCAAAACCATCATGGCCACACTAAACACAACCATTTTTAATTTTTTTCCTCAAAATCCAGGACAAAAGACACCTATCAGCCTGCAGAGGCAGGGCTGAACTACACGGAGCAGCTCTTTCTCGTGCTGCCAGCCTCATCACAAATAATCCCTCTGAACCCAGAGGTCAGCCAAGGACCCAGGGCCCCAAGGCAGGAGCCACACTCTCTATTAAACACTGGGAGCCTTCTCCATGGGATTTCTGCCCACGCTGGGGGTGACCCTGAGCCCCACACAGCTCCCTCGACAGGCACTGCCTGGCTGAGCCCACCCAGCTCCCACCACACCAAACCACCAGCACAGCAGAAAAACCCAGCCAGGACAACTCCCCTGTCTCCAGCTCCAGCCACACCATCAGGATTTCCAGGACAGCACCAGCCTCTCCCACCCGCTCGCACAAACAGAGGCAAAAATCTCATTTTCCCCCCTAAATTCCACTCTACGGCAGCCTGTAATTTCTGCATCTGTTAATGCTCCCAAAAAGTTGAATCCTAACATTGCATCCAACTGTAGTCTCAGCAGATTGGGAGGTTTTTCTGCCCAAAATGAAACGTAGGTGCCATCTGTTTCAATTAGGCTAATCACAAGGAGACATAACACTGGGAAACTTAGAGACTTTGGGTTCTTTTCAAGACATTTTGAAAGCAAAGAGAAAGAAAGAGGTATTATTTAATACTCAGCAGTCAGCAGCACCAACAAGCTGCACAGTCTGCTGGGCAAACCTGTGCTGGAACTGCCCACGCAGGAAAGTTCACTTTTATTTCACTGAGGTCAGAGAAAAACTTGCTATATTCAAAATTATCTAAAATTAAAAAGACATCTCAGGACTACAGACAACTCCCAAAATATTCTTGGTTAGTACCTTTTATACATGCCATAGAACTTGCCATTTTTTGCTTTCAAATTTCAGAAAATAAAGAAAAACATTTTTAAAAGGCAAAACCAAACAGTCCAACAGCGACACAAGCACTTGTGAGGGAATAAACCAGAAATTTTGGACAGAAGCAAAGTCAATATTTACCGATTCCATAGTTGAAAGCTGTTCTTCACAGGACATATATTAAAATCCAACAGAGGTGTGTCCCAAAAACGCTGTGTAATCTGAAAAACACAGCAATTTGTTCATTAGAAAATTAAAACAAGTCAGTTTTATTCACAACACGCACACTGGATTTGAGTACATGAAGGTTACCAAGTACAAACCCTTGCCTAATCCACAAATAAACTTCCTGATAACGACTCTGCACAAACAGAGGAATAAAGGAAAGAGTGGAAGCTCGGCCAAGCATCCACCTTCTTCCATGACTTTCTGAAAATAGCTTTTTTAAAAATCACCTGCTTCAAGGATCCTGGAACCGTCTGGGTGGGCTTAGAGACATTTTATTTACAAATGAGAGCGTGTCATCCCCCAAACCCTGAGCAGTTCACAAACCCAGAGCCAGGCAGGGCCAGAAGGAGATCCTGTGCCAGAATTCACCTTCCCAAACAAACCCATGGAATTATCCATGGCACAAACGCTCTTTTCCAGCACACCTCTGCTCTGAATAGCAGTGGATCTATTCCAAAGCTCTAATTTGATTTTTTTTTTTTGACCAGCTCTTGCTGTACTTTCAAAGCTGTTTTTCCAGCTACAAATTCCCAAAGTGAAGTTTGTGATGCAGGGCAGGAACCAGCAGGAGCTCTCAGCACCCAAGGCGAAGGGGAGTTACATTCATTAACTGGCACACATGAAAGGCCTGGCAGGTTCCAAGCCCAAAACCTGCACTCCTCACCGTTCCCAAGCTGGAGGAGCTCCCTGGGATGCTGAGGCACCCATAGGTATGGAAATGAGCACCCTGAGGCGCTGGGAGCACTGGGCCTTCCCCAGTCCCACTGATGTTATTCTGGTCTGCTTAAACAGGTGAAAGGGTGAACTGCCAGCTCCACGTCCTGCTCATGCCAAATCCCCCAAAACCCCACATCCCATCCAACCTCTGAGCACTGCAGAGGGACACAGTGACCAAGCCCTGCTCCAGCTACAGTGAGAAAATCTGAATTTCTTGCCCTGCAGAGCTCGTGACAATTTTATGCTTCACCACCGCTCATCACCTTACAAACAACTTCTCTGATGTGCCTGGGTTTGGAGAGCTGCTTTCCAACGGGATGGTTCCTCCCAAGAACCATCCAGGAGAGACTCTGAGGCCAGCTGGGACTGATGCACACTGGAGGAGATCAGGAACCCTGGGAGAGCCTTGTTTGTTTTGGGAAACCTTCACTCCCCAGTGAAAAGCCAAAGGGAAGATGTCCAGATGAGCAATGCAGCTGCATCCAGGGTAGAGCTGCTTCCAGCTGGGCCCAGGGAAGTCTTGGGAACCTCAGAGAAAAGGAACAGGCCAAAATAAACCCCAAACCCAGAGGAAGATGTGAAAGCCCAGGGTCCTGACTCAAAGAAAGGAATCCTACAGCAGGTAAACTTCTCCAGATGAGCAAAATGGAAGTTTTCTGGCATTTTTTCTTTGAGAAGAGTAAAGGAGATACAGACACATGGCTACCTGGTGGATTCTTCCAGGGCCAAGGAGCCCTGGGGCACTGAGGGATCCCCTGATGGGAACCACAGCCCTGTGGAGCAGGATGGCAGTGCTTGCACAGCACCTTTTCCAGCAGGATTCCCCAGCTCCTTCATCTCCATAGTAACAGTCACATCATTAATTAGCATTTCAACAGCAATAAGAGATAAAGTGGGGGGAAAACAGCTGAACTTCCAACTGCATTGTCTGGAACTGCAGCAGTGCTGCTTGCTGACAGCAGTGACTGTCAGACGGAATGGTTTGAGTTGGAAGGACCCCAAAGCTCATCCCATTCCATCCCCTCTCATGGGCAGGGCACCTTCCCCTAGCCCAGGCTGCTCCAGCCTGCCCTTGGCCACTTCCAGGGATCCAGGGGCAGCCCCAGCTGCTCTGGGCAACAACTGTGATCAAAATGACAAAAAAGTCTACAGAGATCAGTCCCAGGACACTGATACACCATTTTCAAGGTCTATTTACAGCTGCTTGCTGGCCCACAGACAGCAGATTTATTCATTCCTTGGCTCACATATAAACATACATAAAGTATCGTAACGCTGAAACAGCGGCCACACGTGAGCCAAGTCATTTTCACAACGAACATGGCACCATTTTTTAATGAAATTGTTATCAAATCACTCAGGAATGCAGCAAACCCTCCAGTGGGAGATGCCCAGCACAGCCTGCCTGGCTGTACGTGGTCGGGTCACTCACACAACGTTCCTGCTGCGCCGAATCCAACACTGCAATTTAAACCCACCTCCACTTCCAAAAGCCACATTATAATCAACAAACACATCTAGCCAGCCCATTTTCTTAGCTTTAGCTGATGAAAATGTATTACTTCACAAAGTATCATCACTGCCCTTGTCCCTCCTGGGACCCCGCAGGGCTGACCATGGACAACGCTCCAACCCTGCTGAGCTCGTGGTCCCTGCACAGGAGCCACCTGCACTGCTCTGCCCTGCCTTGGAATGGTCATGCAAACACCACATAACCAAGGGCTCGAGGTGGCCAGGTTCTGGCTCAAAACAGGTTCAGTCTTGCAAGACTTGGGATACTTCATTTTCTGTTAACGCGAAGCAACTTGGAAACTCTGCGAAAGCAGACGGTTCCACCAAAATAATATCTAACTGTTTAAACTTCTACATTTTCCTACCAACTCGTGATCTTAACACTGACCACGGGGTCCCTCAGCACCTCCCTGAATCAGTGATTCTTGCTGCACCCACACACGGATCAGGACTTCACATCCAGAGCTCAGCATGCAACTTCTGCCAGCATTCCATCAAAAAAATTGGGAATTACATAATTCAAACCTCCTTAATAAAAGGGTATCTTGTAACTTCACAGAAATTAGTACTTGAAGATGGAAAATGCTTTACAATCCCAAGCTGTGACCTGAAAAATACTGACATTAGCTATAGACTCTTCACACCAGAGCAGCTGGGATGTGGCAGCAACACCAACTGGTCCCAGCAGTGAGGTGGGAATTGGCTTCCTTGAAGGAATACCAGTTCTCTGGTTTATTCAGAGCCCCCTACAAGGGTCCCCATGAAAAGAGTGTTTGAGATTGAATGGTGTCATACACCTCAATGTTTCTCAACTTGATCAATAATGCAGAAAGGTTCTGCTGAAATCTCCATTTTACAGGGAGCAGGAAAGAAGCCACTGCTGCTGTCTCATCCCAGGAAATCCAGAGGCCAATGTCCCCACAAATGTGTGCCTCACCATTCGTGTTTCTTTCAGAGAAGGAGTTGTATTTGGACTCCAAGTCAGACTGGCATCAATTCAGATTTTATAGAGACCCAGAAGTAAGCAGCCTAAGAACATATCAGAGATTTAGATTCTGGTTTAGACCAACTTTTGAATGGATAAAATCTCTGGGGAATAAGAGAACCTTTTTCCACAGCACTCATCTGCTTCCCTCAAAATAATTCCAGGAAGAGACAGAATTTCAATAAGGCATCTCTCTGAGGGCTGCAGTGAAAAGACACCCAGGGGAGCACCCCAGACCCATGGAGCTCCTGCTCTCAGATAGCCCCATTACCTCCCAAACAGAATCAAGGGGGAACAAGTACAGCCAATTTGGAGCAAGGGGAAACTTGGAAGTGTTTTCCAATGCACTCCACAGGCACAGCCTGACAGAGCACAACCAGAGCTTCCACCTGCTGAAATGGGGAAAAATGCTTAAAATCCCACTGTAATTCCAGAACCTGAGAAAATGGAGACTGGGGGAAGAACCCATAAGCAGCAGCATTACAAACCCCACAGATATCCTCCATAAACATCCATGGGTTCCTTCTGCTGGAATTGGAGAAGACAACGTGCCACCTAGACAGAAACACTGCAGAAATGTCTGTCTCTCACAGAAAGTGCCTGTCCCAGCCCAGGGAGAGCCACAAGAGCCATGCCCAGCACAGCAGGAAAGCTTTCCTGGCCCCTCAAGGGATGGACACTGTGTACAACTCATCAGATTTGTGGCAGTTTCCCTCAGGAGCCTGGAAAAGCACCCTCAGACCACTCCATGCAGCTCAGGACTCTCTAGAAAGAGGAGGAAAAGAAGAGGTGCTGCTCTCTAGATCTGAAGGGGGATAAAGAGTTGTTTCCAAGAAATCCACACAAATTAGAGATAAATACCCCTGCAGCCTATCAGGGGCTGCCAGCACAGCCACCTCCAGGCACACACAGAGCAAACCCTCACGTCCCCACCCTTTTCAGAGAGATTCCAGCACTGGGGTGAGCTCCAGCACCTGCCCTGCACTACAATTTGTGAATATTCCCACAGCAATCACAACCCAGCTATGCTCAAACAGCAGCAGCTACCCAAGTGAAAAGCCAAAGCACACAGAGAATTCCACTAGTCCTAAAAAAACCCCCACCTTTCAGCGTGTTTGATTGTGACAAAATTGTAGCATCAAGTAAAATTTAATTAGATGGCTTTCGGAACGAAAGTAGGTGATATATTCTTGAAGTTCCTTTATTTTGCCCTGCAGATAAGATGTATGCTGAGATCTACAGTTTTTAAAGCTTGTGTTGTCTGTGCTACTTGATAAAAAATACAAAATAAGCTGATACTGTATTCAAAAACACAGACACTTGTGTGGGCTGAAGAGCCCAAGGTTTAATTTGTGCCACTGCAATAAGCACAAAGGGCAGGAAAGATGTGATTCCTGGGAAAACAAAATCTCCTTTAAGGCTTTTAATTGAAAGTCTGACATGGACAACACAGTTCCTAGGAACTGGGGGTTGACAGAAGCCTAAATTCAAGAATGACCAAGCTGTTTGGAGATCTCCAGTGAATATGGGGAGGTCAGAATGACATCACAGAATGGTTTGGGTTGGAAGGGACCTCAAATTTCATCTTGTTCTGTCCCCACCTTGGGCAGGGATACCTTTCACTTATTCCAGGTTGCTCCAAGCCCCTTCCAGCCCAGCCTTGGACGCTTCCAGGAGTGGGGATTAAGCTCCAAGAGGCTGAAATTCACTGAGCCAGCCAAGGCAGGAAGGGTGGATGTTCTCTGGAATTAAAGCCATAATTTAAGGTGAGCTCACAGCTCAGGCTCCTCCTCATTTCCATTGCTCCTAAACACAGGTGAGGTGGGACCAACACGTCCTTGCCCTCCCCAGACTGAATCCCCCCCTGTGCCCTCACCACCAAGCCCCACTCCTCCTAAGGGAAGCAGGAGGGTGAATGATGCCACCAGGCCACAACGAGCTCCACTTCATTTAAAAATGAATCTGCATTTCTTACTCTGTGCCCAGTTTTAACACATGGAGAAAACACCATTTTTCAAGAGAAAAGAGTGACAGACAGACACATTTGTCACCTTTGCAGTCCCAGATGTTTGCATCCGTGTAATTCCATGGCAAATTGGATACAGGTTACTATTAATACCTGAACTATTTCCTTTCCTCTCTGAATGCTGGTTGGTGGCAAAGATGCAAGCATCCCATTTTAAAGCACACTAATTAGCCAAGGAGGAGTCAAGGAAGTCACTGTTCAGCCTTCAAGAGCAGCCAGGCTCCCTCACAGAGGGAAAAACACAGCAACATCCATGGAGTGGCTTCTGGATGGATTCTGAGCTGGCTGAAGATCACCAAGAAAACTCTCTGTGGGACAGGAATGTTACAACCAGACACTTCAACAACTCAGCTACAGGTTTTTTAGGAATATGCAGGTGGCAGCCCCACACCCAGGTATGTAGGATCAGACACTGTTACCTGGCTGGACAATCCAGGAGGTCCCCAGAAAGCAACATGAAAAACGTAATTGTAGAATGTGCTCAAGTCTACAATTCCTGAGTTACAAGTGCCTTACAACCACCTCAAATTACACAGCAAAGAAAGAGCTGAAAGGAAGCACCTCCCTGATTTCCACACAGCATCCCTCCCCTATTGTCTGGGGCCTGGCAAGGTAAGGTCAGAATAAAAAGATTCCTTAAAAATCCCACATACATTGAAAGCACCTACAGCTTCCACTGATCTTTTTTCCTTTCTATTCTAAGCCCTGAACAGGTTTAAGTAGCAGTTGTCATCATTAAAGCAGCTGCTCCCCTCCCACTTTCCATTCTCCTGAGAAGGAGCATCCTGGCAGCACAGGCACAGGTAAGGAGCCGTCTCACTCAGGGTACAGAAATCCAGGCTGGAAAAGGGTGTGAGGAGGGCACAGGCCACCTCAGCCACAGGGATCAGAGAGCACTGCTGAAGAACGAAATAAGGAAATATAGTCACGAGCAATAATGCTAAAATAAGGAAGTCAAATATCTGTGCCCACTGAGCTGCCCCAGCTGCTCAGAGGGGCTGGAGGGCTGCAGGCTCTGCCCCTGCTCAGCTGCTGGTGCCCAGCTTCTCTCCTGGGCACTCCATGCATCAGCTGAGCCTGCCAGTCCAGCAGGAATCTCCTGATGCTCCTCTGGCACACTCTGCTCAGCAGGGCCAGCCAGGCTCGTGTCCTGGAGGGTGGGGGAGCCTCACCCTGCAGCACCACAGCCCTGCACCCCAGGAAGGGCACAGCCCTCCCCTCCAGCACGGCCCATCCAAACAAACAGCGCAGAGGGCGGCAAGGAAAACGCTCAGAGGACAAAAGGACGGAGTCAGGATTAAACCCAGTCCCTTGATCCCCGGCCAAATGGCCGACCCATAAGCCCACGCAACTTCCAGAGCCAATTTAAAATCCTCAGTGTGGTACACTTTAGGTTATAAAATCATATTTAGACACACATTTTGAAGTGTTCTTTGCTCTGCTGGTGGCTAAAAACAATTCCTTTGTCATCAAATCTTGCTTCAGCAAGCTGACGTGACGTTTTTAACTCAGGAAATAAGATAATTATGGTTCAAGGTAAACAACTACAACTGTGCATCATAAACAGTTTCTAATTTTAAGCCTGAGTCCCTCTAATGCCATCCATATTTTAAAGACAGTTTTCTTACAAATGGTTTAGGCTGTCTGAGCAGCTTGTGACTGAGCCTGTGCTAATGAGCAGCAGCAAGGCAGCACATCCAGGGAAAACAGAGCCTGGTGGAGCAGGTGAGCTCCTGTGTCAACATCACAGCATGGTTTGGGTTGGAAGGAACCTCAAAGCCCAACAAAGCCATGGGAAGAGACACCTTCCACTGTCCCAGGCTGCTCCCAGCCCTGTCCAACCTTGGGCACTGCCAGGGAGCCAGGGGCAGCCACAGCTGCTCTGGGCACCCTGTGCCAGGGCCTCAGCACCCTCTAAGCCAAAAACTTACTCCTAATATCCAAGCTAAATATTTCCTTCTTTCAGTCTGAAGCCAGTCCTCCTTGTTCTGCCACTCCAGGCCCTTGTCCAAACTCCCTCTCCAGCTCTCCTGGAGCCCCTTTATCCCTGGAAGGGGTTCTAAGGTCTGCCCAGAACCTTCTCTTCTCCAGGCTGAACAAGCCCAGCCCTCCCAGCCTGTCAAGGTAAGCCAAACATCAAAGGAGGAAAATACACTCTGAATCTTAAATAGCTGGAGAGGCAACAGCCGTGTCTCCTGGAGCAGGAGCAAACAAAGCTACACCGCTTACGCAACCCCGCGAGTCACCAGGATCCCAGACCTCAAACGCCCCGTGGCACCAACAGCAGCAGCTCAAGTTGGAACTCGTGAAGAGAATCAGCACTGAGCTGTTCTACACCAGGCAGCAAAGGCAGCTCCAGCCCCTCAGTGCTGTGTCTGAAGCGTCCCTCGTGCTGCTGCTGCCCTAAAACGTTCCCAAAGTCACCTGGGAACAAAGGCTGGCAGGACAGGGCAGGGCAGGGCAGGGAGCATCCCGGCTGGAGCACACGGAGCGAGCGTGCCTGCAGCTCCAGCAGGTGTGCAGGGCACGAGCTGTGCCTGCCTGGAGGATCAATCACTGCGCTCACAGGGAGCAATAATCCAGGAGTGCTCGGAGGTGTCAGCCTGGCAGGCTCCCGTTCCTCCTCATCCCAGGAAAACAGGCTCAATTACAGCCACATGAAGGGGGAAGGTGGCAGAGGAACCCAGCTCCCACAGAGGCAAAGCACTCTTACAGAGCAGTGCTGGAAAAGGCAGGAGTGGTCAGAAGGGTCCCAAAAGGCAGTGGTGGGAACGCTCCTGCAGGAGCCTGAACAACACAGAGCAATCACGAGGTGGAGCCAGGGCAGCCTGGGAGAGCTCGCTCCTCCAAAACTTTTCCTCACTAAACAATTCCAAAGCACCCCACCCCACTGCTGCTATTGTTGTCAGAGAGGGAATTCCAACCAGAACAATGATTTCCACGACATTTTTCCGTTGGAAGAAGAAAACTGGTAACACTGCACAGCAAAAATAAAATTTCCACAGTAGTTCATCCAGTACCACAAGCCTCCCTCCTAAAGGGAACAGATTAACGTGCCTGGAGTCTGCTGTGCAGCAGGGATGTATTTTTAGCTCCAAGGATCCAAAGGCAGTGATGTGGTGGAAGCCTCCCAGGCTGGAGATAGCCATGGGAGGTTCATCTCTCTGCACCCTGGAGAGGGCAGCTCATTAAAAGGCTGCTCAGAGCAGAAGGAAACAATTCACCCATTCCCTGAAGAAATCCCTCTTCCCACGACTGCACACAAGGCAGCTCCTCCAACCTCCCCACCCCCCCAGCTCATCCTGATTTGCACCATTTTTGGGGAACAGCAATGCATTACAAGTGCTCCTTACTCCCAGATCTCTGGCACAATTCATGGAGGTAAATTCAAAGCTGTGCTCATGGCACAGGGGCTCAAAGTCAACCCAAGTGTCCAGGAGACTGAAAGGAGCAGAACAAGAGTTTGGCTTTGTGCTTTACCTGCAGCTCACCCTTTTCTGTGAGTACTGATAAAGCAGCATTAGCTGCTGTCCAAACACAAGTGAGTGAACCTGAAAGATATCATGGAATGCTTTGGGTTGGAAGGGATCTTAAAGCTCATCTCATTCCCACTCCCTTCCACAGGCAAGGACACCTTCCACTATCCCAGGCTGCTCACAAACCCTGTCCAGCCTGGCCTTGGGCACTGCCAGGGATCCAGGGGCAGCCACAGCTGCTCTGGGCACCTGTGCCAGGGCCTGCCCACCCTCACAGAGAACAATTCCTTCCCAAAATCCCATCTAACCTTTTCCTCTGGCAGTGGGAAGCCATTCCCTGTGTCCTGGCGCTCCAAACCCCAATGAAGAATATCCTCAAAGTGAAGCCTCCAAGGCAGCCAAACACCTCAATGGCCACCAAAGCCTCTCTGCTCTCCTGGCTACCATGAGCCAAAGTTTAACCCAATTATCAGGTGCAGGAGTCCATTCCCAGGCCACAAAAGGTGACTTAGTCACATTAGCTTCTACCTACAACAGTGCCATTCATCACCAACCTTCAGGGACACACCTTTGGGAAAAACACCTGGCAGGTGTGCAGGGATCCCTGCCTCAGATCCAGGAGTCAAAAAAATTGAATAAAACACAAGCAAAATTATGAATTAGAGAGTTTATTATTTCATAAACTTCCAGGTATTCTGGCTGTCCCATCCAAGGGCTCAGAGATGGCAGTGCCTGGATGCAGACTGCCCCAAATACCCACCTTCACAGGTGCATTTGGGAACCCAAATGTGCCACTGGGGAACACAAATGCTCAATTCTGAGTATTCACAGGCCAACAGGCAGAAAAGGAGAGGAAAAAATAAAAATCAAGGAAAAATGCAGAAAGTCTACTCACAAGACCCAGAAGTCCTGAGTAGAGCCAAGCTATTTTTCAGACTTGTATTAAAATTAGACTGGCCTTAGACTGTGAATCACATTCACCCCTTGTGAGCAGCAGAAGAGCA
The DNA here is from genome assembly GCF_014805655.1 of Passer montanus. Classification (NCBI taxonomy): domain Eukaryota; kingdom Metazoa; phylum Chordata; class Aves; order Passeriformes; family Passeridae; genus Passer; species Passer montanus. The sequence continues at coordinate 1,170,427 of NW_024375256.1, read as the reverse complement.
CCAACATCACCTGGTGAAAGACACAGAAATGCAGAGGGGACCAGAGGGGACCTCTCCAACCCCAGCACCCACTGCACTGAGCTCACACACCTCAAAAACCAGCTCGTTTGTAACACTCCAGCACCCACCGAAGGCAAAGCTACTCAAATCTGGTGTGTGGGTCTAGGAAAACAAAGCTCAGCTTCAGCCCTGCCTCCCCTCCCGAGCCCTTCCTCCTCCGAACGCCTGAAATAGGATGTTACACTACTTGTTTATACGCCATTACAGAAAAACATGCTGGGTTTCTTCATCCTGCATTACAGAACAAAGTGTTACCCAATTCCTCCTGTAAAGTACCAAGAAATAACTGTGAGACCATATGCAGGGGGAAGCATCCACGTGCTGGAGTAATCCAGCCTTACGTAAGCGGCCACGGGCTCTGACCACAGCAGCAGCCAAGGCAGGGCCAAGCCAGCTTCCCCTTAAAACCCACCCCAAAATTCACTTGGAGGGGTCTGATGCAGGAGACAAATGGAATTCATGTCCCTAAGTTACAATCTGAGGTTTCTGCCATCAGAGTACCCAGAGCAAAGAATGCTGGGTGTTTGATTTTCGCTCCTGGAGCTCATCCCCATGAACCAAAAATGAATCATTTGTTAATTGGCGAGTTCAGTTTGAACCCATGCCACCATGATTCTTATCTCAGGAGTTAGAAGGCAGCTCCTTCCAAGGATCCAACAAAGGCAGAGATCAGCATCCTAGAACATCAGGAATCTGAGCACTGATAATCCTCAGATCACAGAGTAGTTTGCTTTGGAAAGCCTCTGAGATCATCAAGCCCAGCACTGCCAGCACCACCACAAAACCACGAGTCACATCTACATGGTTTGTAACACCTCCAGAGAGACAGGGTGCCCCCAGCCTCTTTTCCAGGCTGAGCAGACCCTGCCCCACATCCCTTCCCTGGACACACTGTGTGGGATCAGCTCAGAACAGCAGCCATGCTGTGGACAAGGCAGCCAAAAACACGAGGTGCAAAACAGACCCAAAATCCACAGGTAAGAAATTTAATAAAATCCGATTTGTTCCCTTTCTCCCTGCTGCCAGCCACAAGGAAACACAACAGCACAGACACATTATTATGAAAAACAAGTCAACTTCTAGCACAGGGATAGGGATAACAAATGTTTCACTGCTCTGTTTCAAGCATTTCAGATCTTAAACTGAGCCCAGAAAAGACCATTACCAGTTAAGCTATTACAGCAAATGAAATGAAAATTGAAAATCAAGTCTAACCGACATTAAATTTAAATAAATATATCTCAATTCCAGGCTCATAATACATAGTTCTTATGACAAAAAACTTCTGGAGAAGGGAAAAACACCCTTGGTAACTCTGAATATTAAGCTATGGTACCACAGGCATCTCACAGTTGATCTAAATAAAGTGTCTCCTGCAAAGAGCCCTGGTTCCTCCAGTGCAGGCTGCAGTGTGATTAACAGAGGTCCATTAGAGAGGCAATCCATAACCTGGCTCCTGTGAGGAGTCCCTGCCACATCCGTCTGAGTTTCCATAGCAACCAGGCAGGAAAATATAAAGCAAATTACAGTTAAACGAAAATTATTCTCCATGACAATATATGTTAATGCGGGAACATTTGCAAGGCCATTCCAGATAAAATGTTTACATTCACACATGTGTCTACAAAAATAAATAAAAGGCAGCTGGAGCAGCTAATGGATCACCCAAAGAGAAGGATCAGAGTCTTTTTTTGCCCCAATAAGTTTTAGTCTGTTCATCAGAATAAAATTCTTCAAGCTGAAGAATACCCAAAGTATTTCCAAACAGAAACATTCTTTAAGGAACAGGTTTTCAGAAGATCTAAAACACACATTTCTGAATGTTGTGAACCTTTAATTTTCCTGGCTGCAAACAAAGACCACATTTATGCCTCCCCATCCTAGCAGAAAATGGTTTAAAGGAGAGGTTAAGTTTATATTTAGAGAGCTCTGACTGAAACTGGAATAGTGACTTATTTTAATCAGCTGTAACTTACTGAGAACTGGAAGGTGCTTTATACCTCAGAATTTGGGGTGCTGACTCCACAGCTGGGAGAATCTTATACCCCACCAGGGTTTAAAGACAGCACAGGCCACTGAAACACTTTTAGAAAAGCCCACAATTAAGGCTGTAAAAGCTGATCATACTCTCCCCACCATCACCACTTAGCCTGAATAGTCCTTTTTTTGGGAATGCATCTCAGTTGAGGGAATCTATCTTCTGGAGCATGAGGGAAGTTAATTGGAATGAGGCTCGTCAAGACGCAGCCACTTGGTTATTTTTTCAACTCCCTTGGCTCGTACCCCAAAGAAAAGCCCAGAGAAAGGAAGGAGGTTATAAACTGACTCACAGTCTGTGCCACTGAAACGCCACGTTTTCAGCAGGGTCTGAAATACTGCCCTGGAAAACAGCCCCCCCTCGGCCGCCCGGCCAAGTTCCTTTCCCATGGAAATGCTCTGCCTGTTCCACGAGTACCACAGGTGCAGGTTTCTTAGGAAGGCCCAGAAAGAGCACAAGGCACTTTTTGAAGGCGTTGGGGAGAGCTGGGAGCACAGAGCAGGGCATTCAGCGCGCTGGCACATCCACTGACCTCTGCATCTGCTCCTGCCTCCGCCTACGGAACAATGCTGCGATCATGAGGATCGTAACTTTTTATGACAGTGGGAAAACTGCAATCTTCTCCACGAGTTCACTCCACCCTGCACATAAAACTGCTCATAGGTTCAACCATAAAGCAAACTCCCTGCTTTGAAGTTGCAGCCGGAGCCCCGCGCACGTTGTAAAGCCGAGCTGGAGAGCGCGGTGCATTAAGGTTTTACATAACCACCCTGGTGGAAAGCATCGCTCCCCAGCCTGCCACAGCCACTGCTGACAAAAAAGGGAGCCAGGTCAGAGAGTATCTGGGTAACAGAACTCCTCGCAGGTGAGCTCGGGTTACCCACAAACACCCAAGCCACACAGCACCCGATATATTCCAGCCCTGCTCCACTTTCCCCGAGGATCAGCTTCCCACAGAGCCCACAGCAGCGCTCCCATCATCACAGCTCCCATCCCATCAGCTCAGCACTGCCCCACGGCCCCCTCCTCCTTTCCCTCCACGGGATGTGCAGGCAGAGCAGGGCTGGAAGAAGCTCTGGAGATCATCCAGTCCCACCCCCCCTGCCAAGGCACAGGCACCTGGAGCAGGTGGCACAGGAGCACGTCCAGGTGGGTTTGGAATGGCTCCAGAGGGGGAGACCCCACACCCTCCCTGGCAGCTGTGCCAGTGCTCTGCCACCCTCCAAGGGAAGCTCTCCCTCATGCTGAGGTGGAACTTCTTGTGCTTTGGTTTATGTATCTCTATACAATGCACAGAATGCAACTATAAACAGCCTAAAAAACAAAACCTAACCCCTGCCAGTGGAACCCCAGCAGCAGTTGCTAGGATCCTCTGCAAACCTCACTAATTGCTGGGATTGGGTTTCCAGGGAAGCTCCTTGCTGCAGCAGTGGAGGGGCTGAATGCTGTTTTCACAAAAGAACTTGTAAAACCCCAGGCTGCATGCCTGCAACAGCAAGGATTTATATTCCAGGCACAAATCAGATTATGCTGCACACACCATGCTCCCAGGGCTCCAAGCAGGTGGATCCCACCAGGATGAGCAGCCTTTCTGGATGGCCAGGCTCCAGGACCAGGTTCCCTGCTCTCCCTGATGGGCTCCAACTCCCTTTGAGGAGACCTGACTGTGTCAGATGCCTCCCTGTCAGAAAAGTCATTTTATCTGTAACCATAAGCAAATGCATGCTAACGTGGAGTGAGATTCCAGGGAAAAGCAGGCAGGCTGCAGCTTTCCTGCAGGTAAAAGGGCAGGAGATTCAGAGGCACCAGGCTGCTGGCAGCACTACCACTACGAGTAACCTCATGGTAGAGAGCCCCCTTGCACAAATAAATTCACAAAAGAGAGATTCCAAGAGCAGATCCAAGCAAGGACAGTAAGGGAGAGGCAGGAGAGAGAAGGAGCTGCTCCCTGTGAGCACACAGCATCCCAAACATCCCTGCCAGCATTCCCCACAGCCCAGGAGCCTTCACCTCAGCACACCCACAGCTACACTCCCCTCCCAAGCACTTTCCTCCCACCCTGCAAAAACAAGGTCCAGCTCTCCAGAGGGAGAGGAAAATGCAGGAACAACTCAGAGAGCAGAAAGGCAGGAACAGACGGGAGGGGACCTCGAAAGGCAGACAGGCTAAAATTAGAGACAAGAATCTTGGAGGAGAAGGACTAAGGCAAGAGCAGAACCTCCATCAGATGAGGCTCCTGGGAAAAGGGAGGGATGGACAGGAGGGAGAAGAAACCTGCTGGTGGGTGAAGCAGGGGAGGCTCGCAGGCAGAACACACTGCAGGAGGAAATTAAATTCAGCATTTTAAGACTACAGCCTCCAGCTCTCTAACCAAAGAGCTCCACTCAGCACACCAGGAAAGAGCCACGAAGTTGACTTCTTGTCTGATCCCTTCCCCCCTGGACTAACTCAGAGGAATTCGTCTCTCACCACAGAACCAGTTTAACACCCCAGTGCCAGTGCTGATCACAGGGGAAGGGAACTGAATTCACTGCAGAGCAGCTGAGTAACACAGGGCACCTCTGATCTCCTGGGAGAGCCAGAGACCTTCCAGGCTGCAGGGAAAATGAGGAACAGGGAGCCCAGAGCCAGGGGAGCCACTACGCAGGACCCCGGCGCGTGCCAGGACAGGCCATGGCGAGGAGGGAAACCAGAGCAGCCACCAGCCAGCCCAATTCCCAAACCCAGCACATTCCCCCATACGTGGGGACAAGAAACCACATGAACAAAAAAGGTCAACATTCAAGGAGAACAGGTTTTCATCTTCAAACCCGTGCACTGGACCCTTGGGCTGCCGAGAAGGCTAAGTTTCACACGCTAAATCCCCAAACTTGCTCGTTACAGTCCAGCTTGGATAAATGGAGCTGCCTGTGCCGAGCTGCAAGATGAAACCACGGAGACAGCTTGGGGTGGGCAGTGGCCAAGCGCCGTAACCGGAGCGCCCGTGGTATTTAAACCCCCAGAGCACAGCCAGGATGTTTGTGTCCCCCCACACACACCCCTTCCCTGCATTACCTACATCTCTTCCCAGCATCGCCACGGCTAATCTCATCCATCCAAAGATATATGGATATATTTATAGACAGGCTTACATCTCCTGCACATCCCAGGCCTGACGCAACCGCGGAGCGCCGGTCGGTGTTGTTACCACAACGCTGACATTTCACAATCTGCCACAGCCATCCTCCTGCAGAACGTGGAAAACACCAGCCCCGGAGTGTAAAGTCTATCCCAAAGTGCTTTCCATGGGATACAGTCACTGCCACAGTCAGCAGGATCGCAGCCCTGCCGCCTCCTCCCTGCAGCAGCTATCAGGAGACCATTCCCAAAGGGGAACTTCTTGGAACTTTATCTTGGCTCCTCCTGGACCTAACCAGCCTGCAGAAACCCAGCCACTTACCAGTCATTTGGAGCTCCTGGTACAACTTGTTTACACAGCCCAGGTCACAGGATCGGCTGGAAGGTGTAAGCAGGATATAGTTTTTATGGCTCTGAACTCCTGCCCAGATAAGCCGATAAGGCCCCGGCTGGGGGCGGGGAGCACTTTCATGTGTGCGTGATTTGAAAGGAAGAGGCACCCAGAACTGCAGCTAAGCAGTTGATGCTTAATAATGAAGCTTCCATTCACCTCTAAAGCTATTTAATGCCTTTTTTTTTTTTTTGGAGTTCCTAATTACACATCCTTTCATTTCACATCCCGATATTGAGGGCAGCACCGTGTTTCCAAGCCTCTGGCTGCCGAGCCTTCAGGGACACGCTGCCTCCAGATCGTGGTGAATTTTTTAGAGGGTAACATCTCCCTTCCCGACTCCGATTCTCCCCCATGCCTGTGACACAGTTTTAGCAGCTTTATGCTGCTCTAAAGGTAAATTATTCGAGACTGTTTCTATCCTGCAAAGCTGTCAGTCTTTCAAAAATAATTACACAGCCAGCTCCTTCCAGCCTTGGCTTCCCCGAGCGTGCAACCACCCTTCCGTGACACCCTGCAAACACCCACAGCCTCAGCGAGGACCCAAAGCCCATCACCCCGACCAGGACCACCTTAACGCTCCTCTCACTGCAAATCCAACACAGCACAAGAGCAAAGGAGATGCCTTCTCCCTGGAAAAACATCCATCCCCTCACACACAGCTGAGACAAAGTGCTGTTACATATACTACAAAGTTTTCCAGCCTTTCCATTCTCCAAGTCCGGAAATTTCATTACATGGCATTTCAGCCACACACAAACCCAGCACCAGCACAGACACACTTGCACCTAACAGCAAAATAAATATTTCAGTGTTTCCACAAGATATCCAGTGTTGTAACCTTTGGTTTCCGACTCCAAACGCAACATACAATCAATACCCTGCTCCTGCCACTGCAGTAATTCACAGCGGAAGGTTTATTTTAAAAACACTCATCGGGTAAGTTTGGTTTTCTTCGAGACAAGGGGAAGAAAGGCTGCCTCCAGATTTGGAGAGGATAAATAATTCAATGCCTGAATGCCAAGGGCAGTGTGCACACATCCATATGGCAGGGACAATGCAGACAGTAAGATATGCTGCACATCACCACCCTGACAGTGCCTTCAACCCTGACCTAGAAAAAAACATCACTTTCTTCTGACTCCAGCAGCCAGCTCCCTCCCTGGCGCTGCCACCCGCGTGCCGTGGGGTTACCGTGAGGAGCTGCCTCCCAGTCCCTCGGCCTTCCCAGGCTGCAGCTCCAGCCTCTGCTCACTCCAGCTACACAGCAACGAGCTGCACGCCTTAGCACGCGGTGAGCTCCAGAAAACAGAACAAACCTGGAGACAGAGGTTTCAGGCGTCCTCTCTGGGAGCTCACGCTTTCCCAGCCAACGCTGAGAGGGGCAGGAACAGCCAGGATGGTTTCTCAGAGGAGAGCTCTGGCCAGACGCCGGCAGGGCCCCAAGGGAGGAGGAGCACAGGGAGCGGGGAGGCTGCCAGCACCCACCCGGGTGCTGCTGAGCCATGGGGCTCCCGCGGCACCCCCGAGGGACAGGGGACCACGTGGGTCATGATGGATAGACACACAACCATGGGGATCCCACTGGATGTACACACAACCAGCAGGACCGTGCTGGAGGGACACAGCACCCAACACACCGTGCTGGAGGGACACAGCACCCAACACACCGTGCTGGAGGGACACAGCACCCAACACACCGTGCTGGAGGGACACAGCACCCAACACACCGTGCTGGAGGGACACAGCACCAAACAGAACGTGCTGGAGGGACACAGCACCCAACACACCGTGCTGGAGGGACACGGCACCCAACACACCGTGCTGGAGGGACACGGCACCAAACACACCGTGCTGGAGGGACACGGCACCCAACACACCGTGCTGGAGGGACACAGCACCCAACACACCGTGCTGGAGGGACACAGCACCAAACACACCGAGCTGGAGGGACACAGCACCACAAAGACCCCACTGGACAGACACAGCATCAAACCGATCATGTTGGATGGACACAAAGGTCCCACTGGACGGACACAAGATCATTTAAATCATGTTGGATGGACACAGGGCCATGGAGATCCCACTGGACGTACACACAATCAGCAGGACATGTTTGGATGGACACAGGACCAAACACACCATGCTAGATGGACACAGGACCACAAAGACCCCACTAGACAAACACAGAACCGAACCGATCATGCTGGGTGGACACAAAGGTCCCACTGGATGGACACAAGGCCATGTAGGTGATGTGGGATGGACACAAGATCACTTAAATCATGTAGGATGGACACAGGACAACGTAGATCCCATGAGGTGAACACTGGACCACACAGAAGACCACCTCTTTCCCCAAAGAAGAGGGAAAGAGCTGCTCACCAGAGAAACCATCCCTCCTATCCTCCTCCACAACCTCCATGGACATCAAGCCTGCAGCCGCACTTGTTTCACACTCCCAAAATTAACCACAACACATCACCCTGCCTCACTGTCCTAGTCTGATGATCTGATCTGATTTCACTACATCCTACAACTTGAAGAAAACATTAGAATCAAGACAAAGAATTCTGGAGCCCAAAATACCTGATATAATTAACTGCACCTTTTAACATGATTATTTCCTTTCCTGACCCCAATTATTCCTTCAGTTTATTAAAGAAAACTCAAATATAGAGCAACGCTAACACCCAAAGAGTCACATAAACAGAAAAAAAGTCTGAGGGCACCATTACAAACAGACTTAATGGAACTCCAAGATTGGAAATGGATCTTGAAAGCTGTCAGATCAAAGCAAGATCTTTCTCGTGTAAGGACTGCATTACCCTTGGAGCCACAGAGCTAATACCATCTATAAAAATATTTTGCTCAAATAAGTGAAGAACAGCAGCGTTTCATCTGTCAAAAGGTGCGAGGCTTTTATGGGATTAGCCATTCCACATGCAGCATAAAAATTAGAGCAGATTTTTAAAAGCCCCCAGCTCAGCTGACGGAGACTCCACAGCCCGACGTGCACCCGCTCTCTTCACATGTGCTCCACGCCGAGCAGATTTTTCACTGTTATTAGCATTTAAGCTTCTTTTTACTTTTTTTCCCCCCTTACTCTTGTAAAAGATTACAAATTGGCATCACCCATAAGCAGCCTCAGCTGAAGCACCACCACCCAGACTCAGAGAAATTAAGATTTTTAAATACCCAACAGTTGCCTGAGAAAATACACCAGAAAACAGCAGTTCTCACACAGGAAAGCTTAAAAAGTGGAGTAGAATGTGCTCAAAACCAGCCTCCAGACCACGGGCGCTGACAGCTTCCCACCCCCCTTCCCAGCAGGATTCCAAAGGCAGCGTTTTGCCCAGATTTTAAGGCTGCACAAACCTGCTTAGGACGCTTGTGATTTGAAATAATTGCCTACACAAGCTTTCCCTTAACATTGATGGGAGTATTTTTTATGGCCGTGCATCGGTGGCACACAAATTACGTAACACTTGGCTGAGAACCCTCCGAAAAAGCAGCTCTGTGCCGCTAATCCCTCACGCAGGAAGGAGGAAAATATTTAAAAGCTGCATACAAATCATTCCTGTGAGTGTCGTGCAGACTGGTTTAAATTAGATGGGGTAAAAATATATGTGAGCTGATCACGAAACACTGGAATCTTTGCTATGGAGACACCGGTTCCTCTCCGCAGCCTTTTACAACCGAAATACAGGGAATTCTCCCCGGCAATGGAAGGAGTACACAAGCACCTTTACTAGAGCTCACCAAGGAAATACGAGGAGAATAACAACCCCCATGTAAATATTTTCCAGTATTATTTGCTTTGCTGTACTGAAAAGCAGCAGTACCTGCCACTACTTGCTCTGTGTCTACCACCATTAAATCTTAATACCCAGGAGGAATTTCAATCCGTAAGGCAACTGCTGAGCCTGAAATTCAGGTACAGGGCAGGAAGAGGGGCAGACCTCCTCAGAAAGCCGTCACTCCATAATTTTACAAAATGTAATTAACCAGCTCCGGCCCTGTGCCTTTCCTTCCCTAGGAGAAGGATTTCTTCACCGAGTAATTAGCCTGTCCCAGTTAAGACTCAAGTCACCATACAACATATTTTCCCCAAAACAAAGCCACATGCACTATTTTTAAAAAATATTGCCATTTCCTCACAGCCACTTAAATCTCTTCCCAGCTTTTGGCTTAGTCACTGCCTGGATGTAAAACTCAGTGAAACCAACCCACCACTGTGGGAGCCGCTAAAACCCTGGGTTTATTCCCACACTGGAGACACTTCATCATTCCAGAGCACTGCCTCCTTTTAATGTATAGAAAAGCTGGAGGTAAGGGAAAAAAAACCTCTTAGTACTTCAAACACATGTCCAAAAGCCACAACATAAAGACAAAGAGGACAGATTAAACGCTGTAGAGACACACTCGTCGGGAACCTTCCTTTGAAGTGTCTGCAGGAAACACTGTCATCACGCAGCCATGTTACAATTACACAGTTAAAATAATCAGCACCAGTTGTAAGTAGCCCATCTGGTTCCCTGGAAAGGGAGCACTGCTGGTACAGTATTGATTAACACGACGAGTCTCACTGACCCCAGAGAAATGCATTTGTCTGCTCTGCTGAGCAGCGGAAGAACGCGGCACGACGCCGTGCTACGCTTGGCTTTGTTCACAAGCATTTGGGGGGACTTAGTCCATTAAAACACGAGTGGAAAATAAAATAATCTTATCAGGTTGCCTACCACACACGAAGGAAGAAATCAAGCCAAAGGGTTTTTGCTCTGGGGCTTTTTTTTAAACATTTCCTCCCCCATCCAAACCCAGCCCTCAAACTGGACAATCTGCAGGTTTAAGTCTAAGAAAATACTGTTGCAACATCATAAAAGCAAAAAGCTGCCCATGGAAAAAAAAAAAAATCAGCTCACTCCGAACCGTGCTTTTTTATGAAATGGAGAAACAGACAAGAGTTCATTTCTAAAAGCAGAACTGAAGAGCAGAACCAAGTGTGGAACACAGCATCTCCAGTTTCCAGCCAGCGGCAGCAGCCAGCGCCGACATGGCCGGGGCTCCTCGGTCAGCAGCGACACCGGGAACGAGGCAGAAAGGCCTTGGGAACGGAACGGAGGGCTCGCCGTGCTTCCCAAGCCCGGCGCGCTGCTCGGGCAGCTCGGTTTGCTGCGAGCTTGGCACAGCGAGCCCTCGCACTGACTCAGCCCGCCCGCGGTGACACAAGCCCCGGCTCGCCGGACGGGCTCCTTCCCCAGGCTGGATGTGCCCCGGCAGGCCCCACGGCTCCCGGGGCCAGCTCTGCCGGAGCGCTGCTGCGTGCGGAGGCCGAGCTCCACCGAGGCCGGCAGCCCGAGCCCCGCACCGAGCCCCGCAAGAAAATACTGTTGCAACATCATAAAAGCAAAAAGCTGCCCATGGAAAAAAAAAAAAAATCAGCTCACTCCGAACCGGGCTTTTTTATGAAATGGAGAAACAGACAAGAGTTCATTTCTAAAAGCAGAACTGAAGAGCAGAACCAAGTGTGGAACACAGCATCTCCAGTTTCCAGCCAGCGGCAGCAGCCAGCGCCGACATGGCCGGGGCTCCTCGGTCACCAGCGACACCGGGAACGAGGCAGAAAGGCCTTGGGAACGGAACGGAGGGCCCGCCGTGCTTCCCAAGCCCGGCGCGCTGCTCGCTGCTCGGGCAGCTCGGTTTGCTGCGAGCTTGGCACAGCGAGCCCTCGCACTGACTCAGCCCGCCCGCGGTGACACAAGCCCCGGCTCGCCGGACGGGCTCCTTCCCCAGGCTGGATGTGCCCCGGCAGGCCCCACGGCTCCCGGGGCCAGCTCTGCCGGAGCGCTGCTGCGTGCGGAGGCCGAGCTCCACCGAGGCCGGCAGCCTGAGCCCCGCACGGGCACGGACCGGGCAGACCCTGCGCTCCCACCGGCAGCAAACGGGGCACGGAGCCCTGCGACCCAACGCCGGAGTTTCCCCACCACAGCACGCTCCAAACCCCTCTGACTGCTCCAGCCTGGAATCTGCCAGAAAACCCTGTGAAAACGCCAACTTTTCCCGTTTTTTAAGCTGATCGGGTTAAATATTGAGCTCCTGGTAGGGCACACACGAAGAGTGTATCGGTGGTGTTGGGAAACATGGGAGAGTTAATCTCCTCTTGCCTCTCCATGACTCCATGGAGTGGTTTTCCCCCATAGAAAAAGGAAATAATTGGAGTCATTACATAAAAATGTTCCATTTTATGAACAAAACAAAGAAAGCAGAAATACACTGAACTCCAAGTTCCTCAAATTTATATAAATTTCAGGAAAGCACACAGCCACTACAAGGCAGCAGAGACGTTTTCACCTAAAAACCTTTGCCTACGGAGAGGTAAAAATGATGTGTGTACCCCATTTCAGACGCCATCTCGGGAGGGAATTTTGCTTCAAGGGCTGCCTGGAATTCGCTCTCTGCCTATAGAGCCGTGTCCCCAGCGGTGAGAGAGCACTCCGTGTACAAAACCGGGAGGGGGGAGGAACCCTTTCCTGCAACTGGATATCAAAACAGATCCCCGAGCCCGGAGGAGCAGCCAGGCCGTAAACACACGGCCCCTGTGCCTCAATGAAGGGCCCGCTCCGAGCCGCACAGCCCGGACAGCTGCTCCCTCTGGGAAAGGGCAGAGGGCACCGAGGGCTCGGCTCAGCCCGGCTCCCTCCGAGGTCATTTGCCTTTCTAAACACGAATCCATCCCCGGCCTGGGGGAGGCTCGTCCTGGGCTGCAGCTGTTTGGGCTTTTTTTTGTTTTTTTTTTCCTTCCCTCTCTTCCTTTCTGCTAAGGGGCAAAGGTGTCGAGCAGCCCCTCCCCGGCACACAAAGGCTCCTCGGAGGGCAGAAACGCGGAGCGATTTAAAGATTAAACTGGGAAATAAATAAAAGCGGCGGGGCTGGGGCCGGCGGGGCTCGGTGCGGCCCCGGCCCTGCGCACACACAGGCAGGGCTAACGCCTACCCGGGGATGATGAAATGGGAAACGGAAATTACCATTTCAGACAACTTTTGGTATTGTTCCTCCTAGCGCAGAGCTCACCCCAAAACGCATTACCCCCCCCAACACTCCCCGCACTCCTGCGAAAAAAACATCCCCACCCCAAAAAAACCGGGGTCCGGAGGGCGGGGGGTGCCGGTGCTGCGGGCTCGGCGCGGAGCTCGGGTTCCTCCCACGGCTCCGCACCCCGAAACACCGCCCGGCCCCGGGCTCGCTCTGCGGCCCCTCCGAGCCACCCCCGCACGCCATGCTCCCTCTCTCGGCACCCCCAAACAGCCCCTCACCTCCTCCGCCGCCCCCCCAAACCCCAACGTCCCCTTCCCACCCGGCCGCGAGCGGGACCGGAACCGGGAGCGGCACCGGGAGCGGCACCGGGACCGGCCCGCAGGGATGTGCCGAGCTCCGGGACCGGGATAGGCCCCCCCAGGGGCCTGCCAAGCCCGCCGCGCTGCCCCGGCATTGCGGGATCACCGCCGCGGGCGCTCCCCGGTTGGCCGTGGCACCGGGCGGTGCTCGTGTTTGGGAGACGCGGGGGGTGGCGGGGCAGCCGTGCTCCTGCGGGATCTCCCCGCGGCACACGGGCGCGGCAGCGCTCGGTACCGGCCCGGCCCCGCTCCTCCGCCGCATCCCCGTGAAGCTCCCGGTGCCGTGTGTGCCTGGGCGTGCGGAGCCGCGGCCCCGCAGGACAGTGCGGGTGACACAGCTGCCCTGGGCGGGGACAGGGGGTGCTGCGCCAGCCCAGGGGCATCCCTGCGGGGGACAGGGACAGGACAGGGGAATCCCCCTGCAGGGGACAGGGACAGGACAGGGGGTCCCCTGGAGGGGACGGGGACAGGGGATCCCCTGGAGAGGACAGGGACAGGACAGGGAGAGGGGATCCACCTGGAGGGCACAGGGAGAGGGACAGGGGGATCCCCTGGAGAGGACAGGGACAGAAGGAGAGGGATCCCTGGAGAGCACAGGGACAGGGACAGGAGGATCCCCCTGGAAGGGACAGGGACAGGACAGGGGGTCCCCTGGAGAGCACAGGGACAGGGACAGGGGGATCCCCTGGAGGGGACAGGGAGAGGGGGTCCCCTGGAGGGGACAGGGAGAGGGGATCCACCTGGAGGGCACAGGGAGAGGGACAGGGGGATCCCCTGGAGAGGACAGGGACAGAAGGAGAGGGATCCCTGGAGAGCACAGGGACAGGGACAGGAGGATCCCCCTGGAAGGGACAGGGACAGGGGATCCACCTGGAGAGCACAGGGAGAGGACAGGGGGATCCCCTGGAGGGGACAGGGAGAGGGGGTCCCCTGGAGGGGACAGGGACAGGACAGGGGGATCCCTGGAGAGGACAGGGACAGGGGATCCACCTGGAGAGCACAGGGACAGGACAGGGGGATCCCTGGAGAGCACCAGGACAGCTGCTGGCTCCTGACCACGCCAGGTTTTGGGCCTCGTTTCTCGGGTCCTTGCAAGTGCCATCACACGACACCAAAATGCTTTGTGCAGTCCTTATGTGCAGGGTGGTGCCTCCTAAAAAACCGTGTTAAGCATCTCCTAAACAGGTCATTCCTGCTGGATAGTGTCAGCCATTCCTTCATCCTCCCGGAGCGTTCAGGGAACGGCTGGGCTGGACGTGGCTCTGCTCTGCTCTGCTCACAGGGTGGGGATTGGTGACAGGCTGGGATCCACTGCTCACGGCTGGAGATCGGGAAGGGATCCTTCCCTGGGAGGCCCTGGCACAGCTGTGGCTGCCCCTGGATCCCTGGCAGTGCCCAGGGCCGGGAGCACCTGGGACAGTGGCAGGTGTCCCTGCCATGGCAGGGGTGGGATGGATTGGCTTTAAGGTCCCTTCCACCCAAACCATTCCCCTGCTCTGCTGTGTGTCTGTAGCCTGACCACACCCAGGTACAGGCTTTAAGGTCCCTTCCCACCCAAAGCATTCCCCTGCTCTGCTGTGTGTCTGTACCCTGACCACACCCAGGTACGCCTCTGTGTCACCACGGCGGCCCAATTCCAGGGAGGAATCCCATGGTGGAGCAGGTCCCAGCCCTGGTGTGGGTGGCAGAGCTGTGTCACCATCCCCACGTGTTGTTTGGGAAGCCTGGAGGCAGCAGCTCTGCCCATGACCTCATCTGGAATATTGCTGGGTTTAACCCCTGTGCCAGGAGCGGGGCTGTAACCTGATCTCTCTTTTGAGAGCAGGCCACTGGGGTCACACACCTGGCACCCCGAGGGACAGTTCTCATGTGCTGGGGGTGCCACTGGCCCCCAGGAGGAGAGATCCTGTGCTGGGCTCAGCAGGCAGGAGTGGCTCAGGAGCACGTGTTAAATAACAGCAGCAGAGAGGTTTATTCTGAGCCTGTTAAGCTGGTCCTGTGTTCCACTTAGGCTTAGTCTTTTTATCTCTACCCATCTTCTTCCTCTGTAAGACCTACTAAACCAGTGAGAAGAAAGGGGTTGGGGTTTTTTTGGCTTCCTTTCCATTAAGCTTCTTGTCACAGCTCCCTGCAAACGCTGCAGGTGAGTGTTGGCCTCTGAGCAGAGGAGAGGGGAAATACATGTTTTCATTTCCTAAATATAGTTGTCTGTAACTGCTTTCTTGAATGTCACCCAGGTCAGAGATCCAGTGCTGGGGAGGAAGTTAAACCCTTTCTGTGTCACCCTGACCTTTTTCTGTTTGAACACAACAGCCTGGTTCAGGGAGGAACTTTCAAGTACTTAGAGAAGGAAAGGTGACAGCAGGAATGGGAGGATTATTTCCTTGGGGGCTGTTCTGCTGGTTTTCTGGGTGAGACTTGTGTGATGGGGATGTTTAACCTGCCTGGCTTTGTTACCCTGGGCTGGCTTTTGCTCCTTAATTGCAATACTTAAGACAAAAAAAAAATTACAGTCAATTGTTGAGCACCTTTGTCCTTTGATAAAGGTTGTAAGCTCTTAAATCCTAAAATAAAACAAATACCCTGGTGCTGAGGAGGAAAGAGAACATTGTGTGAGGGCAGGGAAATTAGGCCGCTTGGGGAATGTGCTTTCAGGCCTATTTCTGTCTGTCCCAGCCAGCTGAAAGGACACTGACTTTGGGGACAGAGCTCCTGACCCTCCACTCCTTGCCTGGCACTGCTCCCTGGCACTCTGGAGATGGCACCTGTGCCAGCCCCTCACCTGCTGGAGCAGCCTGTGGGTGACCACGCTCACCTCAGCCCTTCAGCAGCTGTGTTGTGAGGGAAGGAACCATCCTGACAATCCTGAAGTCAAAACTTCCTGGGCTGTGCTTCTGTGGGTGCAGTTCCCTGCTGATTCAGCTCCTCACAGGATGGAGGGATGGGAATCTATCTTTAACAGATGAAACAAGGTGTGATTTATGGCTGGTACAGGGTGAACCCTGAGTGACCAGTCAGGTGCCAACGTCGCAGAGGCCAAGAGAATAAAACTTGAGAAGAGCTTTGATTAGGAAAACCTTTCCTTTAAGCTTGGCTCGTGTTTTAATTAATGTCATCTATTAACATTTTGAAGAGAAATGGGTTTGGCAGACCAAGCAGCCATTTGGGAAGGCAGTGAGGAGTACAGCTGCTGTACTGCAGCAGGAACCTCCCTGGCTCTGTACAGACTATTTTACTAAATAAAGCTACTTTCAACCATCCCTGTATTTCTCTGCTGTTGTTGTTGTTGTTAAGGTCACTCCAGCTTAAGCTGTTCCACCTGTAATACCATGAAGAAATAAAAGTGTGGGTTTTCACACCTGCCTTATAGTGTGGTGGCTGCTCAGAGCTCTACAAGATGTAATTGAGGCTAAGTTCATGGAACAGTGCTCTCATATTCAAATCTGCATTGTTTTGAAGGTCTAACTCCTTGGCACGGCTTGTTTGCCCCCAAATCTGCGTGTGTTGAAGGTTTAACTCCTTGGTGCAGCCCACTGAGCACCCAGCTGAGTCCCAGTGAAGCACCAGGACTGGGATCAGGACAGGCAGAGCCCACGGCCCAGGAGCTGATGTAGCTCCTGTGCCTCCACAGCAGCAGCATTTTTGGATCCCTCAAAGCTGGGAGCTGCTGTTGTGGTGGGTAAAGTCTGTTTGCAAGGCTCCCTGCAGGATTTACTCACGCCTGTGTGCAGAGTGGTGTGTGGAGCTTTGTTCCTGGTGCATGAATTTGGGGGGAAGTGCTCTCCTGCTGCTGGGTAAACGCCTCGTATCGATGTTCCAGGTGTGAACTCATGACAGCCCGGCTCTAATTACTGTTTTTATCATTCCTAATGACAGGCTTTAGGTTTCCAGGCTGCTTATGGATTTCAGGGGTGTGGAGTGACAGTTGCTCACTCGGAGCTTAGTGACCTCCTCCGGGCTGTGGGCTTTGGAGGTGGCTTCAGCCACCCCCCGCACACAGATGGATTCCCGGCCCCGAGCCCCGCTCGCTCCAGCAGCTCCCCGGGGAGGGCACTCCCGCAGAGTGCTCTGCTCTGAGTCACAAACAGCCACGTCCCTGCTCTGCCCTGCCCCTAACCTGCCCCTCTCAGTGCTGCTCCCTCTCCCCCGGGTTGGCCCTTCCGGAGTTTCTAAGCCCCGGCTGCTGCGGGGTGGCCGAGTCCCCGTGATCCCCTGCCCCCAGCCATCTGTCACCTGCCTGTCTGACACTCCCAGGGCTTTAGAGGTGACCCCAAGATAGATTTGTACCCAGTGCTGTGTCCCAGGCTCTCCTGGGGCTGGGGAGGCTCTGTGCCCCAGGGAGGAGCAGTGTCGGTGCCATGCTGGCTCTGCCATGGAACTGGAACTCGCTGTGATCCCAAGCTGCTCCTGCAGGAGTGAATAGTGTGATGGGCTTGGGCTGGCTCACGGAAAGGGGCTGAGCAGCTCTTTCCTGGTGAGGAGTTTTGCTGTGCTCGAGGGAAAACCGTGTGGTCTCTTCAGCACCTCCTTTGTTGCTGAAAACCCTAAGGTTTTCTTGGCCTTGCTGTGCTGAAGGGGAGCATCTATCCCTTGACCTTGATTTGTCATCTGCCAAGAAGTAATCAAAAAAATCCCATCTGGTGCATGACAGGGATGCACAGTGCTGGGGAAGGCTGGGAAACTCCGTGCCCTCTGAGCTGGGGGGGTTGTCCTGCCAGAGCAAAGCCCTGGCTCAGCTGCTGGAGGGAAGTTTCATCCTGTAAAAGGTCTGAATTTACCTCCCTGCAGCTTCAGCTCTGCATGTAATCCTTTTTGATTCACTGTGGATGGCGCAGTGGCCACCTGATTCCAGGTATCCATTTACCCCACTGGCAAGGTGCTGTGTGGAAATGAGTCAGGGATAAGCTGGGGGGCTGAAGAACTTCCCGAGCCTCAGACAGGGAGCATGGAAACAGGAGAGCTGAATTCTCAGGCAGAGCAGAGCTGTGTTTCCCATGGAAACTGACTTCTCTGGGCCTGAAAAGAACAAGATGTGGCTGCTAATGCTGCTTCCTGCTGCTGACCTGCTCGGGAGATAAAGCAGGGATTTCAGCCTGCAATCCAGCACCTTTCCCCGGTAGTAAATAGACGTGGCATTACTGGGTGATGTCATGGCTGGAGCACATCCCAGCAGGGCCAAGCCTGGATCAGGTTATATCTGTCCTCTCAGAATATTGGCTTACTCCCAAAGGAGCATATTGGCAGTGACTGAAGCCACCTTTCCCAAGGTCAGCACGCACAGAGCTGCCCATGCAGGGCAGCACCTCCTGACTCTCCCTCCTGGCACCACTTTGCATTGGCACCAGCGAGGCAAAGACCCCCAGCCCTCCTCTGTGCAGGCATGGAATGGTTTGGGTGGAAAGGGACCTTAAAGTCCATCCTGCTCCACCCCCTGCCATGGCAGGGACACCTTCTGCTGTCCCAGGCTGCTCCCAGCCCTGTCCAGCCTGGCCGTGGGCACTGCCAGGGATCCAGGGGCATCACAGTGCTCCACCAGCCTTCCTGGTGCTCTGTCATCTGGTTGCCTTTGAAGCACAGTGTGAAAAAGGGATAGAAATTGTGTCAGCTCCAGCTCTGTGATGTGTCTGTGAATAACCAGTACTCCCAGTTCAGCACAGCCTGCTCACATCCAGGATCTTCCAGCTGGGAGTCCCTGCAGCCTCCCTGGGCGTTCCACTTGGGATCTGTGGGTGGAGGTGCCCCCAGCTGCCACATCCCCTCTGAGCAGCCCTCATGCACTAATTGGCACCGGTCTGTGTGTCTGTAAATTGAACCATTTGATCCAACCAGTGACACAAAGAGATTTCCAGGCGTGAGGGGACAATGACATGCCAGGGATGCAGGGGCAGCCACAGCTTCTCTGGGCAGCCTGTGCCAGGGCCTCACCACCCTCAAAGTAAATACAAATTTCTCTGTATTTGTTCACTGCCTTTCCCTCAGAACACACTTCAGGCCCTCACTCCATCGCAGACACCCAGGCTGTTTTTTACAACTGTTTTTTACAGCAGCTCACTCCTACCTGGGGCTGTCAGAATGGGAACCTTCCTCACCAACAGCTGCACAGGGAGGGAGCTGGTCTCCTTCCTCTCTGCTGAAGCTAAGACTGCAGAGGCTGTTCCTTCTTTCCCCAGGCATTACAATTACACGGGATTAGGAGGGATAAAACCCCAGAGCCGGGCTGGCTGTGCGCTCACACCACCACACTCCGGCACCAGGCCGCCCAAGCGGTGGCGGCACCCTCTCTGCTAACCTTGCAGAGACCCTCTGGGCCCTCCCAGCCGTTTGTTCCGGGGCCTAAATAACCTGGGCCCGGGCCAAGGCCGCTCCGGGCCCCTCAGGCCGCTCCGGCCCCGCCGCCACCCTTCCCGGCAGCCCCCGCGCGCCGCCGCCGCCATCTTGAGGCCTGGCAGCGCTGCGCGCCCGCTTCCAAGATGGCCGCCCGGCCCTCAGCGGGCGCTTCCGGCCGTGCCGGGGCCGCCGTTGTGGTACCGGCGGAGCCGCCGCGGCCCGGCCCGGGCTCGTCCCGCCGGCGCGGCCTCTGAGGGCTCCGGGGAGCGGCGGACATGGCGCTGCTGCTGCGGGTGGGGCTCCTCCGCGGCCGCTGCGCCTTCTGGCGGCCGCCCGCCGCCGCCTGGGCCCGGCCCCGCGGCTGTGCCCTCGGCGGGGTTCGCGGCCTGCAGGTAACGGGGCGGTGGCGGGGCCTCACCGAGCACTGGCGGTACCGGGGGAGGAGCAGAACGGGGGGAGAGGGGCGTTCGGGCTGCTCGGAGGGACCTGTCCTTGTGCCGTCCCGGAGGTCCGTCGTGTCAGCGCTGTTGGGCACTGATTGGGAAGCACCGTGGGAATAATGGAAGGAATTGTGTGGGGAGGGATTTCATTCTTATCCCCTGCCATGGGCAGGGACACCTTCCACTCGCCCAGGTTGCTCCAAGCCCTGTCCAGCCTGGCCTTGGACACTGCCAGGGATCCAAAGGCTTTACATTCTGAGAACTGCTTTCCAACATGCCTTTGGAACAAAAAAACAGACACAGAGAGGAAGAGGATGAACTATTACGTGTTTTGAGCATGGGTTGTCAATTTCTACCTGTGCTTTCTTTGCTCTGGGTTACAAACATTTCCCAGTTTATGTGCGAAGTGCCCAGCCAGGATCCCATCCAGGGCTCCCAGCTGCTCTCCTGACTCTCACCCACTGCGTTTCCCTGCTCAGGAATCCGAGTCTCAGCCAATTGTTGTCTTGTTTTTCTTTCTCTCCTTCCTCAGAGCCTCCTGGCACCAACACTGTCCCCACCACGTCAAGGTCTCGGCGGAGTCCTGACAAAACAACTCCTGATCCGAGACCCAGTCAGACTTTGGAACCTCCTGGGTGAGTCCTGGGGCAGGAAGGGGAAAGGTCTGATTTCATAAGAGAATTGACCTTTCCTCGCCTTCCCTCTGCATTCCTGGAGGTGCAGCAAAGGTGTTCTGTTCCTGGATGTGGGAGCTGGGGGTGCTTGCAGGGATCCAGGGCTGTGTTTGGTGACAGGAATGAGCAGTGGCACCTTCCCATGAGGAGCTCAGGGCATTAAAGAAGTCCTGGGGTCATCAGACTTTGTGTTTGTAGCCTTTTTTGGCTCTTATTAGAGTATCCCCCAGATTCCTGAGAAACCTGATTTAATTCCATTATCTACATTTCCTTGACTGAGCATTTCCAATCCCAAGTGTGAGGCTGTTCCTCACTGCCCACACCAGTGTTAGCAATGGCTGTGCCTTGGGAGTTGTGTCCATGGTTCAGCACTGAAGAAATCCCTCCAAACTATTTCCCTTGTGCCATCAAAACAATCCCTGACCTCTGCTTGCCTGCAGGCAGCACCTCCTGGTTTGCTACATCCAGCTCTCGGGGCAGTAACCAGAAGAATGGAGGATTCAAGAAGAAATCTCCCCAGGAGGAGGATGGTATGTGTGTGCCAAAAATTGTGGGATTTACTGAAATGCAGGGAGCAAGATCCACCTTTGTGCTTCCCTGTATCTTCCCCCTGTACAAGCCTGGGGCTAAGAGCAAGCTGGAAGGAGTATTCTGCTTTAGGTGGTGGACTGGGAGATACAAGACTGATGAGAGAAATCCTGGAGTGGTTTGGCTTGGAAGGGCCTCAAAGCCCACCCAGTGCCACCCCTGCCATGGCAGGGACACCTTCCCCTATCCCAGGCTGCTCCCAGCCCTGTCCAGCCTGGCCTTGGCACTGCCAGGGGCAGCCACAGCTGCTCTGGGCACCTGTGCCAGGGCCTGCCCACCCTCACAGGGAAGAATTTCCCCCAATATCTAAACAGGGGATGAAAGACCATGGAAGTGCCTCTTTGTGGTTCACTTTGCTTCCTGTGCAGATCTCCCCGTTGCTGTTTGCCTTGGCACTGCCCCTTTATGAAGGGGACAGTAATATTACCTGTGGTGGTTTTGGGAGCTTTTGTTGTAGAGCATTTTGACTTAATACATTTGTGTTAACTAAACCCAGTCATTGAAGCTGGATTTGGTTTTATTTGCTTATATTTCATTTACCTTCAATGTGGATGTGTCCCTACTTCTAGTGAATCACAGAACTTAGATATAAATTCTTTAAAGAGCTCTCAGCTGCACTACTAATTTTTCTTGGTTTTTCTTTTTAAAATCAGTCTTTCTAGATACTGTTTTCCATGTCTTATTGTCCTAAGCCCCAGGCACGTAAAAAGTTGAAAATGAGTTTTATCTCCCTAAAAACCTGTGTGCCTTGGGTTGGAAGGGCCCATAAAATCATCCAGCCCCCTGCCATGCCTCCAGAACTTTGTACTGCAAGCTGGGAGGCACTTAACATCATTAATTTTATAATTTATTTTCTAAACCTTTGCCTGGGTATCACCAAATGGCGTGAGCACTTGCCTTTTGCTTTGTTGTGCTTAATAATTGAATCTTCTTGGATTTTTGGCTTTTGGAGGCAGAGGTCAGCTGCTGCTGGCAGCCTGGCAGTGTCCTTAGGAGTTTTATCTCCTAATAATTGAATCCTCTTGGATTTTTGGCTTTTGGAGGCAGAGGTCAGCTGCTGCTGGCAGCCTGGCAGTGTCCTTAGGAGCAGTGGCTTTGCCTGGATGATCTGGCTGGGATGCAGTGTTCAGTGGGGGCTGAGTGCAGGTGTCAGAGTCAGGAAGGGAGCAGAGTGTGGAGCTGGGGCTTGTGCTGTGCGAGGCCAGGGCATGGCTGGGCAGGCACCTGGCAGTGCTGTGGCTGTTCACATCAGTAACCAGCAGCACTCCGTGGCCTCTCCTCCTGTGATTAATGGACAGCCTGGCTTTGGGAGGGGAGTGCTGCCCCGTGTCTCCAGGGGAACACTTGTCTCTGCTGTAATTATTACACAGAACTCTTCAAACTGTCACCGCAGCCCTTGCAAAGATTTTAATCAGAGAGTTCACATTTGGGGTTAATGGCAAATCATTGCTTGGTGGAGACTCAGAAGCTGGAAGTATTCCCACAGCTGCTGCTTGCGAGTGTCACATCCAGTCCCTGGGACTCGTTTGCTGAGTGCTGTGGGGTGGCTCGTGGTGCAGGGTGGATGTTGTGCTGTGCAGCCAGTCACGCTTCACCGCAGCTGAGAAATAGATGGGTTTGTTCTGGATTAAATGCAGCTTGGAGGAGAGCTTGGTGTTGCCTTGCAGCTTTCTAGAAGTGGGGTTCTCTCTTGAAATTATTCAGCTGCAGGTTAAAGGTCCTAGAAAGATCTAATTCCTGGAAATGGGAGGAGTTCTGTCAAGATGTTTAATGGGTACCTTTCCCCTGAGTGATGTTTTTGTGCTCACACCCCTGACTGTGTGTGTTTAGAGCAGGTTATGGGCCTTCACTTGGTCTGAAATGAAATAAAGTGCTCTAGCAGGAGTTGACTCTGACACCTCCAAGGAACTTGCACAACCATGGATGGACTTTTCCTGTCAGGATTCACTTTCCTGAAGTAGTTTCTCTTCTTTGTAAAATCTTTTTATTTAGAACCTGCTCAGCTTTCCAGGATGTTGTGCAGACTTAAGTCTTTTATAATGTATTTCAATTTTCCCTAATAAGACTGTAGTGGATGCCATCCTGCAGCCTTGGGATGAATTCCTGAGTCCTAACAAAGCTGG
Organism: Passer montanus; assembly: GCF_014805655.1. NCBI lineage: Eukaryota > Metazoa > Chordata > Aves > Passeriformes > Passeridae > Passer > Passer montanus. The sequence continues at coordinate 1,147,272 of NW_024375256.1, read as the reverse complement.
ATGCAGCAGATAACACTTGGTGAGGGGATGGCAGGAGAGAACAAAGCGGATGGGCTGGACGCGGAGCCCGAGCTTGTCACAGCCCTCTGAAATGATGACTTCTCTGCCAAGCTGCATTGTTTCTATTTAGGAACAAGCCTTTCCTGTTCAGCGTGGAGCAGGGCTGGGAAGCAGTGAAAAATGATGCTGTGCCTCTGAAGGACAGAGGACTTTTTTTAGCAGCTGCCTGGGTCATATGTTTGTCCCTGGGTTTTGTTGCAGCATGCGTAGGGCCTAATTGGTGACCGGTGATAAATGCTGGTGTCAGGGCATTTGTTATGAATTTGCAAATAAATCAAATCTGGGCTGCAGCACTGCTGCATTAGAGCCCAGTGGCACAGAATGAATTTATTTCTGGGTGTGGAAGGGTATTTATGTATGCCATGGTGCTGTTGCTGTTAAATTGCATATCAAGAGCAAGTGCTAAATTATATATTGGGAACACTCACATGTGACTGGAAAGAGGAGGAGATATTTGTTGTCATTTGAACAACTCGAACACTGGCCAGCAGCTGACATTGAACTGTGCTGTGACAGCCCTTTACAGCCCACAGAATTGTAAATTTGCCTGTGCATTGCAAAAAAAAATAAGTGCTAAGAGACTGGAAAAATATTTGATGGCAAATAGTTGAAGTAAAGCATCCCTTTTCCATGTGTCATTGCTTCAGTGTGGTTGTAGCACAACAAAAGTGTGGGAAAGCACATCCAGCATAGGAATCCCTCTTGGATACGGATCCTTAATGTGGGCAAATTATCAAACCCTCTGAAACATGAGGTGAGTTGTATGGGAGAAAACCCAGGGAGTTTGGTTAAGGCAGATGGATTTGCAGTGTATTTGTGTTCTGTGCTATCTCCCATTCTCTGCAAATGCAGGTATTTACTGAGGTAGTGGAAGCATTGCTGGAGATGTGGTGCAGGTGCCAGGAGATCAGAGCTCCCCTGGAAACAATAATGTGCTGTGGGATTTGCCAGGGACATTGGGATTACTCCTTATATTTTCCACTGTGGAGCCATGTTGTATATAAAGTGAGTTGTAGTCACTCTGCAGTTTGATTTTTAGCAGCAAGGGTTCTGTGGCTTTATTTGACCTCTGTCCCTATGGGGCCAGGCAAGAGAGTGTCTCATTTTAGCCTAGAATGATATTTACTGGGATTTTAGTGGGTTTGGTGCACTAGCACCATGGGAAGCCCAGTCCTTCAGGGGAAACCAAACATGCAGCACAAAATCCCACTCAAAAGTACCATTGTGTTAATCTTTGTCACTTAATTCTCCCTTCTTTGGGTCAGAAAACTCCACAATTGCACACTAATCCTTTTTCCTCTGCTATCTTTTTTCCTGAAGAGGAGGAGAAGCGCAGGAGGAGGGAGAACCAGATGCACCTGGAGCGTTTGCGGGCGCTGCTGGTGCTCACCTTCGTCGTGCTGATGCTTCGCTTCTTGATCGGCGAGAACAGGGAAGGGACCAACATCTCCTGGAACTACTTTGTGAATGAGATGCTGGCCAAGGGGGAGGTGCAGAGGATCGAGGTGGTGCCTGAGAGTGACATCGTGGAGATTTATCTGCACCCAGGTGGAACTCCACACGGACAAGTTGTGAGTGACTCCCTAGAGCTGTGAATGAGCTTAGATAATACTGCTGAAGGTGACTGAGTTATTGGTCAGTGAAACTCCAGCTGGTAAACTTGCTTTAGTTCTTTTCTTTCTTGTATTTGAAGTTCAGGGGGCCTCAAGCAACTGGAAACTTAAGATTTCCAGTTAGAATTGTAAAAATAATTAACAATGGCCTGGGGGGAAAAAAAATCTTGTGTATCTCTAAAAAGCTGGAGAAACTCAGTTTTCTTCTGCCAGCTCAGTCTGATATGGGAGAAGATATCCAGGAGATTGTAAACTCTTATGGCTGGATTTTGTTTCAGAAGTTTTCTGCTGTTTGGGTTTCAGTCATGAGTGTTCTGTCAAACTCCATCAGCCTTTTTTCCTAAGACCAGAGGGTTCCTAAATTCACTCAGAGCCCTGGTGTCAGTCATCTGCCCCCAAATTCATTGATGCAGGATCAAAGGGTGTAGCATGAGGCTAATTTTTACCTGACCTGTCTGTGCTGTGCCCCTCTGCTCCTTGCAGATATTGATATGTAATAAATAACATTTGCATGCTGCTGTGGCTTGCCTGTCCCCAGAACGTGACCCTGCTCTACACCATGCGCGTGGCAAACATCGACAAATTCGAAGAGAAGCTCAGAGCTGTGGAGGATGAGCTGAATATTGATGAGAAAGACAGAATCCCCATTTCCTACAAACACCCTGGCTTTTATGGAAAGTATGATATAAATGTGTCCTTACTGTTGCTCTTGTATTGGTGACAGCATCCTTTGCTTGGAAAAAAGTGACTTTCGGCTAAATGTTATCTAAATGCAGAACAGAAAAGTGAGCTTGGATTTGGAGCATTGAATGAATGTTTCTGAAAGATAAGGTGCTTTAGATGTACATTAATGTTTGAAAAGTGAGGGTCTTAAGAATTCTGTAATTGCAACATGCAACAGGCCAAAATGTTTCAGGTCAGGGTCACTGAGTTCTTGCTCAGCTGAGCTCTTTTTGTCCTCATAATCAACTATCCAAGTGCAGTGTGTGATAGAAATCTTGGCAACAAATGATGTTACAGCCTGGGCTGTGGAGAAGGCTGGGGATGCACTAAGCCTTCCTTCCTTGTTGTAATGCTTCGATTTTCCCACTGGAGATGTAATTACACTGGTGTGTAATTCCTCCTCCCAGACACCTTGCAAAAATGTGAAGTTTGTGTCTGATTGGATACCTGGGCTGGATTTTGTCCTCTCATCAACATTTGGGTGTTTTTAATATGTAGTTGAATGTACGAAGATAAGCTTTTTTAAGTAATCATGTGGATGAGACCTTCAGTTCAAATTCAGAACTTGCCAGTTTTTTCAGACTTACGTGTAACAGGAAGAGAGGACTGAACAGACAATCAGCCCCCAATGCAAGCTGTTTCCCCTGCTCCTCAGAAGAGATTTTAAACCATTTTTTAAGAGCTGTGATGGGCTGTTAAGTCTCTCAGAAGACCTGATGAATGTCTGGAGGATTTGGTCTCAGTCTGGAGTTGGAGCCTGTGAGGTGCAGAGCCTTGCAGGGCTCAGCTCGCTCCATGCTGTGGGCGCTCAGGGTGTTTCAGAATTAATCCTGTTTGCAGAGCAAGCAAACTGAAGGTGACTTTCAGGTTTCAGTGTTGCTGTTGCATCTCTCACTGAGCAGAAACAAATGCAGCTGGGTGTAGAGCTCCTGCTGGTCCCTTGCTCCAGTAAATCATCCCTCTGTGAGAGGTGGAGCACACATTTCTGGTGTAAAGATAAGCACAAAAGTGTGGCGAGGCCGGATGGTTCCTCCGGCATGTGGAGCAGAACAGGGGCACACCAATCTCAGCCTGTCATCTGGCATAGGATCATTTTTCCTGCTCTTGGGGATATCCTTTGTTTAGAACTCACAGGGTATTTGTCCTCAGCATGTGTGCTGTAACTGTGTTAGACCTGGGGTGTCACGTCAGCTCCCCATCTCCCTTCTTATGCAATGGGTGTTCCAAAGGATTCAGAAAACTGACAATGTTGGTGCTGGAGCAGTTTTTTTCTGGCATAAAGGACTCCTGAGAAATTTGACTAAGGAGAATCAAGCAGTCTCTTAATGGGAGACCCACACTGTGATTTCTGCCATGATTAGGAGAGTTGGAATCCCTATTGTTACCAGAAGAATTGTAAATCAGGGAGGAGATCCCTCACTGTCCTCTGCAGTGAGCTCCCTTTGGAGGCACTGCCAGCCCCAGTGGATTCTGCTCCGCGTGTGATCTGAGTGCCTGGAAGTCCTGCTTGTTTTAGAAGCAGAAATGCCTCTGAAGTGGATGGTGAGGTCGAATTTCTTCCACAGCTGTAGGCAATGTTTGCCAGTGTCCTCTGCTTAACTTCTTAGGTTATGTAATGGTTTGGGTTAGGGGTTTTATATATCTGTATAAAAACCTGCAGAAGTTCCATGTTCTTAATCACGTCTGCTCGTTTGCACTGTAGCCTAGATGTCCTTTAAAAGTAGTCATGTTGGGTAATACTGACCAGGTGAAGCTGAGTGCTTCAGTTTGTTCTTGTCTTTGTCCTTTCAGTGATGTCCTTTCCCTGATAGTGACACTGGTGGCCGTGTCCATGCTCTGGAGCATCTTCCGCCTCTTCAGGGTGGCGAGCAGGGCTGGAGGCTTCAATGCCTTTGTGAGTAGCCTGGGTTTGAGCATGTTTTGCAGCCTGTGGGCAGTCTTGGCTTCTGCTGGGTTGTCTCCTCTTGTCCTTTCAGTGATGTCCTTTCCCTGATAGTGACACTGGTGGCCGTGTCCATGCTCTGGAGCATCTTCCGCCTCTTCAGGGTGGCGAGCAGGGCTGGAGGCTTCAATGCCTTTGTGAGTAGCCTGGGTTTGAGCATGTTTTGCAGTCTTGGCTTCTGCTTGGTTATCTCCCTTTTCCCACCAAAGTCAGTGCAGGATGAGGATGAACTGGTGCCAAGGACTCTCCAGTCTTGCCACACCTTGCATCCTGTGCTGCTCATCTCCCTGGCTGGTACCTTAACTGGCCTTAGCTGAGGTCCCTTCCCAGTGGCAGGAAGGGCTGAGCTCAGGGAATTTCAGTCCAGTTTGCTGTTTTCAAAGCTTGCTAATGAGCTGCAGCTGCAGATGGTGTTTTTCACTGGGCCCTGCCAACATGCCTCCCATACAGCCAGAAGTAGGAATTGCTGCTTTCTGCAAAATGAGTTCTCAATTTATAAAATATGTTCAGATTCTGGAGTTCATTATGTGTTGGCCTGTTCTGCTCCTGCCGCATGCCTCGCTTGCAACACCAGGCAAACCTCCTCCTCCTCCCCTCTCCCACCCTGGCCTGGATCAGCTGATGAAGCTGTAGGAATCAGCCCGGGGTGCTCTGTCCCTGACCGCAGGGATTGGGGATGAAAACACAGTGAATTCAGTCCCTTGTTGGATTTCCCACTCAGTCTCCTCCGCAGTTCTCTTTTGGCTTTGAGATTCTCTTTGAACAAAAGGATGCAGCTGCTCAGAGAAAAGGAATATTTTAAAGAAGTGTTGAGTAATGAGGCCTTGAGGACTAGATTGTGTCCTTGCCTAAGTGGGGACAGCCAGGCCCTGAGTTTAACTCTTCCTTTGGATGTTTCTGAGGAATCAGAAGCCGTAAACTTTCTTCTGAAGGAAAAAACCTCCTGAGTAGCTGCTTTGAATAGACCATACTGAGCAGTTATGAGTGGGATGTTTAACTGAATTCTTGTTTTGACTCTTGTTGTGGCTTCACATGCATCAAGAGATTGAAGTGTGGTGGCTTTTGAGTTTAAGAACCTGTAGTTTTGGCCTGGGGTGTTTTCAGCAGAAGCCAGCAGCAACATCAAAGACTGTGCAAAGTGTCTATGCTTTCACAAGTATTGGCAATTATTTACCACTGACAGTTATTTGCCATCAACACATATTCCTTGGAACTATGACTGTCCCATGTGTATTAAGGATCAGAGCATTTAGAAATCAGGGAGGAGATCCCAAATCAGGCTTTGGACATCTGCATGTTTTTAATAATCATCCCTGCCTGGTCTACATGGATTTTTAGCTGGATTGTGTTGGGACTATTACTGCAAGTTTATTCTGTCTCTTCCCAACATGTGGATAAATAAAGTTTGAGTCAACCATCCATCTGGGAACTTTCTCCAGAGCAAAAATCCATGAAACACCAGTGCTTTGGTGGGGACTTTAGTGGTGTTTGGTAGGGACATCTGGGCTGTCTCCCTGGGCTGGGCTGCCTCCCAAAATGTAGCAAACAGCCTTTCCAGACTGTTGCCTTGTTCAAAGTTGTTTGGTGTTTGTGCTGCCTTCCCCAGAACCAGCTGAAGATGGCTCGTTTCACCATTGTGGATGGGAAATCTGGAAAAGGGATTGGCTTCAAGGATGTAGCAGGAATGCATGAGGCAAAAATGGAAGTCAAGGAATTTGTGGACTATTTAAAGGTATGTAAAAGTAGAACAAAACAAATGTTTGCTGCCCTTCCTCTGGGATAGAGGGGTGACCTGAGGGGGTGGGGGTGCTCTGCTCTTCATCCTTGATGATTCTGGGCAGCCTCTGTTGAAACAAGCTCTGTCTCTCCAGTTCCACAGTGGGAATGCAGATGGAGCTGCTCCTGTTGGCAGCTCAGAGTTGCCCAGGCTGAAAACATTCTGGGGAAGCTCTGGGAAGCCCCACTGTGGTGCAGTACTTGGTGTGAGCTGTGGCTCTGACTGAGCTGTGTTGTCCTTGCAGAATCCTGATCGCTACCTCCAGCTCGGGGCCAAAGTGCCCAAGGGTGCCTTGTTGCTGGGCCCACCAGGCTGTGGGAAGACTTTGCTGGCCAAGGCCGTGGCTACAGAGGCCCAGGTGCCATTTTTGGCCATGGCAGGCTCAGAGTTCGTGGAGGTGATTGGAGGTGAGGTGCTCTGAGGAATGGGGGGAGCTCTCTTTGTCTCTTGTGGAGTTGGAGGGAGCTGGCTGGGCTTCCTGCAAAGGGCTTGGCATGGGGAGGATGGGTTGGATATGTAGACTGAAGATATAAAAGGTTTTCAGTGATGCAGTTCCTTAATTATGTAGTATCTGAAGTGCATTTCTGGTTGCTGCTTTCTGACAGAGTGCAGCTGTGGTCCTTTACCTGCAAGCATCCTCTCTGGCTTCCCTGTACCTATTATTAAAGTCCTTGACTGAGGCTTCCTTCCTTGTATGGAAATGCAGATGGGGAAAGTGGGGCCTCTGTGTGCCTTGGGATTTCCATCCTTCTCCTTTTCTTCCTTCCTCACAGATCTCTTGAGACCCGACAAGGGTCAGTATGCAGGAAAATGTTGACTATTTCTGCTCTGAACTGTGGGAGGAGCAGGAGGCCACATTGGGAGCTGGGAGCAAAGCTCCTCTTGCAGCAGCTGTAGGAGCCCCTGCAGGTTTAGGAGCCCACTTAAACCCAGCCCCAGGATGCACTGAGCCTAAGGACTCCACACAAGTTCTGGGGCTGTTTCTTTGTGCTCAGAGTGTTGAGAGAGAAACTGTCACATTCAGGGTGTTGTAGCCATGATATTTTATGAAAAATCCTTTCCTAGGGTTTTTCCTGTCCTGAGGAGCTGAGACCCTCAGGAAAGAAATGTAAACAATAACTATCTGCTGCTGTGGAATGCAACAGGTGCATCTTCCATTGGTCCATGTGGATTGTTTTCAATTAGTGACCAATCACAGCCACCTCTGCAAAGGCTGTGAGCAGTCACAGGATTTTGTTATGCATTCTATTCTATTCTATTCTTGTTCTTTGTAGCCTTCTGATCCTTCCTCTCTCTCTGTTCTTTTAGTATAGTTTTAATGTAGTATTTTAATATATTATATAACATAATAAATCAGCCTTCTGAGCAAAATGGAGTCAAGCCTCGTGTCCTCACACACGGGTGGGTCACCTCAAGAGGGTGTTTGTCAGGTGTCTCACTGAGGGCCAGCTCTCCAGCTTTGCTCCCAGCTTTAGCCAGCAGGCTGACAGTTTCCCTCGCTGCAGGTCTGGGAGCCGCGCGCGTGCGCAGCCTGTTCCGGGAGGCGCAGGCGCGCGCTCCCTGCATCGTCTACATCGACGAGATCGATGCCGTGGGCAAGAAGCGCTCCACCAACGTGTCAGGCTTTGCCAACGCCGAGGAGGAGCAGACCTTAAACCAGCTGCTGGTGGAGATGGACGGTCAGTGTTTGTCCTGCTTGAACTTGCCTGGCCTCTGCAGTGTTCTCTTGCTGAAGTCTGAACCAGTCCGAGCCCGTGTACCCCATCACTAGTCCCTAAATCTTGTAAACTTTAACCCCCTGGAGTTTCAGTCCAGCTGGCCATTACACGTTGTTGATACTTGTTGTATCCTGTCTGAGATAGGTAGTGGTTTAAAGCCTGTCAGAGTTTAGAGTCCAGCTGTCCTACAGGGACAGAAGTGATGTATTGTATCAATTCTCCTGTCCACTGCCTTACGTTTGTGTTGTCTGCCTTGACCACAGGATCTCTGAGATGAGGGAGATAAGTGTTGCAAACAAGTCCTGGTTTGAGGCCACACTTGTGTTTGGTTTCTGGCTGTTGTGCACCTGGTTGGCCCTTTGCTCAGACACCTTCACACAAAGAATGATCCTTTGGCAGTCCTTAGTCCTGTCTCTGTCCAAGCCTGCAGCACTGACCCAATTTGCAACATTTGTGTTGATAAATTTTACTATTGCAGGGTGAGGAATAACCAACTACCTGCCCATCAGGGAGAGTTTGTTTCACTTTTCCCTTCGCTGTAATTGTGACTCATAGCTTCACTGTCATGTTGTCTCACCACACTCTTCATATGAAAAATTTGAAGCCGTTGTGCACCAAAAGCATCCCCAGACCTGGGTTCCAACTGCTGGCTCTGTACTGAGTGTTTCCAGTGAAGCAGAGATCCTGACAGGAAAGGCCAATGCTAACACAACCCAGCAGTCCTGGCTTGGGTGGGTCCTTTTCTCCCCTAGCAGTTTTAGGGTGGGCTGGCTTCTGAATTAAATGGAAGCCTGCGTGTCTGTTCAGGAATATGTAGTCAGTACATTCCACATCTCAATCCTAAAAATGAAAATGTCTGATTTCCATCAGTCTGTAAAAATTAGGCGTGGTTTCCAGAGTGTTTTCCTGGTGAGTTTCAATGCAGAAATAAGGGTTCAGCTCAACTGGAAAGTGAGTTTAGAAGGTAAATATTATCCTCAGTGTGTACTTTATAGTCTCTTGTTTGCAGTGTGCTGCCTGGTTTATTTTTAAATCTATATTATCTCATTCTTTATTCGTGTCTCACACAGATCATGTACAGAGTCCTTCATTTTGCTCAGTGCTTTATCAAACACACACTAAAAAAAACAGTCCAAGGAGTTGAGGGTGTCATACAGGAGACAGCTGGCAAGGATGTCAGCCTGGTGCAGGGAACATGGGATCAGCAGGGATCCTGGCACGTGTCACTGGAGTGTTACCTAACGGAGTGTGTCACCTAAAACAACACTGGTGTGCCATGTGCAGCACAGCAAAACAGTCCCCAGGTTGATGGAGAATGACCTGTTTAGGAGGGGAACAGTTCTGCCCCAGGAGTGCTGAGTGTTTGTAAGGAAACCTTGAGATGGAAGGTTGAGAGCTCCGGTTGAGCTTCAGTTGAGGGCTGAAGGCAAGACAATACCATAGACCCGAGATGGGTGTTAATTGGAGAGAAAAAATGCACAAAAGCAGATCAGTGAGTCATCACTGATTGTTGGATTTCTGTGATTGAATGAGATTTCTTGGAGGGAAGGGAGAGCAAGGAAAGGAGGATGAGAGCTCTGCAGGGAGCTGAGTGCACCATGAGCTGCATGTGGTGAGTTCAGGCTGGGGCTCGGTCCCATTGCTGTGAACATTTTGATGGAATCAGGGGGCTCTCCCCTGAGCAGCCTGGGGTTCCTTCCCTCTGACAGTTTGCTGTGAGTTGGGGAAGCACGGGGCCGTGGTGGGAGGCACTGGAGGGAGCCTCTCCACAAAAGCTGTTTGTGAGGGCGCCGTGAGTGACGCACAAAGCCCGGCTCTGTCGGAGCAGGTGCCTGCTTTGAATAGTGAATCTTCCCTCTCAAACCGCAGACAGGCGGAAGAGGAGTGTGACCCAAATCTCTCCTCTGTTCTGGATGCTTTGAGAGGAGCTTTGGCAGTCCTGGGCTGAGCTGGGGGGTTGTGAATGGAAATGCAGCATGGCTTTTGGTAGCTCTTCACCTGGAGCCCTTGGACAAGTCCTGAGCTGTGCCATGTGCAGCCCTGAGGCTTCCTTCAGGAAGGGGCCCCACTCCAGTGCCCCTGCTCCCAGGAGGTGTCCAAAGGCTTTTGGACACATGGCTGGAGGGTGACACAGTGTAACCCTGCAGGTGAGATGCCCACCAAGCAGTGTGTTGCTCAGTGAGGATCCTGGAACTTGCAGCTCGAGTAGACCCTTTTTCCCTTTCCTTTCTGGAGTGGTTCATTTGTGACCCTTGCAGGAACTCTTTTTTTTTTTTCAGGCTGCATTTTCAGAGCTGTCTCTCATTTGTTGATGTGATGAGGTGTTGTTTTTGTAGCCTGTTCCTTTGGCTGATCTTTGCCTGTGACATGCCAGGTGGTGTTGCATTAAGCAAGTGGGGCAGAAGCTGATGTGAGGAGGATGCTCTCAGTGCTTCTGGTTTTTTATTTGTTCTAATAGTCAGACCTATTTTAAGAGAGTCTTCCCAGCTGCAAGGCAGATAATGCACTGTGCCATCTAATCCTGCCATTCCTGGAGTGCCTGCCAGTCTCTGCTTGTTTATCCCACTCCAGAGTGCAGTGTGATCCACGCCTGAAGGATGCTCGGCTTCATCCTCTCCGGCAGCTTATTTAGGCAGGAGCCTGCAGAGAGGGAGCACCAGGTCTGCTGCAGCACAGGCTGGCACAGCCAGTCCCCTGCCTCACCTGGAGCCTTGATCTGTGCTGAGCTCTTGCACGCTGACACATTTGGCAGCTCTTCTGCTGGAGCTGAGAGCTGAAACTGGCCCAGCTTACGTGCACAGAGCCGCCTCTCCACAGCGTGGGACTTGGCAGAGGCAAGCACATGGGACTGTGGTGTCCTTTCCCTGGGAAGGCTGCTGTGTGCCAGGGCTGGGGAATGTGCTGGAAGCAGGTGACTCATGCCCAGGGGCCTGCAGGCACCTGGGGGAATGCAATAAATAACCGTGTGGGGCAGGGATTCAATGGGAGCTCTGGCTCCCCACCCAGGCAGCACAAAGTCTGCTCCTTTTGCCCTCCTGCAGCTGCCAGTGCCCTGCCTTCCCTTCCCCAGGAAATCCTGTCTGTCTTTGATGCCTCCACTGAGGCTGCTCTCAGGCAGCCTGTAAATCCCAGTGCTCCCTTCTCCTTAAAGACCTGGAGACAGAACCTGCTCTGACTGGCTTGGCCAAATTCTGTGCAGATAATCAGTGCAAAGCTCTTGGGTTGTGTTTTGTGTCTGGTGTGGGTTCTGCAGGGCTGGTCTGTGCAGGGCCCTGCACGGTGCCTGTAAGAGGAGGCAAAGAACAGCTCATGCTGTAACATGGCCCTTGTTGGGTGGCAAAGCTGTCCTCTCTCTGCACTGACCTGAGCAGCCCAGGGGAAAGCCTGTCTGTGGCTGAAGGCTGAAAGTAAATAAAAACCAAAAGGGCTTTCAGTGGAAATTTGTGGGAAAGGCTGTTTCAACTAGGAAATGCTGCTTGTACAATCTGGAGCTAAAGGCTCAGGAATTGACTTATCCTGGGGCTGAGAAGGCATCTGTAAACTCATCAAAACAGAGATTCTGTTCTAGGTCCTGGTTGGAGCAATTTCCAAGTGTGGCAGTAGGAAAGAGACAAAAAAAATCTTAAGCCAAGACTTAAGTAAATGAAAAGGGGATTTCAGAGTATCCATGATAACCAGGGACTGGTCTGGGTCACTTGGGAAGTTCCTTTGTGACTTTGCTCCAAGCTGCAGGGGACACTCAGCCTCAGCAGCCCCAAAGGGTGCTGTACACACCCTCTGGCTTTGTGTAAAGCTGTGTACTCCATCCCCTGCCCCCAGCCCACTGTGTGCCTGCAGTGCAGTCTGAGGTGGGCAAACCTCCTCGTCTGGTCCTGTTTTTGGCAGGAATGGGGACCACGGATCACGTCATAGTGCTGGCCTCCACCAACCGCGCCGACGTCCTGGACAACGCCCTGATGAGACCTGGCAGGCTGGACAGGCACATCTTCATTGACCTCCCAACGCTGCAGGTATGTTCCACCAGCTGCCTTGTCCTTCCTGTGGCTGAGGTGTCCCAGCCCCTGCTGGTCTCACTGGCCTGGCAAGGCTGAGCTTGGAGGAGATGGAGATGTGGAGCCTCTGTTTGCCTTTGTTCCTGTTTCTGTGCTCTGAATCAAGGATTTGGGGTGCTAATGCAGTGGCCTGTTCCTCTGAAGTGGCACCTCACTGGTCTGGAGGTCTCTGCTCTGGTACAACCTTGGCAGTGAATTCTTCTGTGAGGTGCCTTTTGCCATGCAGATGCAGAGTTTTGTTTGTGTCTTCTCTTCAGGAAATTGGGAAGCACCTAATTGGCAATTGGCTGGTGTGAGAGCTTAAATTGTCATGTGCCTTGAGCACTATTTGTTCTGTAGGTTTATTGGCCTCCCTATCCTTGTAAGGCTCCTCATTTTCCTTTAGGCAGCCTGTTAAGTGACTTTCTCCTTCTGAATGCTTTTTAAATCCATTTACAAGAGTCTTCCATGTCTGCTGTGTTGACATTTGTAGCAGAGTTCTGGGAATAGGCTCAGCTGCAGTGAGGATCTGTGTGCTGTGCCAGCACAGGCTCTTCCTCTCCCATCTGTGCTTCACTGTCCTCCGCAGAGTTTTCAGTGAAAATACCTTAAATGCCTGATAGAATCTGGCCCCGGAAGCATGAACTGTGCAGCTGCCCTGAAGGAGGAAGGGGAAAAACCCTGGCAACTGAGCCCATTGTTTGAGTCAGGATCTCCTGGACCAGCTGAATGAGTCACTGGTGGCTGCTGGCCAGCAGCATCTCACCCCCACCTCCATCTGGGAAATGGGTGCAGGCTGAGGAGCTGCTGCATGGGCTTTGCAGTTTGTGGTTTGTGCAGGAGCAGGTCGAGGCAGTCAGAGCTCCTTCCTGCAAGGGCTTACATGGTGAGGGAGAAGTTCAGACAGATCAGAGTGAGAGTGACATGGGGAGAGTGGCCCTGAGAGAGAAAGCCGTGACTCAGGGGGAGCCTGTGCATCTGTTGGGAATTTGAGAGCTGGGTGTTTATCAGGGCTGCTGGAGCTCTGCAAGGAGAGCCCTGCCCTCTGCTGGCACTGTCGCTGTCCCCTCTGCTGGCACTGTCAGTGTCCCCTCTGCCGGCAGTGCCACCACCCTGCTCCCTGCCATGACAGCAGGGCCCCGTGGTGACCCTGGCTGGGCTCAGCTGCTGGGTGTTCTTTGCAGGAGAGAAAGGAGATCTTTGAGCAGCACCTGAAGGGCCTCAAGCTGATCCAGGATGGCAGTTTCTACTCGCAGCACCTGGCAGAGCTGACCCCAGGATTCAGTGGTATGATGTGTCCTTGGGCTGCTCCTGCTCCACTCAGGCTGGAGCTCCTGGGTGCTGGGGGCCAGTGGGGAGTTTTGGTCAAAAAGGGCTTTTTTTATCTGTGGAAAACAGAAAAAAAATAGTGGGAGCCTGACCAGCTCCCTGGTGAGCTCTGATGAGCAGATATTCATGACTATTTTCAATCTTCTGAAATATGTTGGACTAACAGGGTGGGGAGGCATGGAAAACATCCTTTTACAATGCCCAGGTGCCTAACTCCTAAGGGAAGGAACCAGTCATGCTCCTCTCAAAGCAGTTGAGGGTGAGGTTCACTTCACTTCAGAGGAGTGGTTGTTAAATTGATTTATATTACCAGGAAAGTGATGGAAGGAACAAGTAGGAATTATTTTGCTGATCAGAGTAGAAATTGGACAGCTCTGCCTGGCTCCTGCATCAAGCCTGCTTCCAGGGTGGGTCCCTGGGAGCTTGAAACAGAGCTGAGCAAGGGGCTCCAGAGTTCCTGTTTCTGTGGAGTTCCTGGAATATCCTTTCTGGGTTTTCCCTCTCCCAGGCCCCAGCATGCTGCCTCTCTGTGTCTGCTCCCAGCAGCCCCCCGCCACCATCACCCACCCACACAAACTGGGAACAGATGTTCCTTCTCTGCTCTCCGAGGTCGAGCAGAGCAGCAGCCTGTGCCAGCCCACTGCCCACACCATCCCTGTCCCTGGGAGCCAGCCTTGGCCTCAGCCTGCTCCTGGATTGCTGAGCTCTGTGTGGTATCTGCATTCCCTGCCAAAGCAGTTGTATTATTCAAATCCAACATCAACACCATGGGCTGGGGTTGCTCTCTGTTCCCAAGGAACAAAGAGCACAGGCTGTTTGACTTCCTTAGGTCCTTCTCCAGATTTGTTTGTGCCATTCAGACCCAGTGTAACTCTTGTGATCTCGTGCCTGCAGGAGCTGACATAGCAAACATCTGCAATGAAGCTGCTCTTCATGCTGCCAGGGAGGGGCACAAATCCATTGATACCTCCAACTTCGAGTATGCTGTGGAAAGAGTCATTGCAGGTGAGAGGTGCAGCCATTCCAGGGAATTATGGACTCTTTGGGTTGGGAGGGACACTAAAGCCCACCCAGTGCCACCCCTGCCATGGCAGGGACACCTCCCACTGTCCCAGGCTGCTCCCAGCCCTGTCCAGCCTGGCCTTGGGCACTGCCAGGGATCCAGGGGCAGCCACAGCTGCTCTGGGCACTGTGCCAGTGCAGCAGCATTTCTTGGTGTTGCCTCAGGGTCTGTTCTGCTCAGGTGGGGGGTTACGTCCCAGAATGACAGATGGGTCCAGAGTGTGCTCTGGCCTGAAGGTGTTCAGTGACAGTCCCAGAAAGTTCTCTGAAGAACACCCCAAATGGCTCCATCTTCCTGAATCTGCAGCAGTCTGAACCCATAGCTCAGGGGAAATGGCCACTGACAAAATAAAAAAGAGGAGAATTCAAATCCATGTTGCTTTTTCAGTGTAGAAGGTTGGGGGGTTGTGGGTTGTTGTTTGTTTGGCTTTTTTTTTTTTAAACAAGAAGAGTAACAATATCTCTGAATTTTTCTTGCTGCTCTGGACACCTGCTACATAAATATCAATGGCAAATAGTCTCTGCATCCTCACCAGCAAGAAATTAGAGATTTTTCTTTCTGCCCTCCAAGCCCAGGCTTTGATGAATTGGCAGAACAAACTGCAAGACAGTGGAGCACTGTTCTCCCTCTGAGAACATCCTGTGGCCTTTCCCTGCTGCTTGTGCCATTGCCAGGAAAGGAACCTCTAGAGATTTCCCTGTGTATTGTAGGGAGGGGAAAAGAGTTCCCAGAGCTCTAGACTTCACCTGAGGGATTTGGATCTGGTAGGTTTTGGGCTGCACTGCCCTGGAGCCAAGCTGTGGATCTCATAATCAGACACTGAACTGCTTCCAGGCTCCATTCCCAGCAGGAGCCTGGGCACACAGACTGGCACTCTGCCTTTTTAGTGGAACGTGTGGAACAGGATGTTTGTACTGGGTCAGTTACTTCCTGATCCTGGAATTAAGTCCTGAGTGTTTGCTTTATCAGAAAATGCTCAGAGTATTCCTCATTTTAAATAAGATGTTTGAGAAAATTCCTCACAGCTTCTGGGGTGTTGTTCTGCACCTGTTGCAGAACAACAAAACCCTTGGAGTGCTTTGGTTAAAAACACAAATCCCAAGCTGTACTCAGGAGCTCCCAGGAGTGGACAGGGAGACAACTGTAGATGTAACACAGAAATTTTCATCAGCTGCAGCAAAGATCACAGAATCCTGCACTGGTTTGGGTGGGAAGGACTTTAAAGTCTATATTCCACCCTGTGCCCTGGGCAGGGACACCTTCCACTATCCCAGGTTGCCCCAAGCCCCATCCAACTTAGCCTTGGACACTTCCAGGGAAGGGGCAGCCACAGCTGCTCTGGGCAGCCCCTGCCAGGGCCTTGCCACCCTCACAGGGAAGATTTTTTTTTTCCCTGATATTCCAACTAAACCTCCCAGGGAGACAACTGTAGATGTAACACAGAAATTTTCATCAGCTGCAGCAAAGATCACAGAATCCTGCACTGGTTTGGGTGGGAAGGACTTTAAAGTCTATATTCCACCCTGTGCCCTGGGCAGGGACACCTTCCACTATCCCAGGTTGCCCCAAGCCCCATCCAACTTAGCCTTGGACACTTCCAGGGAAGGGGCAGCCACAGCTGCTCTGGGCAGCCCCTGCCAGGGCCTTGCCACCCTCACAGGGAAGATTTTTTTTTTCCCCTGATATTCCAACTAAACCTCCTCTTTTTCAGTTTGAAGCCATTCCCCCTTGTCCTGGCACCACATGCTCTGTAAAGATGTGTTCTACTTTCCCATCTGCAGGAGCACAAGCACCAGACTTGTAGAGACTCACTTGCCTTTTCTTTCTGAGCCTTGCCTTAGTTCCCCAGAGTGGGAAGATAAAGCAAAAAGCAGGGAAGGCTGGGGGGGCTGGCAGCAGAAGGGATCTCTGGGATCCATGTGTGGGGCATTGCAGGACATGAGCTTTGGCAGTTAAAGCTGCCTGGCCTCACTCGGGCTCTGGTGTGTGTAGGAAGCCACGGAGTCTTTTTGTTGCTTAATCAGATTCTCTCATATTAGCAGGACTGGCTATTTTTTGTAGACAGATTCTGAAAGACCCCAAACAACCCCCCAGGCCCCCTGTATTAAATGTACCCTTTCCATGTCATAGGAATGCTTCTGGGTTTCACAATCCAGAGGGCATTTCAGTTCCTATAAAAGCTTTTATTGAAAGAAAGAAGATATTACTGTGCTTTCCATTAGGAGCTTCTGGTTTTAATAAGAGTGGGGTGGAATCAAAAGGGAGCTCTGCAAGTCCAGAGGCCCTGTCAGCCTTAAAGCTTTGTGTTGCTGTAAGGGAGGAGCAAGAACTTCTCTCTGTGGTAGTTCCCATTGTGTTTTTAGTTTGGGAACAGAAAGCAGTCAGTCAGGTCTCCTGGGAGTGAGGGTAGAAACCTGCTGAGCACACAGAGGCTTTTAGGGCTTGGCTTTAGAAGATGGAGCCTATTTTCTTGGTGGGGTTTGTGTAAGGCCAGCAGAGGTGCACCAGAGTTGTTTCCTGGGTGGCTTGTGTCATGTATGTGATAACTACAGGCTTTCAGGGGACTTGCATGCCAGGAGATAGTGTAGGAAAAGAAATAATCTTGGTAGGCACACTGTGTGCTATTGTGAAGAGCACAGTCCCTCCCTCAGTGGCTGACAGGGATTTTTTAAGTGTCTGTGTGTGTGTATATATATACATATATTTATAGAGAATAGATACATCTTTCTGTGGAAATAGCCATACAGGGCCATGCTCACACACTGCTGAGGGCAGGGTAAGGCACTGGCTGATGAAAATCAAGGCAGTTGCAATTAATCTGCTTTTCCATCGTGCCTGGCAGGGCACAGCAGTTTCCAGGGTCCCTGAGCAGTATTTTACAAGATCTGCCACGCTAATTTTGTTGTTTCCTTGTTTAATAAAACCCTTGACTTCGTTTAAAAGTTCACGTTAATAGAATGTTGTTTTCCAAGACATGAAGCCAGCTTGGTGCAATGTTGGTTCTGACTGGCTGCTCTCCCCTCTGCTGCCCTGGGCTCTGTGAGGGGACTCTGGCCTGCAGCTCCTGGGACCTTTTTGCATCCAACATTCTGAGCTGTAATGAGTGCCTGACACACTGTGTGTTCTGTACTTATTTTTCCTATGTGCTAGAAGTTTTACTTCCATTCATCTCTTTTTTTTTCCCAATCCTTTTTGAACTTGCTCTGTCGAGTTGGAAAATAGATACTTTGGAAAATCACCTTCCTGGAGGAAGGGTTAACTGTGAGTTATGGCTTCATTTACTGGTTCTCAGGAGCCTGGGAATAAGCTCATACAGAGCATGCCATGTGTAATCAGAGACATTTCCAGGCTCTGGAGAAGGATTTCTGTATCTACTCCTGGACTTTAGCTGATTTGAGCACTCTTAGTGCACAGTTTTCTCAACTGGGAGCTCGTATATATGATTCAACACCTCTCTTCTCTCTTGTTCTGCCTAAGGGACTGGAAACAGCAAAATGAGCGTGAGACTCCAGCTAGTCTCATTTTGGGTTTTGTTGTTTGCAATTGTTTTTGTGTTGTTTTCAGATTTTTTTCCACCAAAAAAACCAAAAACTAAGCTGCTTTTTTACAGATCCAACCGTGGGAACAAGGTTCTTGAGCTGTGATCAAATCAAATGTCAAATTATTTGTCTAATGATTAAGTCTGTTGTAAGGAGAAGTGGGAAAAGTTTCTGCCAGGGTTTTCAAGCCATCCCATGTGTGGATTGCTTTCCACCTCAGGGCCAGGGAGCACCTTTTCCAAACATCTTAGTTAAAGGGGTTTTGCTGCCTCCCCCTCTCCAGAGTCAGCACAGACAGTTCAGCCACAGGCTGTGCCCTGGGCTGGACCAGGTTATGCCCCACTGGTTGCACCTGTTGATAACTTAGCAAACCCTGGTGTGTGTTCCCACAGGCACTGCCAAAAGAAGTAAGATCTTGTCCCCAGAAGAGAGGAAGGTGGTGGCATTCCACGAGTCCGGGCATGCGCTGGTTGGGTGGCTGCTGGAGCACACCGAGGCCGTCATGAAGGTACCTCCACTGCCAGGGAGGAGAGGCCCAGGGGCTTCCCTGTCCAAGATTGCCTTGTGGCACTTGTGTGCAGCTCTGCTCTGCCCTGTGAGCCTGGGGCTGTGCTACTGCAGAAAAGTAAATGGCAAATACAGAGTCAGAGAATCATGTTCCTTGGAAAGAACCTTTGTGGCCATCGAGTCCAACTACTCAGCACTGCCCAGCCCACCACTAAACTAGGAGAGATCCAGGCTGGATATTAGGAATAAATTCTTCACTGAAAGGTTGATTAAGCATTGGAACAGGTTCTCCAGGGAAGTGATGGAGTCACTGTCCCTGGAAATGTTCAAAAACAAGCAGACGTGGCACTTCACGGTGTGGTTCAGTGGGCTGGTGGGAATTGGTTGAAGGTTGGGCTTGGTGGTCATGGAGGACATTTCCACCCTTAATGATTCTGTGATTATATAAACCATGTCCCTAATTTATGCTGCAGAGAAATCCATTATTAGGCTCCATTGATGATAGTGCTGGTGCAAAGCTGATTAACAGCTATAGGAGAAGCCTTGCAATTAAAAATTACAAGCAACTGAGTCTCCTGGTGCTGCTGCTCAGTCGTGCACTTCCAGGCTGCTTGTGTGCACACATCCAAATGTGATCCCTTTCCCAGCACGTTGCAGCCAGTGAAGCCACTGCAGGAGTTGCTGTGATACTGATGGAGAGATGTGTTTTCCAGACTGGGAGGTTGTCTGCCCCAAGCCCTTCTCTGCAGGGAAAGGCCTCTCTGGCTCCCTGGGATGTGATCCGTGCACATCTCCAAAAGCAGAGACACTGGTGGGAGGTGGGGAGTGAAATGACAAGGGTGACAGCTCCTTGGCCACTTACCAGTAGCATATTCACTCTGAATGACCCATTGTGTAAGCAGAACTGGTGTTAATTACTCTCATTTAGTGGGTGGGGAAAATAGCTGTTATTTTTCTGAAGGCTCCTGTCTTGCTGCAGGTAATCTCAGGGATTCTGGAACAGAATCAGTGAACTCCGTGTGGCCTGTAACTCCTAAATTTCAGGATTTCTATGAGTTGCTGTTAAGGATAATTTCCTGAGCAGGAATTGTGTTTGTGTGTGAAGGCAGAGCCCTCGGTGCAGGAGTGAGGACACCCTGCTGCCATGTCTCTGTAGGCCAACCTGTCCGTGGCTATGGACAGATTTCCCTGGGAATGCAGGCCTCTTCCTGCCCTCCCTGTGGTGCTGTAGGGAGGGCTCTGCAGTTCTGTGAGCTGAGGGAGCTGCTCTGTGTTGCAGGTGTCCATAGCCCCGCGGACAAACGCGGCTCTGGGATTCGCGCAGATCCTGCCCCGGGAGCAGCACCTGTTCACCAAGGAGCAGCTGCTGGAGAGGATGTGCATGGCCCTGGGGGGCAGAGTGGCCGAGGCCATCACCTTTAACAAGGTCACCACAGGTGAGGAGCCAGAGCCTGGCATGGGCAGCTGGAGGTCCAGGGTGATCTGAGCAAGGGACAGAGGTTTCCTGTGCTGGCAAGAAGAAATGTCACATGGTGTGTTCTGACTTGCAAGATGGAGGTCTCAGGGCTGGTTGCCATTGTCTTGTCTCAGACTTGTCCCAAAGCTAAAAGCCACAGTTACAGCTACTGGTGAGGCTTTTGAGAAGACCTAGGACTTTATTTGCTGTTTCTAGCTAGTTAAATCCAAAT
The DNA here is from genome assembly GCF_014805655.1 of Passer montanus. Lineage (NCBI taxonomy): Eukaryota > Metazoa > Chordata > Aves > Passeriformes > Passeridae > Passer > Passer montanus. The sequence goes on along the minus strand of NW_024375256.1, from coordinate 1,127,282 downwards.
AGGATCACAGAATGGTTTGGGCTGGAAGGGACCTTAAAGCTCATCTCATTTCACCCCTTGCTATGGGTAGAGACATCTTCCACTAGATGAGGTTGTTCTGTGGGCAGTGGCAGATCTGATCTCAGGTGAGCTGGCCACAGAAGGGTCACTCAGTCACTTTTGGGACCTGTAGGAAGGTCCCTCAGTGGGTTGAGTGTTCATTCCCATGGGCTGCACTGGGTCCTCTGCTCTCAGCTCTGGTAGGACGTGTGTTTGTGCAGGATGTGCTCTTCCTGCACTGAGCTGAGAGCTGACCAGCACTGTGTGTGTCCTTCCTGCCCAGGAGCACAGGATGACCTGAAGAAGGTGACCAAGATTGCCTATGCCATGGTGAAGCAGTATGGGATGGTGCCCAGCATCGGGCAGATCTCCTTCCCAGACCCGGAGAGCGCCCCTGGCATCGGCCGGCGCCCCTTCAGCCAGGGCCTGCTGCAAATGATGGACCACGTAAGGCCACCCTGACCAAGGGTTCCTCTTTGTTCATTGCTTTCTGCACTTCACTGAAAAATGACAAGTGGTTTACACCCAGACAATTTGCATTTTGCTGTTGGCCAGTGAGTGAGCACTTAGCTGTTCCCTGTGTCAGGGCTGTGCAGTGGGGCAGCAGGGACAGGCAGAATCCCACCTGGCTGTCAGTTCAGCCCAGCAGCCTGTGCTGTGCAGGGCTGAGATGGCAAGAAATCTGTGTCCTAAAGTCACAGCTGCACAGTGTAGATGTGTGCACTTCCTAGATCAGATCTAACCAAATTGATGGTCAGACTCACTGCAAATCAGCCTGTTTTGATCAGAAATTTGGCTTCGCTGCTGAAAAAACACATTCCTTTAGTTCAAAAGTCAGAAAGCTGGAAACAAAAAAGCTCTATTTCAGAAGCACCATGGCTGTGCTTCCTTGGGATTTGTGCTGAGCTGCCCCTTTAGCTCCTGGACAGCCTTAATCTGCATGTCCCATTAAGTTGTGCTAGGGCAAGACTTCACTGCCCCTTACCACCAGCACTCCTTGGGCCTTTTTCCAACCAGTTTATCCATAGTTTCTGTTGATGGGGCCACATTCTGCCTGGCTCAGTTTGCAGATTCCATCCCTCAGTGCTCTCCTTGTTTAGCCACACGTTGTGTTTGTTGCCGCCTACACCCCAACTCCCTCTTCTTGTTTCTTCAAGGAAGCCAAAATCCTCGTGGCTCAGGCTTACAGGCGCACAGAAAAGCTCTTGCTGGAGAACCGGGACAAGCTGCAAACAGTGAGCTGAATTGTGTGGGGGTTTGTTGCTTGGTTTGGGTGTTTGTAACTGGTGGTTTTGCTGCTTTCTGTGCTCTGTAGCTCAGCTGTTGCAGTGTTGTCTCTCTCCTAGAAAGTCTTGTAGTGGGAGTGTTGGGAACGAGTGACTGTTTACTGTGTATCCCCCAGATTCAGAGCAGGCACGGGAGGAATGTGTGTGCCTTTCCCAGCAGTGAGTAGTCTGCCTCCTCACACCAGCTGGTGTTTGCAGGGTAGATAGAGGAGGAGGAGTGCTCTGTGGAAATGATCAAAGCTGGAATTTGTGTCCTTCACCTGCATTTCTCTGCTTGCCTCTTGGCAGTGCAATTTTATAGAGAGCTGAGAGTGACTTTTTGGCAAGCCAAGCCAGTAATCGGGTGGACAGTGTCTGGCTTTGGTGCAGGAATATGGTGTCTTGGCTGATGGGGGCTGGTTCCTGCTTTCTGGTGACTCCAGGCAGTTTCCACCTCCTTACCAAAGAATCCTTGTTGCAGAGACAGTGCTTTGCCTCCTCTCCTTTGTGACCTGGCAGTCCCGATCCAGCTGCACACCCTGGCACATGCCCACCTGTGCCAGGAGCTCTGTGCCCAGCGCTGAGCCCAGCTTGGGTCACAGCACCCTCTGCATCTCCTTGACTTCCCTTCAGAATTCCTATCCGTGACTTCCCAAATGACATGGGGTCAATGTAATGTCGCCTGTTTTGCAAATCAAGCAATTATTTTCCTTAAATCCTCTTTTTTAAACAAACAAGAACAAACACAACAACAACAACCCCTTCAGCTACGCAGTGTCAGGCTCCAGTGCGTGTTAAGGAGAGAGCTGGGACACGCTGCTGTCCTCAGGACAGTGCCCTGGCAGCTCTGGAGCAGGCATCCTCAGGGGTGTCTCTGCAGGCTCCTCTGTCCTGCTGCTGCCATGTAACAGCAGCCAGATGTTTGCTGGAGGCTCAGCACAGAAAAACTTTCAAGTGCAGCCAAAGTATGTCCAGAGTCAGTGTTTCGGTTGCCAGGCCAGCGTGTCACATCTCGTCAGCAGGATCGAGCAGTTCCACTCTGGACAGCCACCTGCTGCTCCAGAGGGGTGGTGCTGCTGCCAGAGGGGCCAGAGAATTCCACTCTTCTGGAGAGAAACTCGTGCTGACCTCCAGCCCCTGCCTGCAGGAACAGGCAGCTCTTTGTTAGCACTGTGTGTGCAGGGAAGGCTCTGGGTCTGCCAGAGCTCTCCGTGCTGCTGCTTTGGCTCTTGGGCAGGGCCACAGGTGCAGTGACAGTGGCAGGAGGGACCCTTCTCTCATTGTTCCTGGAGCTCTCATTGCAAATCATTCCCAAGAGCTTGCTTTGTTGCCTGCAGTCACATTGTGTATTCCTGGCCCAACGTGCTCTTGGGGACGGTGCTGGAGCCTGGAGAATTTGGTCCTGGCTCTGGTAGCTTCAGGGTCACCCCAGCTGTGGTGGCACAGCCAGCTCTGCTCCTGGGGCTGCAGGTGCTGAGGCCTGAGTTGAGCTGACAGTTCAGAGAAGCAGCTCGCTGCTCTCTCTGGGGCTCCATCCCTCATTTTGCCTCCTTCCCCTTTTGCAGCTGTCCAGTGCCCTCCTGGAGAAGGAAGTGATCAACTACGACGACATCGAAGCGCTGATCGGGCCCCCTCCCCACGGGCCCAAGAAGATGATTGCTCCTCAGAGCTGGCTGCAGGCTGAGAGGGACAAACAGGACACCAGGGAGGAGGAAACACCTCCCCAGCCACCAAGCCACGAGGAGGAGGAGGAACCACGCCTGAGACCAGTGTGAGCCCACTCCATGTGGAGTGGAGGGCTCCGGAGGCTTCCTTTGGACACAGACCCTCTGCCCTCTCAGCTCCACTCAAAGGTGCTGAGCAGGGAATTGCTGTGCTGCTGCTGCCACCCCAAATGTAGGGGATGGCTGTGCTGGCTCTTTGAGCTTTGTCCTGCAGGAAGGAGAACTGCTCAGGATTTCAGAATTGATTCCTAGCAGGATGGTGGTGATTAGGAGTTGGTACGTCTGATCTGCTGTGGAAGTTTCTTGTGCAAAGAAGCAGGGAACATATTCCAGTGGGTGGAAAGTCCCATGTAAGCCACTTGTGGCTGTGCTCTGTGCCCTGGCAGGAGGGCAGGGCTGTGCCCTCAGCATGGGGACACCCCTGTGGGGCTGAGCTGGGCTGCTGCAGCTCTTGTGTAACCTTTGAACACGACACACAAACAGCCCTGTCTGGAATAAACTGCCCACAACGTGCTGCTGTGTGTGTACAATGTGTCAGGCTCCGGGGGTGTTTTGGCACACACGAGGCTCATTAGAGCTCTGGAGTGCTACAGGACAAGAGCCTCCTTCTCCCTGGTCAATAATTTATGTCCAGTTGTTACAGCAAGTTTTTCCCAAGCAGAAGTTGAGGCAAAAAGAGCTGAGCAGTGGGACACAGAAGGTGTGCAGAGGGTGACTCTGAGCACACGTGGGAAGATGTTCTGAGCTGCTGGTTCTGGGCTGGGGAGGTGCTCTTGGAAATCCAGCAAAAGCAGGTGTGTTTGCTGGGAATGCACAGGAAAAGCTCCCTCGTCCTGGTGGCTGTACAAAGGGCCCTGCTGCCAGGGCTGTCTGGTGTTCATCAGGGAGAGCATTGAAGTGGTTGTTGCTGCCTGCAGTGCCCTGGCTGGCTGCGTCTTCTGGGAAGGATTTTTGTCTGGAGTTGCTCCATCAGGGCTGTCTGTGACCTGAAAGACCCCGGCCCAGCCTGGGCTCTGCCAGCTCCCAGCCCCGGGGCCTTGTCACAGTCCCAGGCTCCCATCCCGGGCCGGGCTGGAGTGGGAGCCTCCTGCTTCCCCGAGGGTGTGGAGGTGTCCTGCTCTCCCCTGGCCCAGCTCAGTCCTGGGCTCTCAGTCCTGGGCAGTGATTCCCCCCGAGCTCAGGGACACAGGCAAGTTTCTGCATTCTGGACACCGCTGCCTGGATGTTTTCATTCCAAACTTGTTTCTTCTTGAATTTCCTTTTCCAGCAGCAGATGAAATTTCAAGTTTTCCTTGATTTTATTTTTTTAACCCACAGAACCTTTGTGGGGAGGGGGGGTTCAGTTGTGTGGAGCTGAGTGTGATGGTGGGAGCAGTGCACTGGGGGGGACAGCATCCCACTGCTGTGGGACTGGGATCTGCCAGGGCCATGGAAGTCCTGATCCTTCTCCTGCCTCATAATAATAATATAATATCGAAATAATAATACATTAATTATAATACAACATAATAAATACATTATCATTCGAATATAATTATAATAGATCATGCTGCTCCTCCAAAGGGCAGCAGGGAGCAGGGATCCTGCTCTGGGGCTGGATGGGGATTTCTCAGGATTTGGGACCAGCAGAACCCCTGCCCAGTGTCCGTCCCATTGCCCCGCCCAGGAGGTGCTGGGCACGGAAGGAAGAGGGCATCGAGCCGCTGCTGCCGATCGAGCCTGGCTGCGGCCCCGTTCCCCCTGTCCCCGTTCCGTGCCCGCGCTCCCCGCTTCCCCCGCTGTGCGCGGTCCCTTTAAGCCGCCGCCATCTTTGCTGCGGGCACGGAGCAGCCGCCCCGCCCCTCGCTGGCCCCGCCCCTCTCCGGGCAGCTCCCGCGCTGCTCATTGGACGCCGCCGCGGCACTTCCGGCGCCGCCGCGCCAGCGCCTCCTTTCCGGTCGCCATTGTCGTAGCGGGAGGTGAGTGAGGGCCCGGGGCTCCATCCACCGCCATCCGCCCGCCGGGGCCGCGCCCGCCGCCGCCACAGCCCCTCGCGGGGCCGCGGGGGAGGCCCCGGGGGCGCCGATGGGGCCGCGCCGGGCCGGAGGCCGCGGGCTTGGGAGCGCCTGGGGTGTGCCCGCGTTAACCGTGCCGGTGTCCACAGGCCGCAGCCATGGCGCCCAGCCGCAATGGGATGATCCTGAAGCCCCACTTCCACAAGGACTGGCAGCGCCGCGTCGCCACCTGGTTCAACCAGCCCGCCCGCAAGCTCCGCAGGTCAGTCCGGAGCTCGGGGGCCGCGGGAGGGCCGGTCCCGGCTGTGCGCGGCCGCTTTCGGAGCCGGGACGCCGCGGGGTTGTTCGGCCATGCCCCGTCGTGCTCGGGGCGAGCCGCTGCCAGCCGCAGCCAAGTGATGAGACATCTCCGGAATCGCTGCATCCGCCGTGATGAACGCACTTCCCTGGGTCTCTGATGGCGGCGGCGCTCCCAGGGCAGCGGCAGCCGGCCCGGCCTGGCTGCTCGCACCGGAGCCATCGCGGGGGAGAAGCCTCCCTGCAAGGGCGGGAGCGGCTCATGCCGTAGAGATGCCTTGTACCCCGTGGCTGTCACAGGTGGGCAGGAGGCTGGTGACGCTCGGCTGGTGACCAGCAGGACCAGGGCAGCGCCTGTCCCCTGCTCTGGTACTGCTGATGTCACACCTGGAACTGCGGTGTTATATTTGGCCCCTCGTTGCATGACAGACATGGAGGAGCATGTGCAGGGAAGGGATGGAGCTGGGAAGGGTCTGGATCACCAGGAGCAGCTGGGGGGCTCAGCCTGGAGGAAAGGAGACTCAGGAGGAACCTTCTGGGTCTCTGCCTCACAGGAGGGGGTCAGGCTCTGGGGAGCAGGGGCAGGAGGAGAGGGAACAGGCTCACTTTGTGCGGGGGAGGCTCGGGTTGGACACCACAGGGAATTTCTTCCTGCAAAGCATGGGCAGGCCTTGGCAGGGGCTGGCTCGGCGCGGGGCGGGCTCCCCCAGCGAGGCCTCTCCCGGCTGAAGGCGCTGTGACCCTGCCCTTGCAGGAGGAAGGCTCGCCAGGCCAAGGCTCGCCGCATCGCCCCCCGGCCCGTGGCGGGGCCCATCCGGCCCATCGTGAGGTGCCCTACCATCAGATACCACAAAAAGGTCCGTGCTGGCAGGGGCTTCAGCCTGGAGGAGCTTAAAGTAAGTACAGAGCATCGAGTCAAAGTCTGAGCTCAGCTGCTGTCCTGCACAAGGTGACTTCCTCAGGTGTTGGTACCTGCCAGGGAGGGCTGGGGATTTCCTGGCTCTGGGAGCAAGGAAAGATGGTCTTACCTGTGATGGTGGAGTGGGTGTGTGAAGAGTGCTGTGAAAGATAAATGTCTGTTTATGTACTGAGACTGTAATTTAAAATCTTGTTAAAATAAAGCTAAAATAAGGGAAATTTAGTTTGGATATGTGAAAGAAGTTCTTCCTTTGAGGGTGGGGAGTCCCTGGCATAAGGTGCCCAGGAAAGCTGTGGCTGCCGTATCCCTAGAAGTGCCAGGTTGGATGGGGCTTGGGATAGGGGAAGGTGTTCCTGCTCATGGCAAGGGATGGAACTTGAGATCTTTAAGGTCCTTTCCAACCCAGTCTATTCAGAGATTCTGTGAAACTTGAATTCTGAAAGAGCCTTGAGTCTCCAAAATTCTTTTGGGAGAGGGAGAAGACTAAGATTGTCTTCATTAAATTGTTTCTTTATGAAACATTTTTCTGCTAATTCTAAATATTGTAGCCAATGTTTCCAGTTAAGGACCGAGTGAACTCAACTCAATTTAGTTCTAAGAGCAGCAGGGGATGTTGTAGCAGGAGGAAAAAGCATTCAGCGCAACAGCTCAGAGTAGCTGGAGTAATAATAGTTGGATTAAAGTGGGAAGTGTTTCCTGTCCCCTGTTCCTTGTCCCTGTGACCTGCCCAGGTGTGCTGAGCTGCTGAAGGTGGTCTGCAGGGCCTGCTGTGTGATCAGATTGCACATCAGGGCTCGCTGGCAGCACCAGCTGCCTCTGCGCCTGCTTCAGTGTCTTAATTAAAGCATTTATAACTGAAATTGGTGCACTGAGGCAGGGGATTGTTCTTCTGGGTTCCAAATACTTCATTACTTTTTTTTTTTAATTTTTGGGTAATGGTGGAACACAAAGCAGGATGCAGCTGTTTGTCTTCAAACAGAAAATTAGTTTTTTGTTTAAGGTAGTAAAAAAAATAGTTACTTAATGGTTGTTTCAGATGGTCGGAAAAAAATCCTGATTCAATAGAGCTGCCAGTATTCAGTGAACCAGAGTTGTCCACGAGCTGACTCATAAACATCTGTCTGAATCCAAGTTTAGATGTGTCCTGCAGGGGTTGCACGTTGCTGCTCTAGGGAAATCCACCTGCAGAAATCAGCCTGAGCAAGATTTTAAGCACAAAGATACACCCGGACACCTTTTGTTGGTGGCACAGTTGGTCCCTCAGCTGGTGCCCAGCCTTCCTCCAGAGCCTGCACCCCGTGCTGGGATCCCTGGCTGGCTGTGGGGAGCTGTGGGGTGCTGACACTGCTCTCCTTCCCTCTCCTCAGCTCGCTGGCATCAACAAGAAGTTTGCCCGGACTATCGGAATCTCCGTGGATCCCCGGAGGCGGAACAAGTCCACCGAGTCCCTGCAGGCCAACGTGCAGAGGCTGAAGGAGTACCACTCCAAGCTCATCCTCTTCCCCAGGAAGCCAGCCATGCCCAAGAAGGGAGACAGCTCTGTGAGTACCTGACTGCTGGAATTGTGTCCTGTTCTGGGAGGTTTGGCGTTAGGCAGAGCTCCTGAGCCTTCTCCATGTGTGAGCCCCGTGGTCCTGAGCCCAGCTCAAGGCCAGGCCTGGCAGGGTCGAGTCTAACAGGGTACTCTGGGTTGCAGTGGCACTTCAGGCATTTGGCTGAGCAGCTGCTGGCTTGTTTTGGTGCTGATTCCTGGAGCTTTGCTCCTTGCTCAGCCAGTTGAATTTTACCTCAGAGAGCTAAATTGTCACAATGGCTGGAAATTCCCCTTGGAGTCAGTCCTGCTGGTGCAGGGCTGAGGGACAGGCTGTGAGTGGCTCCAGGGCTGTGTGCCAGCCAGGCCCCAGAAGGCGATTGTTATTGACATTCAAAAATGGTTTTCATTAAAACCTCTCCAGGATCAGAGCAGAGCTGTGTTCCTGGATCTGCTGCCAGTAGATCCAGGGAACACAGGGGTGAGTTCAGACTGTCCTCCCATCTTGTGGAGAATCTGGCAGCTCCAAGCTGCTTAACTCCATCTTCAGAGCAGGGAGGAAGAGCCTGGAGCTGAAACACTGATTCAGATGTGTTTGCTGGAAGTCAGCTGTATTCAGTAAACGTTCAGTCATTTTTGTGTGATGACATGCTCTTACAAGAAGCTGGAATCAGTCTGAGAAGGAGTTGCTGAGGAACATGTTGGGTGTATATGAGCTGTGGGTGCTCAGCCTGCAGAAAAGGAGGCTCAGGGAACAGCCTCAGTTTGTGCCAGGGAAGGTGGTTCAGGTTGGACATCAGGAATTTCTTCCTGGAAAGGGGGGTCAGGCATTGGCAGGGGCTGCCCCAGGGAGGTTTGGACTCACCATCCCTGGAGGTGTCCCAGGAAGGAATGGATGTGGCACTCAGTGCTCTGGGCTGGGAACAAGGTGAGGATTGGGCACAGCTTGGACTGGATGATCACAGAGGCTTTTCCAGCCTGGATGATGCTGTGATCCTGTGTGGATTGAGAGAGCACAGTTGGTGTCAGAGCTGTCCCAGCTGGCAGAGCTGTGGCCGCTGCTGCCCTGGCAGGGTGCGGGCGCAGCGTGGGTCGCTGGTGCAGCTCAGCAGTGCCAAACACTCTGACATGCTGGCTTTGTTCCCTTCGCTGCTACAGCTCCTGGCAGGATCATTAGCACCGTGCTTGAGCTGGTACCTGCTGTGCTTTAGCTGAGGTTTTAGCCAGGGACGTTTAAATTGTGTTCTTCTAACATTCCTGTCTTCTTTTGTGCAGCCAGAGGAACTCAAGATGGCCACTCAGCTCACAGGACCTGTCATGCCCATCAAGAACGTAAGTGTCATTTAATCATGTTCTCTGTGTGATGTGATTGAGGTTGGACTTGCAGAGAGGGTTCTCTCCTTGCTGCCTCACAGCTGGGGATGGCTGTCTCCAGGTATTGTCCATCCTGGATCAAAAAAAAGCCAGGAATAAGTGAAATTGAGGCGCTTTGGGTTCAGCTGGGGTTGGAGTGCTCAGGCAGGTTCTGTGGTCACCATTTGTGCCTAAATCCTCTCTGCTTCCCAGAGCTGCTGCCAGTAGTGTCACAAACCTCTTGTCATTCCCCACAACTCCGTGATGGGAGGGTGGAGCTGGGAGGGGGTAAGGCTCTCCTCCCAGGTGACAAGTGACAGGACTAGAGGAAACAGCCTCGAGCTGTGCCAGGGGAGGTTTAGGTTGGATGTTAGGAAAATTGCCTCACTGACCAGGTTGTCCATCCCTGGCACAGCTGCCCAGGGCGGTGGCAGAGTCCCCATCCTAGGAAGTGCTCAAAAAGCACGTGGATGTGGCACTTGAGGACATGGTTGGTGGTAACCATGGTGGTGCTGGGCTCACTATTAAAGGTCTTTACCAACCTTAACAATGCTGCCGTTCTGTGAAACCTGAGAGGATTGGGCACAGCTTGGAATTTTCATTCCTGCTGCACCAGGAGCCCACGGGAAGGCAGATCCAGGCCAGCAGGGCCTGGAGATGGCCCGAGCGCTCCGCTCCCGCTGCTCCCCGCAGGGATAGTGGTGGGAAGCCTGGCCTCCCAGGGCAGCCTGACTGACTGTCTGGCGCTCTCCCCGCAGGTTTTCAAGCGGGAGAAGGCGCGTGTCATCTCGGAAGACGAGAAGAACTTCAAGGCCTTTGCCAGCCTTCGCATGGCCCGGGCCAACGCCCGCCTCTTCGGCATCCGCGCCAAGCGTGCCAAGGAAGCGGCGGAGCAGGACGTGGAGAAGAAGAAATGAACTGTTCTCCCCAGAACTGTCAATAAAGAGCCCTACAGAGCCCGGTGTGCTGTGGTTTTGGGGCACATATGTGGCAGGCAAAGCCACCCCGTGTGCCCACTGTCAATAAAGAGCCCTACAGAGCCCGGTGTGCTGTGGTTTTGGGGCACGTGTGGCAGGCAAAGCCACCCCGTGTGCCTGTGGAGGTGCAGGGATGTGTTCCAGCGTGGGAAGCCTCGTTTGCTGTGGTTGGAGGCTCCACATTTCCCTGACAGCGAGTTAAACACCTGCCTTGTGCCCATTCCTCTGCCTTCTGCTCTGATTCTCAGGGGCTTTGGGGGTTCCCCCTCTGTGCCAGGCTTTGTCTGCTGCCCCGTCCCTGCCTTCCATGCCAGTATTCCTGGTTTGATGATTTCCACACGTCTGTGTGAGGCAAAGCTGTACAAGTTGGGTGTTGTGGTGGGGGGTTTTCCCACTTTTGGGGGGGTACAGGGGGAGCAAGGTGTGGCCCAGCACCTCAGCTGGGCTTGGGTGGAGCCAAGTCCCAGCGCTGGACTGTGCCATCCTGCACTCCCTGGCCCTTGGCTCAGCCCCTGCTGCACTTCCAGGGCCCTTCTGCCATTTCTTCATGGACTAAGGCATCCCTTGGTAGATGTGGCACTTGAGAACCTTGTGGTGGCCTTAGCAGTACTGGGGAGAGGGTGAACTGATCTTTTATAATCCCAAATGATTCTGATAGTTTAAGTTTAAGCACGACAGGAACTCAGGAGAAACTGGGGGCTTCTGGCTGATCCTTATGGCTACTGGGGGGAGCCCAGGCTCTGCCTGTCCCTGGGCAGGGGCTGATGATGGGATGGGATGGGATGGGATGGGATGGGATGGGATGGGATGGGATGGGGCGGGGCACTCAGTGCTGGAGTCCTGCACAGCTGCATGCTTCCTGGGCCGTTCAAAGAAGCAAGATGTGACTGGTGAGGTGTTGCCTGTGTCCAGCCCCCACGGTGTCCCCCAGCCCCTCTGCCCAGCCATGTCCTGCTGTGGGTTGGTGCCTCCTGCCCTGCCGAGCCATGCTGGGGCTGTGGGGGGAGAGGGAAGGAGAGTGGCCTATTTCTGCCAGGCAGGCTGGGGATTAGCTCCCGAAGCCCGGGCCCTGCGCTGCCCTCGTGCTTGTTAGCCCTATCTGCATTTTAATCCCTCCAAATTTGAGCTAATTACATCATCTTCCATAAAGCTGGGTTGACAGCACCGCAGTGCTGGGGGGACAGGGGTGGGTGGGGGTCCCGACTCAGCCTGTGGGGCTCCATGTGCATGGAATGTGGGTCTGGATGCTCCAGCATGTGGGGAGGGCACCCGGTGGGTTTGGGGGGACCTCACCCTTGTGCTTGGGCTGTTGGCTCAGGGTGTGGGGGACCAGGACCAAGGTGGCCTTGGGTACCCGTGGGGAGCAGCTGGGGAGGGTGGGGGGCGATGGCAGTGCCATGGGGGTCTCACTGGGAGCAGGAGCTCCTGCCCTGGCACAGCCAGCGGTGCTGGGCACCCTGCGGACCCCGCTCAGCCCCGCGGCGGGGTGGGCTCCGCTCCGGAGCCGGCAGCGAGGCAGTTAACGGAGCTTGTCATCCATCTCCCTCTTAGGGCTCCGCTCCCGAGCTGCAGCTTGAGTCAGTTGTGTGGAGGTGGCAGCGGCAGCAGCTCCGGCGGGCACACCGGCACGGCGGGCACACCGGCACGGCGGGCACGCCCCGACCAGCCCTGCCCCGCCGTGCCCCAGGCCACAGCAGCCAGGTGAGGGGGCCACGGGCAGGGTGGGACCCGCTGTCCCCTCCACCGGGCGGTGGATGGTGCCAAGGGGTGCCCGCGATCCCGGGGAGGGGGACGGTGCCCACCGGAGCCATGTGCCGGGCAGGGCCCGGGCACTGCATGACTTCCCCAGGAAACTTCGGCGGGCTGGGCACTCAAGGGCACAGTGGGCAAGGGCTGCTCTGCCCCTGCCCCAGCCAGGAGCCCCAGGACCTGCAGGTGGGGCACTGGGGCCGGGATTGGCACAGCCCCTCGCTGCCCCGTCAGGCAGCAGCGCCCGGCTGAGTGTTGCCAGCCTCCGGGGGCAGGATGGGTGCTGTCCCCAGCGCGGGGGGAAGCTGTCACCTGTGCCACAGACACGGAGCTGGTGTCCCCGCTCCGTGTCTGAGAGCCCTGCCCAGGCTGGGGGTGCTGCCCTGCCCAGTCCCCAGCGCGGGGGGAAGCTGTCACCTGTGCCACAGACACGGAGCTGGTGTCCCCGGAGAGCCCTGCCCATGCTGGGGGTGCTGCCCGCAGGGACTGCAGGGGTTTCTACCCCCCAGCCGCACACGGGGCACTCCAGGGTGGGTACCCCACCCCACTCAGGTGCCCCCTCCCCTGGGGACACATCCTGCCGCTGGGGCGGGGCTGGCACAGAGCTGGGCACGGCCCCGCAGGGCTGTGTGAACCCCACACAGCTGTGCCCATGGTGCTACCCGGGACTTGGGGGTACCCGGGCCGGGCACCAGGTGCCCATCTCGCCCCACTGTGCTTTGGTGCCTTGCAGGGCCCCTCGGAGCCATCGCGACTGGAAGGTCCACCCCTCCCGGAGGTGTCCTGGAGCCCCTCTGCCCCACCCGTGCCCTGCCAGCGGGGCCGAGCCTGGCACCGCGGGGCGCCGTGCCCCGGGCATGACGGGCACCTGCCCGGCTCCCTGAGGGCGCCCGAGGCCGCGGCCGCCCCGCTCGCCCCCCATGCCCTTCGCCCAGGGGGCCGCCGGTGCCCCGCCGCGCCCGGCCGGCATGGGCGCCGTGCCCGAGCCGTGCCCGCAGGCCCCGCTGGCCGTGCTCTCCAAGGTGGAGCTGCGGGTCAGCTGTAAGCACCTCCTGGACCGCGACACCCTCAACAAGTCGGACCCCTGCGTCCTGCTGCTGATGCAGTCCCAGGGCCAGTGGATGGAGGTAGGAGGGGGGCACTGCTGGCACCCACCGAGCCCGGCAGGGCAGGGCTGGGCACAGGGCCGTGGATGTAGGGGGCTGCAGGAGATGGTGGGGGGCGAGGTGCAGGGTGCAGAACGGGGGTCATGCTGCAGGAGCTGTTGGGGAACAGGGTACAGGGTACAGAACAGGGTACAGGGCACAGAGCAGGGTTCAGAGCAGGGTACAGGGTACAGAGCAGGGTACAGGGCACAGAGCAGGGTACAGGAGACAGTGGAGAAGGGGGTACAGGGTGCAGAAAGGGGTTCTAGGTGCAGAACAGGGTGCAGGGTTCACAGCAGGGTGCAGGGTGCAGGAGATGACTCTAGGTGCAGAACAGGGTGCAGGGTTCACAGCAGGGTGCAGGAGATGATGCTGAGTAGGGTGCATGGTGCAAGGCAGGTTGCAGGGTTCAGAAGGAGGTGCAAGGTTCTGACCAGGAGCAGGAGACAATGAAGAACGGGCTGCTGGGTGCAGAACAGGGTCAGGGTTCAGAAGGGGGTACAGGGTCCAGAATGGGGTGCAAGGTGCAGAGCAGAGTGCAGGGTTCAGACCAGGGTACAGGGTGCAGGATGGGGTGCAAGGTGCAGAGCAGGGTACAGGGTGCAGGATGGGGTGCAGGATGTGATGCAGAGTAGGGTGCACAGTGCAGAACGGTGTGGGGCAGGGCACTGTGGGGCACCCAGCAGCCTGTGGGGATGGTGCTAATGCTGGGTCACATCCCGCCCACTGGGGCTGCATGGGGAGCGGGGTGGGCGTGGTGCCCCCCGCGTGTGGCTCCCGAGGGGCTCCAGTGCCCGGGGACAGGGACAAGGGACACCTGAGCTCCCCCGGGGTGGCTCAGGGCTGCAGGGCTGCTGCTGACACTGGCACTGGGGCTGATGCTGGCAGTGGGGCTGGCACACACCGGGATGCACTGGGGCTGGCACGGCTCCTTCCATCCCTCCCCGCGCTGAGCTCTGGGCTGGCAGCGGCGGCTCCGCTCTAATCGCGGCCGCTCAGCCGGCGGATTTAGCGCTAAATCCCTCGGCGTGTCATCGACTCCGCTCGAGCCAGCGCGGGGCCGGGAGGGGGGAACGAGGGCGCCGTGCCAGCTGCGGTGTGCTGTGCCATGCCAGACACTTGTACCGGCTGTGCCACAGTGCTCTGTGCCACGCTCCGTGGGCTGTGCCACGCTCCAGGCTGCGCTGTGCCAGACACATCCAGCTCCAAGAGGCAAGAGGGTCCCTCCTGAGCCACCTTTTGGAGAGACTCCTGTCCCAGCCAGCCTGTGTGCCCCAGACGAGGTGCCTGGATCTGGTCCTGCCACTGCCTCTAAGGCTGTGGGTCCAGAGGGTCTGAGGAGCCAACAGCCACAGCCCCAGAATGGGGCTGGCAGTGCCCACGCAGGAGGGACACGGGTGGCCGTGGCAGGGTGGCAGCAGCGTGGGCTCGACAGATGATGCTGGACTGAGCAGGCAGTGGGCAGGGGCCAGGGGCTGGCAGCGTGCCCTGGCCAGGATGTGTCCCCTTGAGTCAACCCTGGCAGGGACGGCTGCGGGGGAGGCTCCGGAACTGCCCGGCACCCGCTGCCAGCACCAGGAGCTGCTGAGCACCCACTGCCCGCTGGGACCACCAGGGCCGGGGGCTGGCGACCCCCAGGACGGGCACAGCAGCTTGTCCTGGCACCAGCCCATTGCTCCTGCTCCAGCCAGAGGCAGTGTCCCCTTGGATGACCACAGGGACACAGTGGGAGCAGCGTCCCACACCCAGGAGGCTGTGGGGGGCACAGGGCGCTCCTGCAAATGCCATTCACTCGGGCACAGCTGGTCCTTCCCTGCATTCCCTGCTCCTGCACCCCTATCCCTTCACCCTGCACTCCCCCATCCCTCATCCCTGTGCCCCTCAGCCTGGCATGTGCCATCCCCTCATCTCCCCTCACAAAGCCCCCACCCCACATCCCCCATCCCGGCCTCCCCACGCCGCTGGGCTCCCACACCCCGCGGGAGCTCTGGCCCCCCACGGCCCCGTGCCCACCCCTGGCAGGTGGATCGCAGCGAGGTGATCAAGAGCAACCTGAACCCCGTGTTCGCCAAGATCTTCACGGTCGATTACTACTTCGAGGAGGTGCAGAAGCTGCGCTTCGAGGTGTACGACAGCCACGGCCAGGCCGGCGTGGGCACGCACGACGACGACTTCCTGGGGGGCATGGAGTGCACCGTGGGGCAGGTGAGCCCGGGGACCCCGCGGTGCTGCCCCCTGCCCGGGGACCCCGCAGTGTGTCCCCTCCCCGACGCTGGCTCTCGCAGATCGTGGCACAGAAACGGGTGACGAAGCCGCTGTTCCTCAAGTACGGGAAGTTTGCGGGCAAGTCCACGATCACGGTGAGCACCCAGCCCGTGCTGGGGGTGACACTGGGGTGGGGGACACTCAGCAGGAGGCACTGGGGTGGCACCAAACCGAGGGTGGCACCGGGATGGGGTGCACATGGGGCTGGAATCTGGGGATGGCACCAGTCAGGACACATGGATGGCACAGGACTGGGGTACTGGGACAGCACCAGACTGGGGCACCTGGGTGGCACTGGACTGGATCAGTAGGGTGGCACAGACTCTTGGGGCTGGGGAGGGCTCAGGGTGCCCAATGGCATCTGCTGCCATCCCGAATGTCCCTGCTGTGCCCGGGAGGCACGTGGGACCCTGTCCCCTCCCAGGGCCCCACAGGGAGGTGATGGGCAGGGGGGCAAAGCTGTGCCAGGCTGTGAGCACCCACCCTCCTCAGATCATCTCGGAGGAGATCTCGGGGAACAACGGCTACGTGGAGCTCGCCTTCCGCGCCAAGAAACTGGACGACAAGGTGAGCTGGGTGCTGGGGGCAAACAGGGCAGGGTGGGCACTGCTCTGCCTCATCCTCCTCCCCAGGACCTGTTCAGCAAGTCAGATCCCTTCCTGGAGATCTACCGCATCGACGACGACCGCAGCGAGCAGCTGGTGTACCGCACCGAGGTGGGGCCACGGTGACACCGCCCCGGCTCCCCCACGGCCACCCCGGGGCTCCCCGGCCCCCCTGAGCCCCCCACCCCTCGTGCAGGTGGTGAAGAACAACCTCAGCCCCGTCTGGGAGCCCTTCAAAGTCTCCCTCAACTCGCTCTGCAGCTGTGAGGAGCAGAGGAAGCTGAGGGTGAGGAAGAATGATGGAGAGCTCTATTCCTGCCCTCGGGGCATCTGAACCCCAGCTTCCCTGGGGCTGTGCTGGGGACCCCCAGTGCTGGGACAGGGCTGAGCCCCCTGGTGCCAGGGCTGAGCCGTGCCCCTCTCAGTGCGTGGTGTGGGACTACGACTCGCGGGGCAAGCACGACTTCATCGGGGAGTTCTTCACCACCTTCGAGGAGATGCAGAAGGCCATGGGGGAGAACAAGGTGGGACATGGGGACACGGGGATGGCCTGGGGTCACCCTGTGTGCTGCCAGCAGAGCCTGTCCTAGCAGCCACCTTCCAGCTCCTCCTCTGGGTTTGGCATCATTTTCTTCTCTCTGCCCTCCTGTGTGGGGAAGGGAGGGTGGGTTTGGGGTCTTCTGGGGGACCAGTCATGGGTGGGGTGGCTGGGAATGGGGGAGGGCAGCTGCACCGTGGGGCTCTGGGGGTGCAGGGTTGTTGGACCACGATGTTCTGGGGCTGTGGGGTCCCCACGGGGCAGGGTGGCACGGGGGGTGCCCGGGCTGGGCTGTGCCCCGGCGGGGCCGCAGGCAGCGCGGTGCCGGTGCCACAGGTGCAGTGGGACTGCATGAACCCCAAGTACAAGATCAAGAAGCGCAACTACAAGAATTCGGGGGTCGTGGTGCTGCTGGACCTGAAGGTGAGTGGCCTGGTCTGTGCCAGGCCGTGCCAGGCCATGCCCATGCCCTGCCCATGCCTGACTCAGGTCCCTCTGGAAGATCCACAGGGTTTACTCCTTCCTGGATTACATCATGGGCGGCTGCCAGATCCATTTCACGGTGAGCAGCGTCCCCTCCCCAGCCAGCAGGGACACAGCAGTGGCCCTGCTCACCTGGGTGCCCCCCTGTCCCCCACCAGGTGGCCATCGACTTCACGGCCTCCAACGGGGACCCCCGAAACAGCTGCTCCCTGCACTACATCAACCCCTACCAGCCCAACGAGTACCTCAAGGCGCTGGTGGCTGTGGGTGAGATCTGCCAGGACTACGACAGGTTGGTGGCTCTGGCGGGTCCCCAGGGCCACACACACTGGTGGCACCACCTCGGGGTGAGATCTGCGGGTGACAGGCACTCAGTGCTGGCCCCAGAGCTCCTCACACCCCTTCCCTTGCAGCGATAAGAAGTTCTCAGCTCTGGGCTTTGGCGCCAGGATCCCCCCCAAGTACGAGGTGAGGGCCCTGTGGGACCCTGGGGATGTGCTCGTCCCTCTGGGGACCCTCGGCTGTGGCACAGCCCCACGCTGGGGGCTGTGGTAGGGGGTGCACCAGCTGCCCCCTCCCCTCCCTCCCTCCCTCCAGGTCTCCCACGACTTCGCCATCAACTTCAACCCCGACAATGACGAGTGTGAGGGTGAGTCCAGCTCCAGCGGGGCCGGATCCACGGCTGGGATGCCCCTCACCCCTCGCACCCCCCACAGGCATCCAGGGCGTCGTGGAGTCCTACCAGAGCTGCCTGCCCAAAATCCAGCTCTACGGCCCCACCAACGTGGCTCCCATCATCTCCAAGGTGGCTCGCGTGGCGGCCGACGAGGAGCGGACCAAGGAGGCCTCGGTGGGTCCCTCTGCCCCCGGGGCTGGCCTCAGAGCCTGCACACTCGAGACGCTTGTGGCTGCTCCATGTGGGGCTGGCAGCGGGGTCAGGCAGCCCCCCGAGCATCCCCAGCACTCCTTCACCCCTGTCCCCAGCAATCCCCCATCCCTGTGTCCCTCAACAATCCCTGATCCCTGTGTCCCTCAACAATCCCTGATCCCTGTGTCCCTCAGCAATCCCTGATCCCTGTCCCCCAGCAATCCCTGATCCCTGTGTCCCCCAGCAATCCCTGATCCCTGTGTCCCCCAGCAATCCCTGATCCCTGTCCCCCAGCAATCCCTCATCCCTGTGTCCCCCAGCAATCCCCCATCCCTGTGTCCCCCAGCAATCCCTGATCCCTGTCCCCCAGCAATCCCTGATCCCTGTCCCCAGCAATCCCCCATCCCTGTCCCCCAGCAATCCCTCCTCCCTGTCCCCCGGCAATCCCCTATCCCTGTGTCCCCCAACAATCCCTCCTCCCTGTCCCCAGCAATCCCTCATCCCTGTGTCCCCCAGCAATCCCTGATCCCTGTGTCCCCCAGCAATCCCTCATCCCTGTCCCCCGGCAATCCCTGATCCCTGTTCCCAGCAATCCCCCATCCCTGTCCCCAGCAATCCCCCATCCCTGTCCCCAGCAATCCCCCATCCCTGTGTCCCTCAACAATCCCTGATCCCTGTCCCCCAGCAATCCCTGATCCCTGTGTCCCCCAGCAATCCCTGATCCCTGTCCCCCAGCAATCCCTCCTCCCTGTCCCCAGCAATCCCTCCTCCCTGTCCCCAGCAATCCCTCATCCCTGTGTTCCCCAGCAATCCCCCATCCCTGTCCCCAGCAATCCCTGATCCCTGTCCCCAGCAATCCCTGATCCCTGTGTCCCCCAGCAATCCCCCATCCCTGTCCCCAGCAATACTTCATCCTGCTGATCCTGACGGACGGGGTGGTGACGGACATGGCGGACACGCGGGAGGCCATCGTCCGCGCCTCCTACCTGCCCATGTCCATCATCATCGTCGGCGTGGGCAACGCCGACTTCACGGACATGCAGATCCTGGACGGGGACGACGGCGTCCTGCGCTCCCCCAAGGGCGAGCCCGTCCTGCGCGACATCGTCCAGTTCGTCCCGTTCCGCGAGTTCAAGAACGTGAGTGGGGCGGCGACGAGGTCCTGCCTTCCCCCGCCTGCCCCTCTGGCCCTTCCCTCCCCTCCTGTCCCCTCCCGTTCCCTCCCACCCCTTTCCATCCCCTCCCGTCCCCTCTTTCCCTCTCCCATCCATCTCTTCCCTCCCGTCCCCTCCGCACGCGGGGCGCAGGGAGAGCCGGTGCCCGCGGCTCAGCCCGGTGTCCGGTGTCCGGTGTCCCGGTGTCCCGGTGCCCGCGGCTCAGCCCGGTGTCCCGGTGTCCCGGTGTCCCGGTGCCCGCGGCTCAGCCCGGTGTCCCGGTGTCCGGTGTCCCGGTGTCCGGTGTCCCGGTGTCCGGTGTCCCGGTGCCCGCGGCTCAGCCCGCTGTCCCGTGTCCCCAGGCGTCACCCACAGCCCTGGCCAAGTGCGTGCTGGCGGAGGTGCCCAAGCAGGTGGTGGAGTACTACAGCTACAAGGCCTTCCCCCCGCGCTGCCCCCGGCCCCCCACGCCCGACCCCAGCCTGGGCTCCCCGCAGTGAGGGACCCCCGAGCCCAGCCTCAGTCCCCCTGTGAGACACCCCCAGTGCCCCCAGCTTTGGTTGCCCCAGTGAAGGCCCCGGCCCCAGTCCCAACGTGCCCCAGTGACCCCCCTGCTCTCCCGGTGGGGCCTGGGGACACGCGGGGTCCCCGCCAGGCCCTGCCCTGCCACAGCCCCCCCAGCCCCAGTGCAGGACACCCCAGCCCTGCTCGCTCCCGGTGGTCTGTGCCCTGTGGGACCCACCCCTGCTGTCCCCTGCTGTCCCCTCGGTCCCCCCGCTTCTGTCACCGCGATGTTTGGAGGCTGCATGATCCCCCCAATAAAGCACCCCCTGTGCATCCTCCTGCTCTCTGGGCGCCGACCCCACCCTGCAGGGGTCACTGGGGGTGGGTGCAGAGGCTGGCAGCCCCTGGTGCTGCCGTGTCCCCTCGCGGTGTCACCGTGCGGTGACAAGCGCCGGGGGCAGCCCCGTTTTGGTGTCCCTGGGGGCAGCGAGCCGGGAGCGCCGGGGCAGCCGCGGCTCTGAGGGCACGGATCCAGGGCACGGAGCGGGGAGAGCGGCAACGGAGCGGGCCCTGCTGCCCGGCACACGGCCATGTGCCATGTGCCCTGTGCCGTGTGCCATGTGCTGTGTGCCCTGAGACATGTGCCATGTGCTGTGTGCCCTGAGACACGTGCCATGTGCTGTGTGCCCTGTGCCATGTGCTGTGTGCCCTGAGACATGTGCCATGTGCTGTGTGCCCTGTGCCGTGTGCCATGTGCTGTGTGCCCTGTGCCATGTGCTGTGTGCCCTGAGACACATGCCATGTGCTGTGTGCCCTGAGACATGTGCTGTTTGCCCTGAGACATGTGTCATGTACCATGTGCCATGTGCCCTGTGCCATGTGCTGTTTGCCCTGAGACATGTGCCGTGTGCCCTGAGACACATGCCATGTACTCTGTGCCGTGTGCCATGTGCCCTGTGCCATGTGCCACACCCCATGCACCGTGTGTCCCCAGCTGTGTTCCATGTGCCATGTGTGTGCTGTGTGTGTGAATCCTGTTCTATGTGCCATGGGCCATGCACCGCCATCACCTGTGATGTGTACTGTGTGCCACATGCCCTGTGTGCCATGTCCCACGTGCCTGTTCCATGTGCCACATGCCCTGTGTGCCATGTCCCACGTTCCTGTTCCGTGTGCCACATGCCATGTGTGCCATGTCCCACATGTCTGTTCCGTGTGCCACATGCTGTGTGCCTTGTTTTGTTCCCTGTGCCATGTGCCATTTGTCATGTGACGTGTTTTGTGTGCCATGTTCCTTGTGCCATGTTCCGTGTGCCCTGTGCCATGTGTTGAGCCCATGTTCCATGTGCCTTGTGCCATGTTCTATGTGCCACGTGCCATGTTCTTTATGCCATGTGCCATGTGCCACGTGCTGGGCACTGTGCCACTCTCCTGCCACGTGCTGTGTGCTGATGCTGCCAGCGTGGTGCCAGCAGATGCTCCTGGCCAGGTGACATCCCCAGGGGCAGGGTGTGCCCAAGGCCACCACGGGGACTGGGCTGGGGCCTGGCACAGCCTCACGGGGCAGGGGCAGCCTGGGAGCGCCGTGCAGGTGCCACCGAGCTGGGCTCCAGGATGCTGCCACCTCCCTGGGCGCAGGGACAGGTGCCAGGCTGGCCCCGTGTGGGTGGCACTCCGGGACAGCTCTGCCGGCCCTTGGGAGCACAAGGCAGGGGCAGGGGCGCGGTGCCCGCCCCCCCATTCAGCCCCTATTTATAGCTCTGATTCATCCCTTTGCGGCGGGCGGGATCCTGGGTGTTGCCGTGGAAACCCAAACCTGCCGCTCAGGCTGCCCCAACCCTGGCACCCAACCCCTGGGGACAGCGGGAACCCCAGGCTGGGTGCAGAGGGACCCCCGGGGCTGGGAGCGCCCAGAGCCACCACACTGGGTTGTCCCCACCGGCAGAGGTGGCAGGGATGACACGGCTAGCAGAGGGGCAGGAGTGGCAGGATGCTGGTGCCACTGTCCCACAGTGCCACAGGGCCCAAGGAGGGTCACATCAGGGTGGGCCAAGCCCCCACACTGCTCACCCTGCAGGGGCAGGGTAAGATAGCCAATTCATCATTGACTGAGCCTCTGCTGGCCGGGGGCTCCACAGAGCAATTCCTTGGAGCATGGCAGGACAGGGGCTGGGGGCTCGGGCTGCCGGGGAGACCCCAGCGTGCT
The DNA here is from genome assembly GCF_014805655.1 of Passer montanus. NCBI lineage: Eukaryota > Metazoa > Chordata > Aves > Passeriformes > Passeridae > Passer > Passer montanus. Next base: position 1,105,666 of record NW_024375256.1, on the reverse strand, counting down.
GGGGGTGGAACAAGCCCCTCGGTGCAAACAGCCCAGCAGGGGACATGGGCGGGGGGAGCATCCCACGGGGTATTCGGGGCAGGGGCACTGGAAGGGGATCTGCTGGGAGGGAGGCTCCGGGGTGGCGGGCCCTGAGTCCTGCTGAAGGAGCCGGCTCCGTGCCCCGGGCGGTGCTGGCAAGCCCTGTCGCCGCGCTGCGACCCCGCCCGGCCCGTGCTGTCCCCCCGGTCATTGCCCCCGGCCGTTAATGATGTCCCCGGGGATGCGTCCCCACCCCGATGTGCTCCTGATAAGAGCAGCTCTCCCCGCCGCCGGCGCTGCTTCCCGCCTCCCCCGCGGGAGCAGCTGCCTGCCTGGGAACGGCAATAAATATTTATTTCCGCAGGGCGGGCTGGGAGGAAGGAGGGGTCACGGCCACACGTCCCCGGCCGGGGGAGCAAGGCCGCGGGGATGGCCACAATGCCTGGCCGGAAAAGTTCCCCACGCCCAGGGAGGAGAGACCGTGCCTGGCCCCCGCCAGACCCCCAGCCCCGTGGGTGACACAGGGGGGGTTTGGGGCGCCCTGCAGGGTCTCCGTGTGGTGGTTCTCAGCAGCTGGGGGCTCAGAGTGCCCCCAGACCCTTCAGGCCATGGGCCACTGCGATGGCAGCTCCGTGTCCCCCATCTCCTCCTGGTAGCGCCGGTTGAAGAGGGCGTTTTGCTCGGGGGAGAAGTGGCTGCGCCAGTCCCCCACCACCCCTGCGGGACAGCGGGGACAGCAGTCAGGGCTCCTGCCCCCGCGGGGCCCCGCCGCCCCCCGCCGCCCCTCACCCTTGCGCATGAAGCGGCCCTGGCTGTGGTCCATGATCTCGGCGGGGATCAGCGAGTAGTTGGCCATGGCGTTGTCCCGCATGGCGGAGAAGCTGCAGTGCTGCTCCAGGGCTGCCAGCGTGCCCGGGGCCAGCGGGCACCCCAGGAAGCTGCTGAGGCGCTGCGCCGTGCCACGCAGGTCCTGCGGGAGCACCGTCAGCACCGGGCACCGGGCACGGGGACAGGGACGGGGACAGAGCGGGGCTCACCTGGTGCAGCTCCTCGTAGGTGACATAGAGGATGTCCAGGAGGTGCCGCTGGCGCAGCCAGCCTTTGACGTGGTCAAACCACGAGCCGTAGTGCACTGGGGGGAGTCAGGGGGTGACGGGGGGCCCCGAGGCTGAGTGCCCCCCCCAGACTCCCCCAATCCCTACCTGTGCCCTCGAGGAACTGCGTCAGGAAGGCATCGAAGGAGCTGGGGTCGGGCAGGAACTTGGCCAGGTGGTGGAAGTGGTAGAAGGAGACAGCGACGTCCTTGGGGTTCCTGGCCACGTAGATCACCTGCAGGGACGCAGTGTCACCCCCACGGCTGGGGGATCCCCTCTGCCCGCTCGGAAATCCCCCGGCGTTTCCCGGCTGTGGGTGCGGGATGTCCCTGCAGGGACCCCCCTGACCTTGGCCCGGCTGCGCTGCAGGGCGGGGGCCAGCACGGGCGCGGGCAGGTGCGTGGTGAGCAGCCGCGGGCCCTCGCCGTCCCGCAGAGCCTCCCGGCAGTAGATCTGCTCCAGCCACGGCGCCCGCTCCCAGTTGGGAATGGTCTTGGCCGGGCGGGCATCGCCGAGGCTGAAGAGCAGCGTCAGGATCTCCTGCATCCAGGTGGTGCCTGCAGAGGGGGGTGTCAGGGCAGGGCCACGGCACGGCATGGCATGGCATGGCACATCATGGCACTGCACTGGCACGGCTCAGCCCATCCTGTCCCATCCCGACCCCTCCCGCACCAGTGGCTGGGCTGGCGGTGCCGTGTCCCCATCCCTGAGCCCCAGGGACACCAGTCTGGGGCAGGGGACAGCAGGGCAGCAGGACAGGGGCTCGGGCAGGACTCCCGAGGAGGGTCCCCGTGCTGTGCCGAGGAGCGGCCGCGGGCACCAGGTCCGGGTGTCCCCAAGCCCGGCCATCTCCCGGCCCCGGCAGAGCTCCCCGCTCCAGCCCGGGCTCCCAGCCCCATCCCCTCGTTGTCCCCGTGTCCCCCCGTGCCCTCACCCGATTTGGGGTAGGTGGCGATGAGCACGTCCGTGGGGCGGAAGGTGAAGGCGGCAGCGAAGCCGAGGGACTCCTGGGTGTGGAGGTGGCCGGGCAGGGCGATGCCCGCGAAGGTCTCGGTCACCTCCATGCGCTCCATGGCCCGGCCGGGCGGGACGCGCCCGGAGCCGCTTAAATAGCGCTGAAAGAGGAAGCGGCCCCGGCGGGCGGGGGGCCGGAACCCCCCGGCACATTCCTGCCGGGGAGCCGGGAATCCGAGCGGGGGCCATCGCCGGGAGAGCTGCTGGCAGGGGCTGGAGACACCCGGGATGGGTGGGATGGGATGGGAGCCCTCCCGTGCCAGAGCCACCGCGCAGCCGGGAGAAAAGTGGGGGCCGCGTCACCTCGGGCCGGGGGCCGGGATGCCGAGCGATGCCAGCCCCACAGCGTGCCCACCCCGATCTCCCCAGGGCTGGCACCGGAGCACGGGGCTCCCGTCCCAGCGCAGCCCAGGATGAGGTGTCCTGCTGGACCGGCCCCGTGCCATTCCCAGAAGCCCCACCAAGGCCTTGCCGGGAAGGACACCGCAGCTGGAGCCAGCAGCGATGCGCAGCATCCGCAGGACAGCCGTGCCTCAGTTTCCCCTCGGGACGCTTCAGCCGGACCGGAGTGTGGGGGATGCAAGCGCGCACGGAGGACCAGCAGCAGCCCCACACGGCGGCCGTGCCACCCCGGCTGCTCGCCCCCGGGCATGTGGCAGCTCCGGCGCCATGGCAGGGGGTGGCTCTGGGGTGGCTGGAGCCCATCCCAGCCCCGTCACCGCACGCAAGCCGGAAAAGTTAATTCACAGCCGTCGCAGACAGGGACTGCCCGAGTGTCCCGGGGCCGGGGTGAGCGGGCCGGGGGGTGCCGGGGATGCTGCGGGTGCCAGTGCTGAACTGGGGGCGCCGGGGAGGAGAGGATGGGACTGGCGCTTTCCCAACCCCAAAAAATCTGGGCTTCATTAGACGGGTTGGGAGCGTCCCCGCGGCTCGGAGGAGAGGCCGAGGCACGGCAGAGCCACCGGGCCGGGCTGGGGGAGGCCGCGGAGCCCTGGCAGTGCCAAGCGGGCACAGGGCACGCAGGGAGGGGTAACGCGGCTCTCCTGGTTACTCATTGACGGCGGGAGGGGACGGAGCAGCGCGGGGCGGCCATCCCAGTGCGTGTGCTCTCACGGTGGTGGCAGGTCCCCCCTTGTCCCCAGCAGCACCCAGCAGGAGAAGATGCCAGGCGGGAGCGTGCGGGTGCTGGCGCTGGTGCTGGCGCTGGCGCTGCCCAGCACTGGACAGCAGCACCTGGAGGAGGCCGAGCGCATCATGAGGACCACGCCGGTCATCGATGGGTGAGCAAAGGTCACCCGGCCCCGCCGCTGCTCCCTCTCTGTGGGAAAACCCCAGCTGGGAAACCCTGCTGGGACAGCCCGCTGGGGGATTCCGGCCCGGGCACCCCGGGGCTGTGCGGGGACAGGGCTCAGCTTTCCCGGGGATCCCGCGGGACCGCCAGTGCACCGAGGGGATCCCCACGCAGCGGGAGCTGGCAGGGTACCGGGAAGCCGGGGTGAGGCTGCGCTGGGGGAAGTTCCTGCTCGGCCCTGAGTGATGTCCCTGTCCCTCTCGGGGCCCTCAGGAGGCTCCGGTTCCCTGCAGCATTCCCTTGAGGAGCAGGGCTGTGCCGCTGGAGCAGGGGGAGGGCAGGGCAGCTGGGGGATGTGGGACTGCGACAGGGGCATGACAGGAGCAGGAAGTGGCACCCAGCCAGGACCTGCCACTTCCCCAGGGGCGCGGCTGGGTGTGGGATGTGCGTGCCAGGATGTCCCTGCGGTGGCACCCCTGTGGAAGGGGTGTTGGGCTGGCTCCCCGGGGTGTGAGGGCGATGATGGGTTGGAAAGGTGCAGGGGAGGGTCCTCCGGGGGTCCCACATGGCACTGTCCCCATGGCCTGTCTCCAGATCTGGGCTGGAACTGCTTGGGTGGCTTTTGGCTGAGGGGACAGGAGGGTGGACAGACGGACTCAGGGGGGTGGAGGATGGATGGATGGATGGATGGATGGATGGATGGATGGATGGATGGATGGATGGATGGAATGACAGCCAGATGAAGGGACTGTGTGTGTGGCCAGCCAGGGGGGTGAGCAGCCTGAGGGCGAGTGGGCAGAGGGTCAGGCCACTCCTCAGTGCCCACCCTGTCCCTGCCCAGGCACAACGACCTGCCCTGGCAGCTCCTCCGCAAGTTCAACAACCAGCTGAGGCTGCCAGCAGCCAACCTGACAGTGCTGAACGACACCCACACCAACATCCCCAAACTGCGCCAGGGCCACGTGGGCGGGCAGGTGGGAGCACCAGGGTGGGCACTGGGGAGGGCAGGGGCACCAGTGAGGGCACCAGGGTCAGCACTGGGGCTCTTGGGACAGCAGGACTGTCAGAGACACGGGGGTGGGCAGTGGGGTGGGCAGCGGGGAGGTCAGTGGGGTGGGCAGCAGGGTGGGCAGTGCCTGTGCTGACAGTGTTCCCCTGCTGACGGGGTGCCTGTGCTGATGGGGAGCCCCTGCTGATGGGGTGTCACTGCTGATGAGGTGCCCATGCTGGCCGGGTGCCCGTGCTGGCGGGGTACCCATGCTGATGGGGCACCTCTGCTGACGGGATGCCCGTGCTGTCGGGGTGCCCCTGCTGACGGGATGCCCATGCTGGCCGGGTGCCCGCGCAGTTCTGGTCGGTGTACGTGCCCTGCGAGACGCAGAACAAGGACGCGGTGCGGCGCACGCTGGAGCAGATGGACGTGGTGCAGCGCATGTGTGACATGTACCCCGAGACCTTCGCCTGCGTCACCGACAGCAACGGTGAGCGGGCACCGGGACCGGGCACCGGGGGGGTACGGGCCTGCCCGCCCCCGCTGACGTCCCTGCTGTCCCGCAGGAATCCGGGAGGCGTTCCGGAACGGGAAGGTGGCCAGCCTCATCGGGGTGGAGGGCGGCCACTCCATCGACAGCAGCCTGGGCGTCCTGCGCACCCTCTACCGCCTGGGTGCCCGCTACATGACCCTCACCCACAGCTGCAACACCCCCTGGTAGGACCCCCGGGACATGGAGGGTGGCAGTGCTGGCATGGGGGAGTGTGATCAAAGGTGTGGCCACTCTGATGCTCTCCCTGCTCTGCAGGGCTGACAACTGGCTGGTGGACACCAACGATGAAAATCCTGTGCACCACGGCCTCTCACCCTTTGGGAAGGTGAGGAACAGCATCAGCAGTGGTGTCCAGGGGCAGTGGCATTGGAGGAATGTGGTACTGGCACCCACTGGCCCCATGCTGGGTGCAGTGTTCCATCCATCATCCATCCATCCATCCATCCATCCATCCATCATCCATCCATCCATCCATCCATTCATCCATCCATCATCCATCCATCATCCATCCATCATCCATCCATCATCCATCCATCATATCCATCCATCCATCCATCCATCCATCCATCCATCCATCATCCATCCATCAATCCATCCATCCATCCATCCATCCATCCCTCCCTCTGTCCCACCAGCCAAAATCCACCCAAGCAGCTCCAGACACCCCCAGAGGAGACCCCTCCCGTGCACCCCCCAGCCCTGTCCCCTGTCCCTGTAGATGGTGGTGGAGGAGATGAACCGCCTGGGCATGATCGTGGACCTGGCCCACGTCTCAGTGGACACCATGAAGGTCGTGCTGAACATCTCCAAAGCCCCCGTCATCTTCAGCCACTCCTCTGCCTTCAGCCTCTGCCAGCACCGCCGCAACGTGCCCGACGACGTGCTGCAGCTGGTGGTGAGCGTGGGGGCACAGGGCAGGGACAGCGGGGGGCTCTGGGGGGCCGGGGGCTCAGGGCTGTTCCCCCCAGAACTCCACGGGCAGCTTGGTGATGGTCAACTTCTACAACGCCTACGTGACCTGCAGTGACAAGGCCAAGCTGTCCGACGTCGCAGGTGAGGGGGTGCCCGGGTGGCAGGGGGTGGCAGTGACCCCCCTGCCCTGCTCACCCCGCTGTCCCCCCAGACCACCTGGACTACGTGAAGAAGGTGGCCGGTGCCCAGGCTGTCGGCTTCGGGGGGGACTACGACGGGGTGCCAGGGTAAGGGGTGAAGGTGTGGGACAGTCCCCACCACGGGCGCTTCCTGCCCTGTGTGGGCAGCTGGGGGTGGCCCTGCTGTGAGCTGCGGGGTGGCACAGGGTCCCCACTGGCCTGGAGGACGTCTCCAAGTATCCGGCGCTGGTGGCCGAGCTGCTGGCGAGGAACTGGACGGAGGAGGAGGTGAAGGGAGCCCTGGCTGAGAACCTGCTGCGGGTCTTCAGCAGAGTGGAGGAGGTGGGCAGGGCACAGGGAGGCACAGGGCAGGGGACACGGGTGGCACTGGAAGCATCGGGACTGGGGGCATGGGGACATGGGGACACGTGGCACAGGGACACTTGGGGCAGCAGACACAGGTGGAACATCAGGGCATGTGGCACTCGGGAATCTGTGGGGACACAGGGAGGCACGGGGACACGTGGGGCACAGGGACGTGCATGGGATGGTGTGGGGTGGCACAGGGACATGCGGGGTGGCACAGGGTCCCCACTGGCCTGGAGGACGTCTCCAAGTATCCGGCGCTGGTGGCCGAGCTGCTGGCGAGGAACTGGACGGAGGAGGAGGTGAAGGCAGCCCTGGCTGAGAACCTGCTGCGGGTCTTCAGCAGAGTGGAGGAGGTGGGCAGGGCACAGGGAGGCACGGGGCACAGGAAGGCACAGGGCAGGGGACACGGGTGGCACTGGGAGCATCGGGACTGGGGACGTGTGGGACATGGGGACACGTAGCACAGGGACACTTGGGGCAGCAGACACGGGTGGAACATCAGGGCGTGTGGCACTCGGGAATCTGTGGGGACACAGGGAGGCACGGGGACACGTGGGGCACAGGGACGTGCATGGGATGGTGTGGGGTGGCACAGGGACATGCGGGGTGGCACAGGGACATGTAGAGTGGCACAGGGACATGTGGGGTGGAACAGGGAAGTGCAGGGTGGCACAAGGACATGTAGGGTGGCACAGGGACATGTGGGGTGGAACAGGGAAGTGCAGGGTGGCATAGGGAAGTGCAGGGTGGCACAGGGAAATGCGAGTTAGCACAGGAAGGTGCAGGGTGGCACAGGGACATGTGGGGTGGCACAGGGAAGTGCAGGGTGGCACAGGGACGTGCAGGGTGGCACAGGGAAATGCGAGTTGGCACAGGAAGGTGCAGGGTGGCACAGGGACATGTAGGGTGGCACAGGAATATGTGGGGTGGCACAGGGACATGTAGGGTGGAACAGGGAAATGCAGGGTGGCACAGGGAAGTGAAATGGCACAGGGACATGTAGGGTGGCACAGGGACATGTAGGGTGGCACAGGGACATGTAGGGTGGCACAGGGACATGTAGGGTGGCACAGGGACATGTAGGGTGGCACAGGGACGTGTGGGGTGGCAGGGGCTCCGTGCGGACGGGCGCTGCCCCTCACAGCGGGAGCCCACCCTGTCCCCACGGCAGGTGAAGAGGAGCTTGCAGGGCACGGCTCCCCTCGAGACCCCCATCGCCTTCGAGGAGCTGGAGGGGCCGTGCAGAACCAGCTACGGGTACTCCAATGGTGCCAGTCCTGCCCTGCGCCCGCCGGCAGCCCTGGCACTGGCGCTGGCACTGGCCCCGCTCCTCGCCGTGCTCTCCTAGCACCTGGCTGCCACCGTGGCCCTGGCACCGTGCCCGGGGCCGCCGGGCGGGGCACGATCCTGGGCTCCTTTCTGCCGGACCTGCTGGCAAAATAAAACCGTGGCTCGAGCAGCGCCGGCAGCGAGCGTCCGTGTGCGGCTCCGCGGGACCCGCGCCACCCCCGCCGGGCCCTGCCGGGAGATGCTGGGACCCCCGGCATGGCACCGGTCAGTCCGGCACGGCACCGGCCACCCGGCATGGCACGGCCAGCCCGGCATGGCACCGGCCACCCGGCATGGCACCGGCCCGGCATGGCACCGGCCGGCCCGGCCCGGCACCGGCGGGGCAGAGCAGCGGGGTCCCGGCGCTGCCCGCCCCGGCACACCGGGAAGCTGTCACCGCACCGGGAGTGACACATCCCGGCGACACCTGGCCAGGGCGGCTGCGGAGCTGCCTCCGCAGGATGCTTCCATTAATCATTAGCTAATTAATTGGCTACTTAATTATCTCCTTAGCAATTTCCTCTCGCATTCAGGAACAGCCTGTCTTGGCGCGGAGGCGGCAGAACAGGCAGGAGAAGGAGAGCCATCTTCCTGTGGCATCCGGGGTTTGGCTGAGGCGCAGCGCCCGTCTGCCAGCCGGGCACGGGGCAGGGAGGGGGACAGGCAAGGGATGGGGATGGGGAAGGGACGGGAGCAGGGAAGAGACAGGAAAAGGACAGGGACGCGGAGGCGGCAGAACAGGCAGGAGAAGGAGAGCCATCTTCCTGTGGCATCCGGGGTTTGGCTGAGGCGCAGCGCCCGTCTGCCAGCCGGGCACGGGGCAGGGAGGGGGACAGGCAAGGGATGGGGATGGGGAAGGGACGGGAGCAGGGAAGAGACAGGAAAAGGAACAGGGAAGGGAAGGCTGCACCCTCACCCCCGCAGCCCGTCCCTGGCAGCGAGGCTGCTGAGGGCAGGTGCTGATGGCAGGATGGGTGCGGTGCCACCTCGGTGCGGTGACAAGCCCGGGGTGTCCCCTCGAGGGCTGGGGAACGGGGCAGGGAGCTGGGCTGGCCCAGCCCTAGAGGGGAAGGGAGCCGGGTTCCAGCTGCTCCCAGCTCCTGCTCACTCTGGTCCCCCTGTTTGGCCACACGAAAGGGACAGGTCCCTGCAGCAGGGGAAGGGGGGTGTCCTCGCCCTCCAGAATCACCCCGAGCCACCTCCCAGCTCCTGGATGGGCAGAGGCTCTGGGAAGAAGAGCAGTCCCTTCCTCCTCCTCAGCTCCAGGGCAGCCCCTGGCAGCAGGTCCTGTCACAGGGCAGGGGACACGATGAGACACGGGGACCACAGAGCTCGTGTGCATCCACACCCCCAACACACACCGGGGTGTTCAGAGATTGTTTATTTAAACCCACAGAAGGGCACGGACACGGTTTGGGCAAAAAGAAGGCAAATAAGACAAGCTTAAAAAAAACCCACCAATGAAACCACAGAGACAGCTCAGGAGAGGGACGGGGGCAGGTCTGGAGCCCCCAGTGCTGCAGGGACACCGTGCAGGGAGCCAGGAGCCAGGCACAAACCTCCAGGGTCCCCCAGCTTCCCACCCAGCCCAGTGGGAGCTGGGACAGGATCCAGTGCTCTGCTGCAGCCCAAAGCTGCCTCCTCCTCCTCCTCGGTGGCGAGGAAGGCTCAGTGTCAAGGGCACGGACACGGTTTGGGCAAAAAGAAGGCAAATAAGACAAGCTTAAAAAAACCCCACCAATGAAACCACAGAGACAGCTCGGGAGAGGGACAGGGGCAGGTCTGGAGCCCCCAGTGCTGCGGGGACACCGTGCAGGGAGCCAGGAGCCAGGCACAAACCTCCAGGGTCCCCCAGCTTCCCACCCAGCCCAGTGGGAGCTGGGACAGGATCCAGTGCTCTGCTGCAGCCCAAAGCTGCCTCCTCCTCCTCCTCGGTGGCGAGGAAGGCTCAGTGTCACCAGCCACATGCTCCAAGGCCACTGAACTCAGGAAAAACAATCAACGCAGCAGGAAGTGTTTGTGCCGGGAGGTGGCCCCGTGACATCCCCCAGAGGCGACAGTTCCTGCTGGGAGACCCAAAGGAAACTGCGCTTCCTTCCTGGAGGGCTTCCAGCAACCCAGCAGCTCCGCAGGGTGGGGCACAAACAGCTCCGGCCCCGGGGGAAGGTGACAAGGGACAGGGACGAGCAGTGGGAGGGGACACGGAGAGCAGCCCGGTGCCAGCAGCCAGGGGACAGAGCACAGCGATGGAGGCAGAGCTGCTCCCGGGATGGTTCTGCATTCCCTGTCACACCCACCCAGCAGGGGGACATTTGGGGACACGTCTGCAGCCACCACGGCTGCTGCAAGCCACTCCCAGGGCTGGACAAGGGTCTGAACTGGTCTGAACTGGCACTCAGGGCCGGGATAACCACTTCCAGCTGGCAGTGCCTGGGGAATCTCTGGATTGACACGCACGGGGCTGGGCAGGGGAGGGTGTTCCAAAGGGCACTTCGTGGTATGGGGCTGGGGGTGTCGGCCGGCGGGACACGGAGCAGCAAAGGGCACGGGGACAGCGACAGCGAGGGAGGGGACACCCCGCTGTCACCGCCCCTTCCTGCAAGGCACCGACCTCCCCAGCTCCACAGCCGGGCACGCGGCCCTTCCCGCAGATGGGGACCCCGGGGGGCTCTCCTGCCCCTCCCAGCCAGCTCCTGAGGAACTCGGCCCACAGCTCAGCTCTGGGCAGGGACAGGGAACAACAGAGGAGTTGGGGAGCAGCATCCCGAGAGCAGGGAAATCCCCTTAGTGTTCCCCTTAGTCAGCACGTGGGGCTCTGCCACCAGCAGCACCCCCAAACGAAACCCCCACAGTCCAGCACAGGATTCCCACCAGGATGGCCGCAGGCTCAGGGAAGGGCTGTCACCCCCCGAGAAGAGTCCCGAGGTGGCTGCAGGAGGGGGTCCTGCTCCAGCAGTGCCATCCACAGGCCCAGGGAGAGCTCAGTTCCGCAGGGCAGCCAGCCTGCAGGACAGCAGCAGGGGGGAGCCAGGTCAGGGCAGCAGGAGCAGCCCCGGCCAGCGTGGCCAGGGACCCCTCTGAGCCCCCAGGAAGGGCCAACCCCTCCCCTCCAGGCCAGGGGGATGTGGGAAGCAGGGAAGTGCCCAGGGCTGGGAGAGAACCGACCTCCGGGAGAGCTGGTCCTCCTGGGAGCGCACGGAGCTCTCGCCCACGGCCGCGGCGCCCTCGGGCAGCTGGCTCAGCTGGTCCATGATCTCCAGCCCGTTCTCCTCGGCGATCTGGACGATCAGGCTGTCCACCTGCTCCTGCGGCGTGCTCAGCGTGGTGGCCGAGCTCATGGAGTCCTCCATGACCTGGGGCAGACACAGCCCTGTCCCCCTGCCCGGCCAGAGACGCGGCAGGGGTCCCTCTGTCCCACCCCCTCTCCTGCCCGGCACTCACCGACGTGTGAACATCCAAATTCTGCACTTGCTGCTCGAATTTATCCATCACTGCCGACACCTTCTGCAGGTCCATGGAGCTCAGGGCCTTGTCCAGAGCCTTGGTCACCTGCGCCATGTTTTTCGTCACCTGCAAGAGGAGATTCCTTCAGGAATGCTCTGGGGGTTCCAGACCAATCCTGCACTGTCCTGACGCTGTCCCAGGCAGGAGGAGCCTGTCTGAGGGGTCCCAGACCCCCAGGAGCCCTGCTGGGGTCGTTTTGGGACACGGGGGCAGCGGGGCTGGCTGGGGGCAGTGAGAGGGGAAGCTGCACGTGGGGATGGAGCTCCCAGCTCCCTGCTGGAGGCTCTTTCCTGCCACAGAACTATTTTAATTTTATGAACAATCCTTTTGCCAGGATCTTTTCTCCTGAGGAGCTGGGAGGGTTCAGCTTCTCCACGTTGTGCTGCTTTGGAATGTGATTTGGAGAATTGTTCACCCAGCATGTGAAATTGTTTTTGCTCCATGACCAATGACAGCCACCTGTGCTGAGGCTGTGAGCAGTCACAAGACTTTACTATAATTTCTTTCTATTCTTTTCTAGCTTTCTGATGGATCCTTTTCTCTCTATGCTTTTTGGTGTAGTTCTATAATATAAAATATTATTTATCTATTGTATAAATAAATAGAATATAATAAAACAGAATAGAATATATATAATATACATAATAGAATAGAATAAAACAACATAAATTATGTAAAAGATTACTATACAAATAATATAACAAAATAATATAAATTATATGAAATTTATTTTGTATAAAGAAATTATTATGATAATATAATAAATATTATATATACAATATATTCTTATATATTTTTATGTATATAAAATATATATAATTATGTATATGATAGATATATAGATAGATATAGATATATCATATCTACAATATATTGTTATCATATATATAATACATATGATAACATAATATGTATTATATATATTATGTATACTATATATATTTTATTGTTATATATAATATATATGATATATAATGTATAATGTATGATAACATAATGTAATAATATCATAGCTATATTATATATTTTTAATATATTTTTATAATACATATATGTATAATACATTATATAAATTATATTATATATCAAACATAAAAAAAATATATTTGTATAAATATATATGTTATATATATCATTATTTATATTATATATTATATATATTATAAACATGTATATATTTATAGATACATATATAGAATATATATAATATATTTATATGTATATATACACTTATGTGAATAAAAATATAAAAGTATGTAAAAAAATGTATATATATAATATTATATATAATATGATAAAGCAGCTTTCTGGCACAGGAGCCCCTGTCCCCTCGCTTTTGTGTATATATATATATATACACACACATATATACATATATACATACATATAAAATATTATCTAAAATACAACAAGCCCGCCTTCTGGCACACGACTCCCCCGTCCCCATCCCTGTCCCCAGCACTCACCCCCTTCATGGTGACGGCGGTCTGCACCTTGGCGGCCACGGCGTCCAGGCGCGAGGCCATGCGCAGCCAGTGCAGCCCCTCGTTCCTCTTGCGGATGGCGTTCTCGGCGTACACCCGCGCGCACTCCACGTTCTTCTGCTGCAGCGCCTGCGGCCGCGCCGCGCTCAGACTGCCGGGGGCCCGGGGGCACGGCCCGCGGGGACCCAGCAGTGCCATCCCCGGGCTGGGTGTGCCCCGTGCCCTCCCCACAGCAATCCTGGCAGGGCACGGCCCGTGGGGACCCAGCACCAGCCTGGCTGTGGGCTGTGTGCCCCGTGCCCTCCCGAGGGGATCCTGGCAGGGCACAGCCCGCGGGGACCCCAGCAGTGCCATCCCTGGGCTGGGTGTGCCCCGTGCTCACCCCACAGCAATCCCAGCAGAGCACAGCCCGCAGTGACCCCCGCAGTGCCATCCCCGGGCTGGGTGTGCCCTGTAAAATATATATAATTATGTATATGATAGATATATAGATAGATATAGATATATCATATCTACAATATATTGTTATCATATATATAATACATATGATAACATAATATGTATTATATATATTATGTATACTATATATATTTTATTGTTATATATAATATATATGATATATAATGTATAATGTATGATAACATAATGTAATAATATCATAGCTATATTATATATTTTTAATATATTTTTATAATACATATATGTATAATACATTATATAAATTATATTATATATCAAACATAAAAAAAATATATTTGTATAAATATATATGTTATATATATCATTATTTATATTATATATTATATATATTATAAACATGTATATATTTATAGATACATATATAGAATATATATAATATATTTATATGTATATATACACTTATGTGAATAAAAATATAAAAGTATGTAAAAAAATGTATATATATAATATTATATATAATATGATAAAGCAGCTTTCTGGCACAGGAGCCCCTGTCCCCTCTCCCCATCCCTGTCCCCAGCACTCACCCCCTTCATGGTGACGGCCGTCTGCACCTTGGCGGCCACGGCGTCCAGGCGCGAGGCCATGCGCAGCCAGTGCAGCCCCTCGTTCCTCTTGCGGATGGCGTTCTCGGCGTACACCCGCGCGCACTCCACGTTCTTCTGCTGCAGCGCCTGCGGCCGCGCCGCGCTCAGACTGCCGGGGGCCCGGGGGCACGGCCCGCGGGGACCCAGCAGTGCCATCCCCGGGCTGGGTGTGCCCCGTGCCCTCCCCACAGCAATCCTGGCAGGGCACGGCCCGCGGGGACCCAGCAGTGCCATCCCGGGGCTGGGTGTGCCCCGTGCCCTCCCCGGTGTGCTCCCGGCAGGGCACAGCCCGCGGGGACCCAGCAGTGCCATCCCCGGGGCTGGGCGTGCCCCGTGCCCTCCCGAGGGGATCCTGGCAGGGCACAGCCCACGGGGACCCGAGCAGTGCCATCCCTGGGCTGGGTGTGCCCCGTGCTCACCCCACAGCAATCCCAGCAGAGCACAGCCCGCAGTGACCCCCGCAGTGCCATCCCCGGGCTGGGTGTGCCCCGTGCTCACCCCACAGCGATCCTGGCCAGGCATGGGCCCCAGTGACCCAAGCAGTGCCATCCCCGGGGCTGGGTGTGCCCTGTGCCCACCCTGGTGTGCTTCCGGCAGGGCACGGCCCGCAGTGACCTGAGCACCAGCCTGGCTGTGGGCTGGGTGTGCCCCGTGCCCTCCCCACAGCAATCCTGGCAGGGCACAGCCTGCAGTGACCCCAGCACACACACTGTGTGTGCCCCGTGCCCACCCCACAGGGATCCTGGCCAGGCGTGGGCCCCAGTGACCCAAGCAGTGCCATCCCCAGGGCTGGATGTGCCCCGTGCCCACCCCGGTGTGCTCCTGGCAGGTCACGGCCCGCGCTGACCCCAGCACACACACTGTGTGTGCCCCGTGCCCACCCCGGGGATCCCCAGCGCCGGGCACCTCGCGGTGAGCCCCACGCACCTTCTTGACTTTGGCCTGCTCGGCCTTGGAGTCCTTCTCTGCTTTCTTGGAGAGCTTCTCCAGCTGCTTGGCTGTGAACTGCGGGGCAGGGACAGGGAGGGCACGGAGAGCTCCGGGCTGGGGGCACCCCGGGGCCACCCGGAGCCCCCTGCCCGGCAGGGCACTGCCACTGCCAGCCTGCCCGGGGCAGCCCCGGCTCCGTGCCAGGCCTGCCCCCCTGCCAGCCGGGCATTCCCAATTCCCAATTCCCAGGGTCCAACCCACCCCTGCCCCGGGAAGCCGCTCCCCTCGGTGCCCCCGTGCCCACCCCGCCGCCCCTCACGGCCGCCCTGCCCGACGCTCTGCCCGCGGCCCCTCCGCTCCCGCCTGCTCCTCTCACGGTCCCGCCGCAGGGCGAGCCCCGGGAGGCCGAGCCGGCGGAACCGGGCCCGGGGCTGCCCCGGGACGCGGGACGGGATGAAAGGAGGCGGAAGGGTCTCCGCTGCTCTCACCTTCAGCTGGAACAGCGTGTCTGGAAAGGAAGAGAGCACAGGCTCAGCGACGGCACCGGCACCGGGATCGGGACCGGCGACCCCGCCCACACGTCCCGACCACCCTTCCCGGTCCCAGTCCCGGCCCCGACCCTGACCCCCAGCCGCACCCCTCAGGACCCGCCCCGGCCCCACCGGGAGGCGCCGGTACCGCCCGACCCCCCGGTACCGTCCATCCTGCCCGCCGCCGCTTCCGGGTTCTGCCGCCGCTTCCGGGTGGCGCCGCCGCCGCTTCCGGGGTGCGCGCGCTGAGTCTCGCGAGAACAACAGCGCGGCAGAGGGGGAGAGGTCACGTGGTCAGCGGGAAAGCATGGGGTGTCGGAGGCGAAGGGGCGGGGCCACAAAATCAATGAGGGGCGGGGCCTAGATGAGAAAGGGTCATTGAGGGGGCGGGGCTATCCCGGGCCAGGGTCGCTATTGGTCCCTCGCTAACAACTGTTTCTAGAGGCTCAAGGCGTGTGGGCGGGGCTTGAGGGTGGGCGGGGCCTGAGGCAGCATAATAGCGCGCGTGCGCAGGGCGGACCTCGCCATTGTGGACATGGCAGCGACTGAGGCGGGAGCGGAGCCAAGAGCGGCACCGGGAGCGGCCGAGCCGGAGCTGGAGCCCCTGCGGCTGCGGCGGCTGCATGGTGACGGCTTCTTCGAGGTTCCGGCGGCTGATCGGGTGAGTGCAGCGGGTCCTGGGGTGTGGGTCCCGGGGTGTGGGTCCCGCTGAGGGGCCCTCGCGGCGGCCCCCGCTGAACGCAGCTCTCTGGTTTCAGCTGGGGCGGTGCCGCAGCGTGAAGGAGTTTGAGAAGCTGAATCGGATCGGAGAGGGCACGTACGGCATCGTGTGTAAGTGCGGGCCGTGCGGGGCCGGGAGGGACCCGAGTTCATTGCGCTGCACCCCTGCCCTGGGTGGGGATGGCACTGCTACCAAATGCCTTCCTCGAGGTCACGGAGCCCTGTCCAGCCTGGCCTTGGGCACTGCCAGGGGTCCAGGGCCTGCCCAGGCTCCTAGGGAGGGTTCCTTAGGGATCCCCCGTCCATCCCTGCCCTCTGCCGGGGGAAGCCTTGCCCCGTGTAGAATCCCAGCACGGTTTGGGTCGGGAGGTGCCTGAAGCTCACGCAGCTCCCCCTGAGGCTGGGCCGGGGGGCCGAGGCGAGGTCGGGACAAAGGCAGCTGTGAGTCCTGGTGCCAACGTGGGCTGTGCTGTCCCCAGACCGAGCCCGGGACACGGTGACCAACGAGACAGTGGCGCTGAAGAAGGTGCGGATGGACAATGAGAAGGATGGTAATGGAGGAGTGGGGGGACGGGGGGCTCTGTCCTGGCTCTGGCCCCAGGCCCTTCTGCAGCACTGACATTCCTCCCCCAGGAATGCCCATCAGCAGCCTGCGGGAGATCACCCTGCTCCTGCAGCTCCAGCACCCCAACATCGTGGAGCTGAAGGACGTGGTTGTGGGAAACCACCTGGAGAGGTGAGAGTCTGTCCTGCCTCTGCCTTCTAAGCCTTCCTTGGAGCCCTGGGCTGCCCCAGCTGTCCTGGGGAGGCTCTGACCTAACCTTGTGTCCAACAGCATTTTCCTGGTGATGGGATACTGCGAGCAGGACCTGGCCAGTCTCCTGGAGAACATGCAAACGCCCTTCTCCGAGGCTCAGGTACGGGGTGGGGCAGGATTTGGGTCCAGCACCCCTGAGAGGGTGCTGCCATTCCTGCCAAAACACGTGGGCACTGTGACGGGCTCCCCAGACCTTGAGCTGGGGGATTCCAGGGATTCTGATGGAGCTGGGCTTTGCTGACTCTCAGTGAAGCCTTCAGGGACTTTCCAGGCTGGGTTTGGGGCTGGAGCAAACTGTCAGGGAAACAGAGCTGGGAGGAAATGCCCACCCAGAACCCCCTGGGAGGACACAGGAAGGGAGGGACTGCAGGACACCCCAGTGGGTTTGGGCTGTGTGGGTTTGTCCAGTCAGTGCTGCTCCCTCAGAGGTGACGGCTCCTGTCCTCTGTCCCCAGGTGAAGTGCATCATCCTGCAGGTGCTCAAGGGCCTGCAGTACCTCCACGAGAACTACATCATCCACAGGTAGGAGTGGCAGGGTGGAGCTGGGGGACAGAGGGGTGTCTGGGGTCACCCCCACGCCCTGGGAATCCCGGCAGGGCAGGGAGGCGTGGAAGGATGGGATTGCATTTTCTGTGTGGTCTCTCACCTCCAGCTGCTGTTTCCCACAGGGACCTGAAGGTCTCCAACCTGCTGATGACCGACAAGGGCTGTGTGAAGATAGGTGAGTCCTGCAGCTGCACCCGGCCGTGGCTGCCCTGTGCCCTGCCCGCAGCTCACAGCTGGGCTCCTCCTGACTCTCACTCTCTGTTGCAGCTGATTTCGGCCTGGCACGCACCTACGGCATGCCCCCCAAGCCCATGACCCCCAAAGTGGTGACCCTGTGGTGAGTGGCAGTGGCAGGGTGGGTCTCTCTCCCGGGTGGGACGGGCTGT
The DNA here is from genome assembly GCF_014805655.1 of Passer montanus. Taxonomy (NCBI): domain Eukaryota; kingdom Metazoa; phylum Chordata; class Aves; order Passeriformes; family Passeridae; genus Passer; species Passer montanus. The sequence goes on along the minus strand of NW_024375256.1, from coordinate 1,087,928 downwards.
GCCAGCTCTGACCCCGCGTGTGCCCTGCACAGGTACCGCGCACCGGAGCTGCTGCTGGGCATGACCACCCAGACCACCAGCATCAACATGTGGTAAGGGAACTGACATTCCTCCCCCAGGAATGCCCATCAGCAGCCTGCGGGAGATCACCCTGCTCCTGCAGCTCCAGCACCCCAACATCGTGGAGCTGAAGGACGTGGTTGTGGGAAACCACCTGGAGAGGTGAGAGTCTGTCCTGCCTCTGCCTTCTAAGCCTTCCTTGGAGCCCTGGGCTGCCCCAGCTGTCCTGGGGAGGCTCTGACCTAACCTTGTGTCCAACAGCATTTTCCTGGTGATGGGATACTGCGAGCAGGACCTGGCCAGTCTCCTGGAGAACATGCAAACGCCCTTCTCCGAGGCTCAGGTACGGGGTGGGGCAGGATTTGGGTCCAGCACCCCTGAGAGGGTGCTGCCATTCCTGCCAAAACACGTGGGCACTGTGACGGGCTCCCCAGACCTTGAGCTGGGGGATTCCAGGGATTCTGATGGAGCTGGGCTTTGCTGACTCTCAGTGAAGCCTTCAGGGACTTTCCAGGCTGGGTTTGGGGCTGGAGCAAACTGTCAGGGAAACAGAGCTGGGAGGAAATGCCCATCTAGAACCCCCTGGGAGGACACAGGAAGGGAGGGACTGCAGGACACCCCAGTGGGTTTGGGCTGTGTGGGTTTGTCCAGTCAGTGCTGCTCCCTCAGAGGTGACGGCTCCTGTCCTCTGTCCCCAGGTGAAGTGCATCATCCTGCAGGTGCTCAAGGGCCTGCAGTACCTCCACGAGAACTACATCATCCACAGGTAGGAGTGGCAGGGTGGAGCTGGGGGACAGAGGGGTGTCTGGGGTCACCTCCCACGCCCTGGGAGCCCTGGCAGGGCAGGGAGGTGTGGAATGATGGGATTGCATTTTCTGTGTGGTCTCTCACCTCCAGCTGCTGTTTCCCACAGGGACCTGAAGGTCTCCAACCTGCTGATGACCGACAAGGGCTGTGTGAAGATAGGTGAGTCCTGCAGCTGCACCCGGCCGTGGCTGCCCTGTGCCCTGCCCGCAGCTCACAGCTGGGCTCCTCCTGACTCTCACTCTCTGTTGCAGCTGATTTCGGCCTGGCACGCACCTACGGCATGCCCCCCAAGCCCATGACCCCCAAAGTGGTGACCCTGTGGTGAGTGGCAGTGGCAGGGTGGGTCTCTCTCCCGGGTGGGACGGGCTGTGCCAGCTCTGACCCCGCGTGTGCCCTGCACAGGTACCGCGCACCGGAGCTGCTGCTGGGCATGACCACCCAGACCACCAGCATCAACATGTGGTAAGGGAGGGGGGCCTGAGCCTGCCTGGAGGGGGCTGGGGGGCTGCATGCTGCAGGGGGGTCACTCCAGAGGCTCCTGTGCTCTGCAGGGCTGCTGGCTGCATCCTGGCCGAGCTGCTGGCACACAAACCGCTGCTGCCAGGCACCTCTGAGATCCACCAGATCGACCTCATCGTGCAGCTCCTGGGCACACCCAACGACAACATCTGGCCGGTGAGAGCTCCCTGCCCATTTCCCATTGTCCTTTCTCCCTGGCTGCTCCCAGGCCCCTCCTCACCCTCTGTTTCCCCCAGGGCTTCTCCAAGCTGCCGCTGGCCACGCAGTACACCCTGCGCAAACAGCCCTACAACAACCTGAAGCACAGGTTTCCCTGGCTCTCGGAGGCTGGGCTGCGACTGCTCAACTTCCTCTTCATGTATGACCCCAAGAAAAGGTAAGAGCCATGCAGGATGCGGGGTGGGTAGGGCAGGAACCTGCCCCACGCTGTCCCCCAGGCTGGGGTGGTCCCTGACACTTGCCCTTGTCCCCGCAGGGCCACGGCCAAGGACTGCCTGGAGAGTTCCTACTTCAAAGAGAAGCCCTTGCGTAAGTACTGCCCATCCTGGGGCGGGGCAGGGCTGGGCTGGGAGGCTTTGGGCCCTGCTGACCCCTCTCTGTGCCCCACAGCCTGTGAGCCAGAGCTGATGCCCACCTTCCCACACCACCGGAACAAGCGGGCGGCCAGCACGGCGATGGAGAGCCAGGCCAAGCGCAGCAAGCCCTGAGCTGTGCCCTGGAGCAGCCCTGATGTGTCCTGGCTGAGGTGGATTCCCTCAGCCCACCAGTCCCAGCGCCACGGGGACGGCTCCTCCATCCCTGTGCCTGCGTGGCACGGGGCAGGCTGCAGGCTGTGGCTGGGCGAGGGTGGCCCCAGAGCCAGGAGAGAGGAGAGATGGGGCCCAGGATGCCCAGGCGTGGCAGGGTCAGTCCTGTCCCAGGCGGGTCCTGGTTTGTGCTGTCTGTGGGGGCAACCCCGACTCTGCCATCAATAAAAACATCTGGCAGTGGCAACATTGTGCTGAGTGACCTCATTCTTTGGTGCCAACAGGAGTGGGACAAGCTGTGACTCTGCTGTCCTTCCTCTGTGTCACCCTGGGGACAAGGACACCTCCATGACAGCTGAGGTTCTACCCTGTAGCCATGATATTTTATGAAAAATCCTTTCCTAGGATTTTTCCCGTCCTGAGGAGCTGAGAGTCTCAGGGAAGAAATGTAAACAATAACTGTGTGCTGCTGTGGAATGCAACAGGTGCATCTTCCATTGGTCCATGTGGATTGTTTTCAGTTAGTGACCAATCACAGCCACCTCTGCAAAGGCTGTGAGCAGTCACAGGATTTTGTTATGCATTCTATTCTATTCTATTCTATTCTATTCTTGGTCTTTGTAGCCTTCTGATCCTTCCTCTCTCTCTATACTTTTAGTGTAGTTTTAATGTAGTATTTTAGTATATTATATAACATAATAAATCAGCCTTCTGAGCAAAATGGAGTCAAGCCTCATGTCCTCACACATGGGTGGTTTGTCACAAGACTGCCCCCCTTTCAGTGGATCCTGCCCCCCACCCTCAGGGAGGCAGGAGCGGGTGCTGTGCTGGCAGGTGTCACTGCAGCCCCTGCCCCTGGACAGACATCCCCCTCAGCAGGACAGAACACCCCAGGCTGAGACAGCCACTTTACTGATGCACTGAATAATTTACAGCAGCAGTGCCTGGGCTGGGCAGGGCCTGGCACCGCTGTCTCAGGGCTGACAAGTCCGGGTCCTTGTGCCAAGCAGCAGCCGTGCCCCCCGCGGGGGCAGCAGAGCCGTGTCAGCAGCGGGGCGCAGGCCCCTTGGCCAGCAGCATGTCCAGCTCGCTGCGCTGCAGCCAGAGGCGCTGCTGCCGCTCCCCGCGCAGCTCCTGCCCGCGGTGCCGGCTGCGGCAGGCGCGGCCCAGGGCGCAGCCGCCGCCGTGCAGCTGCCGGCACGTGCTGCAGCAGTACGAGGGCAGCATGCCCCGCTGCAGGCACGAGTGCAGCTGGTAGCAGGGCAGCTCTGGCGGGGCCTGGGTGCAAGCCCGGGGCTCCGGGAGGAGGCGAGAGGAGGTGTCCGGCTCAGCGCTGCCCACGGGCTCTGGCCCAAGCGTGCTGTCGCAGCGTCCCCAGCCCCTCCTGGGCACATCCTGAGGGTCCCTCCACAGCGCTGGGGGGGCTGTGTCCTTGCTCCCCGTGCCCTCAGGGCTGTCAGGCCTCTCCCGGTAGAGATCCACGCCGTCACCGCAGCCAGCAGCCGCCCCGGGCCGCGTCCCCGGGTCCTGCAGCACCTCCAGGCACCCCTGGGCACCCCCGGCCCGATGCCGCGCCTCCAGCAGCTCCTCGGTGCGGGGGCACCGCAGGCGCGGCGCCAGCTCTGCCAGGATCTCACACTCCAGGCGGCAGGCCAGGAAGCCAACAGCAGCAGCGACCAGCGCAGGCCCCGGGGGCCGCCGCTCCATGGCCAGGCGGTGCCGGTCCCGCCGCTCGTAGCCCAGCCGGCCCAAACTCCGCTCCAGGTCGGCTTCGGGGAGCGCCGGGCGCAGCAGGTGCACGTAGGCGCCGGAGAAGGTCTGCAAGGAGAGCGGGGAGCGTGGCTGGAGGTGTCTGGGTACCCCCACACCGTCCCCACGCCGCCCCAGGGCCTCACCGGGATGGTGCCGAACTCCCGGCGCCACGGGAAGAGGTAGAGGTTGACGGCAGCCAGCTCCAGCAGCCGGAAGGCGCTGGCCAGGCCTCGCAGCGCCAGCCCGGGGTCGGGGTGGTCCCGCAGCCCCCGGGCCAGCAGTGCCAGGGCGTCCTCCTGCAGGGCCTCCAGCAGCGCCGGCTCCTGCTGCAGCCGCTGCCGCAGCCGCTCCGCCACGGCGGGGCCGGGGCAGCTCCCGGCGGGGCCCAGCTCCCGCTCCAGAGAGCGCCGGTACTCCTGGTAGAACTCCTGCCGGAATTCCTGCCCGTAGTCCTGCCGGGGCTCCTGCCGCGGCGCCGAGCCTGCACACATCCTGCGGGCACAGCAGCGTCAGACCCCGGAACCCCGGGACCCGTCAGACCCGACCCCGGGACCCCGGGACCCGTCAGACCCCACCCCGGGACCCCCTCCCGAACCTGTGGAGCTCCCCCGCCAAAGCCGCAGCTCCGGAACTCTGCTCCCCCGAGGCCTCCCCGGCACCTCCCTGGCCCCAGTCCTCCCGGTGTCACTCCCCGGCCCCGGTTCCCCCCGCCGAGGCCTCCCGCTGTTCCCCCCGGCCCGGTCCCGGCTCCCCCCGCACCTGCCGCTCCCGCTCCCTTCCCGTTCCCCTTCCGCGCGCACCGGGCCGGAATGCACGTGCCGCCCGTAGCCCCGCCCCCGGGGCGGGGCCGAGCCCGCGCCACAGCGCCCCCTGCTGGGCGGGAGGACCCGCGGGCGGCGGCAGTACCTGCCCGGGGGTGCGGGGGTCCCGCGCCGCCCCCTCCTCACTGCAGCGACTCCACGTAGGACAGGGCGCTCTGCAGGGACGTCAGGCAGTACCCCTCCTCCCCGATCAGGTACCTGTGCCCACAGCCATCGCACTGTCACCACCGGGACACCACCACGGGTGTCCCACCATCATGGCTGGGACACTGCCGTGACCAGGACACCACCATGGGTGTCAGACCATCATGGCTGGGACATGCTGTGACCAGGACACCACCATGGGCAGTGCACCATCGTGGCTGGGACACTGCCATGACCAGGACACCATCCCATCCGCCACCCCTCAGCCCTGCTGCTATTCCAGCCCACCTCCCACCCCGACAGCCCCGTGCCAGGAGGGTGCCGGTGTCCTGAGCCCAGGGGTGCCGGCATGGCCCACACCCTGTCACGTACCCCTCGTGGGCCGGCATGGCCCACACCCTGTCACGTACCCCTCGTGGATGAACTCCTCCAGGGCTGCACACTCGGAGAGCAGCTGGGGCAGCCCCGTCTGCAGCACCACGTAGGACAGGATGGGCAGCAGGTCGTCTGCCCCGCTGTGACAAGGACCGTCAGCCACGGCGGCCACAGGCCCCACTCCTGCCCTGGCTCCCCGTCGCGCTGCACTCACATGGCGGCCGTGGCGAGGCTCCGGGCGTCCCGCGTGCCGCAGTACTCCTCGGCGCACTCGCAGATGCCGCGCAGGGCCCGCACTGCGGCACAGCCCGGGCGTCAGGGCCGCCGCCGCCACCCCGGGCGCCCGCCCCGCGCCCCGTGCCGCTCACCGATGCACTCCAGCTTCCTGCGGGGACAGCTCTCCAGCGGGATGAGGCGCAGGTCCTGCACGGCCGAGGCGTACGCGGGGCGGCCGGGCCCGGCCGGGAAGAGGCGCGAGGCCAGCCCCACGTCGGCGGGGCCGGCGTGCCGGTGCCGCTCCATGCTGCGCGCCAGGGCCGCCTCGCGCGGCTGCTGCACGCTCCTGCGGGCACGGAGGTGACGGGGCGTGCCAGGAAGGGCTCAGTGGGTCCTGGACCCCCCAAAGCGGGTCATGGTACCTGTAGAGGGCCAGCAGCGGGGCCCACAGCGGGGGGAAGAAAGCCTCCTCCAGGCAGGCCAGGCACTGGTCCTTGCCGGCGGCAGTGCCGAGCCCCTCGAAGGCCAGCAGAGTCAGAGCCAGCAGCCTGTCTGGGAAGGGTGAGGCACACAGCACGCTGGGACCCCCTGCCCTACCCACACTGGGACCCCCCATCCTGCCCACCTGTGCCCCGAGTCAAAACGGGGTGCAGAGAGCCCCCAGCCACCCCCTGCTCCCTCAGCCGCCCCTCACCGATGGCGTTGTGGATGTCCCTCACGACGCCCTTCAGCAGCTCCGGCAGCGCCGCGTCCTGCCCGGAGCTGGCCGGGGGCTCTGCGGGGGCCCAGCCCTCGGGGGACGCCAGGAACCGCTCCAGGTCCTCGAAGGAGCTCTCCCGGGGGGGCTCGGGGGGCTCGGCGGGCCCCGGGGCGCCGCTGTCGGCCAGGGGCGTGCTGGACTGGCTGTGGCGCAGCGCCGGGCCGTGCTCGGGCACCGAGAACATGCAGTGCAGGCTGCGGGACGCCCGGAGCCGGCGGCCCCCCGGCTCGGCGGGCAGCGAGGAGCCCCCCGCGTCCAGCGAGAGGAAGGACAGCGCCGAGGGGGAGGCCGGGGAGGCGTCGGCGGGGCCGCGGCTGACGGCGGGGTAGAGCCGGGCGTACACCGCGCACTGCAGCCGCCGCAGCAGCTGCGTGATGGGGTGCTCGGGGCAGCTGTGGGCACAGGGGTGGCATGGGCGGGGGGCACCGGCAGCAGCTGCAGCCCCCTCGCTCTGGCAGGGCCGTGCCCGCCTCGGCAGTACCTCAGGAGGCAGGAGAAGAGCCCTGACACCACTGAGAGATCCGCCGGGCTCCGCTTCAGCTGCGCCTTCCACTGCCTTGGCCAGTCCTGGGGAGTGTCCAGGGCTGGGCATGGGGATGGTGCAGCACCCTGCCCCATGGCACAGCCTCCTTCCCCATGGCACAGCCCCCAGCCCCATGACACAGCCCCCTGCCCCGTGGCACAGCCCCCTGCCCCATGGCACAGCCCCCAGCCCTGCCAGCAGCCCCCAGCCCCATCAGCACCCTTCCTTCCCCATGGCACAGCCCCCAGCCCCATGACACAGCCCCCTGCCCCGTGGCACAGCCCCCTGCCCCATGGCACAGCCCCCAGCCCTGCCAGCAGCCCCTGGCACACACTCACTCACATGGTCCTGCTCATACTCGAGGATGGCAGCGTAGAGTGCTCGCTGCTCCTGCTCCTCAGGGGTGAGTGCCACGCTGCTGGAGAACCTCCTGGGGACAGCCCGGGCCAGTGAGGGCACTGCCAGGTGTCCCCAGAGCTCAGGGTCCCTGAGTGACATCCCCCCTCACCGGTTGGCCGCCTCCTGCAGCCGCAGCCGCCGCTCTTCCATCTTGCGCTGCAGCTGGGCCAGGCTCAGTTAAGGGACCAGAGCCAGCAGCGTGCTCACCCCCTGCCCTTCGCCCCCCTCCATGCCCCAGCTGGGACCCCAAAGCCTGCGTGGGGTCGGTGACAGCCAGGACAGGGCAGAGGCTCTTGGAGCAATCCCACTGGAAGGATACAGTCTCCTCTCGGGCCTTGGCGATCACCAGGTTCTCCATCATCTGCCGCTGCAGGGACAGCGTCTGCGGAGCAGGAGGGGATTGGGAACATCCATCCATGCCCCATGGCCACCAGTGGGGAGCAGGGGTCCCCCAGGGACCCTCTCCCTGCCTGGCAGCCGGTTCTATCCAGCTCCCAGCTCCTCCCCAGCCAGCCCCCACTTGCCAGGGATGTTTTCTGCACGGCCTGGTTTGGGTTCAGCCGTGCCACCCGCGCCTCGTAGGCCGCCTTCAGCTTCTGGTTCTGCAGGGAGGCCTCCTCCAGCGGGGTCAGCTCCCTGTAGGAACAGCCTGAGCGCTCTCCACAGGGCACAGGACACGTGCCAGGACCACATCCTGCTCTGTGGCCGCGCAGGCGGGCATGGGGCCACCGCCAGTCCTTGCCAGACCCCGTGTCCCAATCCCCTCGTGTTTGAACCCCCCATGCCCTACCCGCTGTGTTTGAGCCTCCCACGTCCCAGCCCCGGTATCCCAGCCCACATCAGCCCCCATGCTCCACCACTCCCTGTCCCAGCTCCGTGACCCCGTCCCCCTGTCCCAGCTCCCCCCCGTACTTCCGCGCGCTCTGTGCCTCAGCGATCTGCAGCTTCTGGAAGATCTCCGGGGGCAGGAACGGTGACAGCTTGCCCCCCTCGTCCGAGCAGACGCGGCGGTGCCTGGGGAGGGGCGCGGGGCCCCCACCCCGCTCCTGTGCAGCCGCTTTCACCGGGGCTTTCCCTGGGGAGGGGGCAGGACAGGCCGGCTGTGCCCCACGCCCAGCCGGGCCCTGCGGGGGCACCCGGCTCCCCACGGCGGGACCCCCGCCCGACTCACCCAGCGCCGCTGCGATGGACTTGACCCTCTCCAGGCACTGCTCCGCCAGCTTCAGCAGTTTCGGGGTGTCCGGGGTGACCCCCTCGCTGCTCTCTGTGGGGTGGGCGTGTTGAGGGCACTGCAGGACTTCCACCCCGCCCTGTTTCCACGGGGTGCTGCCCTACCTGTCCCTGCCGCCTCCTCCTGCAGGGCCTGGGCGATGAGGGTGATGCTCCTCAGGTACTCCACGTAGGCCTCCTGCCAAGGTGCGGGCTGAGCAACCCCCGGCCTCGGGGACCGCAGCTGCGGCTCCGAACGGGCGATGGGGACAGCCGGGCATGCGGGGACAGCCGGGGATGCGGGGACAGCCCGGGATACAGCCCCGGCAGTGGGGCGTCAGTCCGGGGATGCGGGTGAGCCCCGGAGGTGCCGGAGGGGACCGGGGGTGCAGTCCCGCGGCTGGGGGTGAGGCCGGGGCACGGAGCCCAGGGATGCAGGGCGAGCCCAGGGATGCAGGAGAAGCCGGGGATGCGGGGGGAGCCCAGGGATGCCGGAGGAGGCCCGGGATGCAGCCCCGGGGACGGTGCTGGAGCCCGGGGACGCGGCGGGAGCCCCGGGGGTGCAGTCCCGGCGACGCGGCCGAACCCGGGGGTCTCTCCCCGGCCGTGCCCGCGCTCACCCTGGTCCGCCCGGCGCTGTCCATGCCCAGGGCTCCGCTGGCCGCCCTCATGGCTCCCTGCAGCCCGCGGCCGCCCCGGCCCGG